>NC_140931.1:193855260-194197760 GCF_014529385.1 Adiantum capillus-veneris
TTGGTTTTTGCTAAGTCTGATATTTTATGCTAAGAACATTTTTGGGTTGGATAGTTATAACCATCAGTTGGTACTTGTATTGGGACGAGTTCTGAGTAGGGAATGTGAGAGAAGCTTTATCCATGGTGTTATTTGCTCTGTTTGATCTTTTCTCTATGTTCTGTTTGCTGACTCTAACGTTATCTGAATGTGTCTTTTGCTGAGCCTGATCATGGAGTGAGTATCTTATCATGGATTCTTGAGAGTCGTTGCTTGCATCATCACCTGTGTCATTGCCTACATCATCACTAGAATTCTCTAGAAGAATATAGAAGGATCTAGAAGATTCTAGAAGTTTCTAGAAGCATGGAGAAGATTTCAAAAGAATCTATAAGTTTTTGGAAAGCTCTAGAAAGTTGAAGAAGGATCTAAACGGTTCTAGAAGAACTAGAAGGATCAAGAAGGTTCTAGAAGATTCTAACCTCCTCAAGAAGAACCTAGAAATTCCTAACCTCCTCAAGTAACCTCCTCAAGCACTAGTATAAATAGGGGTCTTGGGCCACAAGCCCCTCAGCCTTGCCAACACCAGTTGTGAGGCTGCTATGAGGAAATACCTTTTTCTAGTTCTTATATTCAAGTCTTGTCCTTGCAATCAAGCCTTGTCTTGTACTCAATTCATGTAATCCAAGTCTTGTATCTAGCTCTCTTAATAAAGTATTAAGTCTTATAAGCAATATTAAGCTTATCATCAAGTCCGAGTTCTTGTACATCAGTGAGTGCCTCCTCTTGCTCTCTTCTAGCTCTATACGCGCTCATAAGATTTTGGTAAGACTACCATCTCTTAATCTTCTCAAGCCATCATGGAGGCGATGATGGAAGGTGTCATCAACGCATTGCAAAGCATCCAAGCTCAGTTACAAGAACTTTGTGAGAGTAATGCTCAACTTCAAGCAAGGCAACCCCTACTCTTGGGACCAGTGTTGCAAGATCCTCAACGTCAAATTCAAGAGCTTCAAGAGACAAGCACATATCAAGCACAAGATGCAAGATCTAGCTATTCTCAACAACATAAAAAGGAGCCGAAGCTCAGCATGTCTGGAAAATTTGATGCGACTAGATCAAAGTTGAGGTTTTCTCCAACAAGTACATCTCTCCATTCGAATGCAACAAGAGCATTATCCAGATGATGCCTCTCAAGTAGGCCTTATTGGGACCCTCCTCTCGGGTATGGCTCTCTCTTGGTTTTCTCCCTTACTTGAAAAAGAATCTCCTCTCTTGCATGACTTTGAAGCTTTTGTGCGGGAGTTCTCTACAACCTTTGAGGATACTGACAGAGCAAGGGTTGTTGAAACCAAACTTAGAAATATCCTCCAAGGATCAAGACCTGCATCCGTCTATGCATCCAAATTTCAACCGCTCACTTGTGATCTGAGTTGGCATGAGGAATATTTCATTAGACAATTTCGGTGGGGATTAAAGGATGACATAAAAGATCTTTTATTGACTATGCCAAAGGTTCACACACTAAGCGAGTTCATCTCTCAAGCAATAGAATGTTATAATTGACTATTTGAGAGGAGACAAGAGTGGCGTCTTGGGGCACCATTGCGACCCCAAACAGAAGTGACACATAATGGCTACACACCTCAACAGGGCCATGAATCAAATTGAGCCCATGCAAATTGATTCAGCACGATTTCAACCTCTCTCAGCCCAGGAGAAGCAAAGGTGACGCATTAATGGCTTATGTATGTATTGCGAAGTGCAGGGGTACATGTTGGGGTAAAGCCCCATGTGGCCGGTTAGACCAGGTGCCCGCCCACTATACTTATTCATTATGTACATAATAGAATAAGGGGCCTCACATGTAAAGAGTGAGTTTTTAGCCCCTGCAAATAGAGTGCTTTTTTTTTGCGAGGTTTTCATTTCGATCTTTTTCATGAAATGTAAAACTATTTTGAGCTTTTTGCTTTTTTTTAAAGCATTTTTCCATTTTGTTTCAACATCTTTTACATTCTTGCAATTCACTTAGAAATATTCAATAGAACAATATCACCTCACATTGAATATTCAGAGAAGTCCGTATTCAAACTTGCTCTCTTTAAATATGCTAGGCTATAGAAAGGAAGAGAGAGAGAGAGAGAGAGAGAGAGAGAGAGAGAGAGAGAGAGAGAGAGAGAGAGAGAGAGAGAGAGAGAGAACATTCAGAGAAGTCCGTATTCAAACTTACTCTCTTTAAATATGCTAGGCTATAGAAATAAGAGAGAGAGAGAGAGAGACAGAGAGAGAGAGAGAGAGAGAGAGAGAGAGAACATTCAGAGAAGTCCGTATTCAAACTTACTCTCTTTAAACATGATAGGCTATATAGAGAGAGAGAGAGAGAGCATTCAAAGAAATCCATATTCAAAACAAAGCTTAACAAGGTGTCTGCATTAGTGTTTTATATGGATGTTAGAAAGAGTAGATAGTTCACAAAAGCATTGCAATCAAGATCACTTCAAGAACATGCACAATAAAACCCTAGATGTCCAATGTCAATATTCTTGAAACAAAAAATAGAGAGTGTGTTCAATAATTGTTTCAAAAAACTATGGATGTGATACTAAACTCTCTTTTCCGCATATGGACCACAAACCACCTTTTTGAGACACTCCTCATAGACTATGTCATCCCCCTCCAAGCACAAATAATATCGATAAACCTCACCACATGCTTTGCCAAGGCCTCCACATCTTGAAAACACATCTAGTACATAATCTGAGTCATCCGTGAAGGTCGCAAGGAGCCATCTACACATGCAAATTTAAAATATGTAAGTCATTTTTCAACTATAAATTAACGCTCAATTTACATTAAAATGATTATCTTCTCACCTGTAAAGGTCAGGTGACCTCTCTTCTCCACCTCTGATGGGTATATCAAGAACAATGGTGCGTTCTTGATGCTCCTCCATTAAAAATCTTCGTGATGCAGGAAACATGCGAGGAGAGACTTTCTCCCCTGCCTCCCTATTGTATGTGGGTATAGCAACATCCGCTCGACAAAAAACTCCCACCGTGAGATCAATACCTACATATAAGCATACATTGTACACACTTGAATCAAAATCAAGTTAATAATGCAATCTTTCACAACAACATGGTATTTTGATTCACCTCCTCTAGGGTATCTGGGTGTCTATATCCCCCATTACGCATGAGAGTCCATGTGCGATGAAGTCGTAACCCAGCCTTTATAGCATGGGTAATAATCTCTCCAATATGTTTTGCAAGACATAGAGTCACGAAAAAGCCTTCATCTGCCAAGAAAGGTTCTTCTACATCCATCACACCTTGCACAAGAGAAGAAAAAAATATATTCCATTGTGGAATCTTTTTGCTTAATCCACCTTTGAAAAGTTGTTTAGAGTGAGTTTTTCAAGTGATATAGATCAAAACAAAAAGCATAAACAAAAACTTTGAGTAACCTGCTCGAATTGGGCCTAAACCATCCACCAACAAAGAAGTAGGAAAATCCACAAAGATAAGACGAAACACCTCACGACAAGGTACTCCACAATGGTGATACAAGCCAAGACTTTGAGTGCTCAAAAAAATTTTAATGCTACACACAAAACGTTTATTGCTTAGTACACCATCCACCTTGAACATTCTATTGATGTTGATAACACAAGCCACAAAACCTTTCTTTTACCTTTGAATGGCAAAATCATCAACATTATCCATATCAACTAGAAGAGCATCTACCACAGTCAAAAATTGAAAGCCTACAGTTTTTCATTAAAAAATTATCTTAATTACAAGTAATATAGAATTGTTTTGCACTATCAAAAAAATAAATATTTAACAAGTAGAAACTTACCGGTATTTCATGAGGTTGGTCGCCTTGATGAAGTTGGTCGCTCCATGAATGACTCAACCACTATTGAAACGCTTTTTTCACTGCTTTCTTTAGGCATATCAATCTTTAGCCCTCCTAATGGATAGGTTGTTTTGTTGTGGTCACCCATGTTTGACCCACTCGCATGATTTTGGTGCTCTCTTTGAAGAGGTAGTGAGTGATTTCTTTCTTGTGTTCTTTGTGAGCCCCCATCCATGGTCAAGTCATGATTGTGATCCATGTCTTCTAAGTGCTCTAAAGAAGCAGATTGGTTTTTATCTTTGTCTTTATTCTCTTCCAAAAACTCTACCACAAGAAAATTTTAATGATATAAAATGAAAATTAATTTAGCATTTGCAAACTCAAGTCATTTATAAAAAACTAGAACATACTTTCTTATGCATTTTTTCATGCATGAGAGAGAGAGAGAGAGAGAGAGAGAGAGAGAGAGAGAGAGAGAGAGAGAGAGAGAGATAAGAGATCAAATGCTAACGAGTTCAAGGTTGGTGGACTTGAATGATAATAGGAAAATTGAATATCATAATAGAAGAATATAATAATAATAATATGAGAATAAAGAAATTGTATATGAGAATTAACTTGATGTAAAAAGAAAAAGTGTTATACTTACTTGCATGTAAGTCTAGTTCTTGCTTTGGGATCACCCCCAAAGGGTAGTCCAACCACCATGGACAAATTCTGCACTCCCACATAGAAATACCCTTCTCTACCATAGAACCGGGATACATGGTATTTTCATCCTCTAGCTTTGACCAATCTTCGGTAACCATAGGCATAGTAGCAAGTGTACCATTTAAAACACATTCACACATCCATCGACACCATAACAACATTTAATCTCTTGAGCAAAATAATTTCAATAAGAGCCAAAGACTTTGTTGGTTCATGTAATTTCACCTGTATAAAATCCTTTTACAAGACTCTTGTAGCTCAGGCATTTTGGAACAGTCCCTGACACTTTTAATATCTCCTAAAGTTGAGGAAAAGCTTGCAAGCCATGATTTCTTAATTGCACCTATGGTAGTCATTCAAATTAAAAAACAATGCAATAAAATTCACATTTATTAGAAAAAAGTGACCAATTTAGAAAACAACCTTGAAAAACGCTTCAAATCCATCTGGTAATTTGAACTCTTCAACCTCCAACCTTCTTATTATTAACAAAGCTTCATCATACATGTGATCCCAATAAACTTCTTTTCTAATGTAAGCCCTAAAGTGCTTCACATCACCAAAGTGGGAAAAGACTGAATCTTTGG
The DNA here is from genome assembly GCF_014529385.1 of Adiantum capillus-veneris. Lineage (NCBI taxonomy): Eukaryota > Viridiplantae > Streptophyta > Polypodiopsida > Polypodiales > Pteridaceae > Adiantum > Adiantum capillus-veneris. The sequence goes on from NC_140931.1 coordinate 193,860,399, forward strand.
CCTTTGTAAGACTCATCATATCCAATATATATTTTTTCCTTCATTATAGACCAAAAATATATCAAAAATTTGAACACCATCTTATATAAGTATATTCATATACCATTAATGTAGAAATTGTTTGCTCAAGTAGAAATTTAACTCTCTTTTAATGTCACTATTTTCATTAGAATTGAAAAACATAAACAAACAACTAGTAAAAAAGTATTGAAAAGTCTGATACCTTTCAGAAGGTAGTTTTGAGGAGCACAAAGCATTTAACTTGTCTCGTGTGATTTTTACCATGGATGGATCATACCACTTCACATCAAAGAGCAACTCAAAAAATTCCTCTCCATGAACTCGGTTGGCAATTGTCAAAAACTTATAACCTCTATCCTTCAATCGAGCTTCCTCTTGTTTAGTTGCCTTCTGCAATCGCCTTTCAAACTCCACCTTATCTAATCCAAGAGCTTTCAATTTTGCAGTTTCCTTTGAAATAAATGCATTAAAATCATCCTACATAACCACAACTACATTCATTGAATGAATCGTAAACAATCTTGAAAAATATACATAGTTAATACTCAATTCAACAATTCACCTTCCAAAATAGTTGAGAAATCAACACACAAGGAGAATTATACCAAGGAGGAACTCCTTGATATAATCTACTCTCAACTGCCATCTCTATCTCAGCCCACTTTCTGTCCTCTTGAGTGAGACGTGCAAGAATGCTCTCTTTATTGGCGATACCAAATTTTTGGAACATGTATATCTCATGTCCAAGATTTGGTTTCACTGTTGATCGTGAAATGCTACAATAAATATATAAACAAATGAAAAATAATAGTTTAAAGCGAGATTAAATTAAAAATGCAAAAAGACCACAAATTTACAACTTACACATTAGTGGTGTCAAGAGCAAGCAATAGTTTGGCCTCTTTTTTTTTCTCTAGTTCCAAAAATTGGCATCTCACACTCACATGATATTCCTCATTATCATGCCATACTTGACAAAAGAACATCAAATTAGCCAAAAAAAAGGTACAGCTAAATCTAGCAAACAATTAGTGTGTCGATGTTAATTCTTACCTTCTTTTATGTGTCGCATCCATGTTTTCAGCCGATGGTTTCCATCCCATACCAAAAACAGACGCCCTCGAAGCTCTTTCCACTCCTTATTGAGCTAATTACCAACTGAAACACTCTTAGCTTGCCAAATAGGATCCCAACTACCTTCCACAAGAGGAGTGACAGGCATGTAAGAGCCGAAGGAATCTTTCACCAACACCAAAAAAGAACCCATTGTATCCAAGTAAGCAACATTGTCAAAACTAGGAATCAACCAAGATGCAGAATCTATAGCCACTCGTACAGCTTCATGAGCAACCAAACGACATAAGGGTATAAGCGGAGGGTTGCTTCTTCGTTTTAAGTAAAATTGACTTAATACATCCTTCATAATCCCCAACGGGATTCTTTTTCCCAAGTGTCGAGAATGTTGGGCCACATCATCCTCACCTATCCCATCAGACTCTGTTAAATCTTAATCTTCAACATCCTCACCTGTTTCAACCTCCATTGTCAGCTCTCGAGACTCATCTCCTTTTACATCATCCCCACTCTCCAAATGGTTAGAACCTTCCTCCATGGCAACTTCATCATCAACAAAGATGCATTTTCTACATCTCTTTCCCCCTCGTTTGAAACGAGGACTGCGAGTAGCAACTGCATGAGAAGATGCCTCTTGATCGATTGGATGCCTTCTCTTGGAAGGACCAGATCTCAAGGTCATGCATGGAGAATCAAACGTTCTCTTGATTGACATGCTGCCTCGTCTTTTGGAAGCCATAAATGTCTACATCAATAAAGATTTGAAAAGGCATTATACATCATCATCATTCAAACAATGGCTACAATCTGCAGCACTTGTTAATGCCGCTACATTTCATAGCAAACACCATAATAACACGCATTTAAGTGAACTTCTATCACATTTGAAAAGCCCCAACCTAAATTTGTGTGAACTTGATAGAGTGTACCAAGTTTTCTCCAGATGCCGATCTCCAAATTTGCTGCCCACTCTTCGAATTTGTCAGCTGCAGTGCTAAAGAAAAACCTAAGTTTAGTGTAATCCCACCTACAAATTTTGAAATTTACCTCTAAAGTTTATATCTGAAGGTGAGAAAACCTACAAAATGTTGAAAAAAAAATGTAATTTGATTTAAAAACCTTCAAATTTTGTCGATTTACCTCTATTGTTTCTAGTTTGCCATGTTTTTGAAAAAAAATTACACTGTTTTCAGCAATCAAGGGGTGTGTTTTGCTCTAATGACCTTGACCTCTTTGTCAAAGTTACTCACAAGGATGCTAACTATCCGCCTCTGGTCTATGTTTACGGCACTTAGAAGAGCAAATAAAATTGGCCTATTTTCTCAAACGATAAAGAGATAGATACTTAGAGCACGCAATTGGCCTTGGACTAGAAGGAGAAGCTATATTAGCAAGCACACGAAAGTGTCGGCCAATCTGCAGCTCAGAAGCAAGAGGTGACCATTGAGGTGCTAAAACAAAGAATAGCTAACAAAAACCGACATGAACTGGCACCCACGAGACAGTAATCAACTCGTGGTACCCACAAAACTCCGCAATTTGGATGCAAAATGGACGAGCAGCAGCACCATCTTACATCAGGAAGTCGAGAGAGAGAGAGAGAGAGAGAGAGAGAGAGAGAGAGAGAGAGAGAGAGAGAGAGAGTAACAGATGTGCTGTCCGGTTTGCAGGTCCGTCCGCTTTGCAGGTCCGTTCGCCTGTCAAATGCTGTCAACAAATGCCTATTTGCCAATGTCCGCCTGTTTGCCAAATGCTGTCAAATGCCAGTCCGCTTTGCAGGTCCGTTCACCTGTCAAATGCTGTCAAATTGCGCTTTGCAAATGTGCTGCCAAACGCTCAACTACGCCTGTCAAAGGGTCAACTGCACCTGCTACCTACACCTGTCCGCTTTGCAGTTCTGTCAACTGTGTCCGTCAAACATTGCGCTGCCTGTAAAAGGAAACAAATGAAGCTCCTCAACCGTCAGCGCGCGCGCTTACGGTTGGGGAGCTCGCGCGTGAGGGACACCAACTCCAACATAAATAATGAAGCAGGAAACAAATCAAGCTCCTCAACCGTCAGCGCGCACGCTGACGGTTACCGAGCTGTGGGAGCATGGGTGCGGGGGAGGAGGAGGAGGGGATTGTACCTCACGACTTCACGCAGGGGATGCAACAAGTCCACCAAGCAGGAGCTCCTAGCAAAGTAGAGTAACCAAAAGTTGCCTAGGTTGAAACTTACACCTAAATTAAAAATCCCTCCAAGAAAAATCTGAACTGGAAATTTTACATTACTAGCAAGTGTTTTCCATGTATTTTGAGCAAAATTTTCTCCTTCTTGCACTCCCCTCAACCGGCTACTTTGATTTTGCAACCGGCTCAAGGCTAAGCTAAGGCACACTTTTCCCAAAGCTCAGTGAAAATTCATTTTCACAAACATACAAAAATCCCTCCAAGACAAATTTGAACCGAAAATTTTACATTACTAGCCAGTGTTTTTGCAAAATTAAACTATTTTCCATGTATTTTAAGTGGAATTTTCTCCTTCTTGCACTCCCCTCAACCTGCTACTTTGATTTTGCAACCGGCTCAAGGCTAAGCTATGGCACACTTTTCCCGAAGCTCAGTGAAAAATCATTGTCACAAACATACAAAAATCCCTCCAAGACAAATCTGAACTTGAAATTTTACATTACTAGCCAGTGTTTTTGCAAAATTAAACTATTTTAAACTCCCCTCAACCGGCTACTTTGATTTTGCAACCGGCTCAAGGCTAAGCTGAGGCACACTTTTCCCGAAGCTCCGTGAAAATAAGCTCCCGGTTTTCAGGTCAAAATTCAAAGCTTTTGTCGGTGATCACACTAAAATCTAAAATATTCGGTGTTCAAAATCCAAGGGGGATTTTTACAATTTCATACGCTTAAAATACACTGTCTTTTCACCTACTCATAAGAAGATGAACTCCTTAACTAAAAAACTTGAGCTTTGTGCCAAATATTATAAAAATTTGTGGTTTCTTTATACACCATTTATAAGGAGGTGAGCTCTGTAACCACCGCTTGACCACTTATAAAAGGAAAAATATCTTGAAATCTTAAATTTTTAAAAAAAATTAAAAACATAACAACGAACAATTATGACACTTGCATAAAAACTTACTTAAAAACCATTTGTACATGTCCGTCTCCATATATTGACCTCTTTACTAACTGCTTATTTCTCTATGTCTTCTCCACCTTGTTAGCATGGATGAAAGAGCATCCATCATCACCTGGACAATAGGTGATCAAGAACTTGAACGAGAGGTTCAACTTAGAGATGGAAAGCTCCTCCTTAGTGCATATTTCTTGCAAAGTCTACTACCACCTTACAGACATTTTCAAACATTGAATGCACTAATACAGTTTGGATATGAAGTCGCCCTTGTTGAAACACCATCTCACTTTGATATGGAGGGCCATCAGCATTTCATTCTTGATGCCTCTTTATCAAAAAGATATGCTATGGTGCATACAGAGAAGGAAACCAATGATGTGGAAGACTCAAAGGATACAAACTTACTGAATGCAAGCTCTTTCTATGCTGAAGCTACCAAGATACCAACCCAAGGAGATTTGCACACAAATTTGCAAAAACAGCAGTAGAATTATATTGTCCTCGATAGCAGCAGCGGTGATGAGAAACTGTCAAAAAAGGTGAAAAGTGTGGTGGACTGGCTATTATCCTTTTCAACATATCACTAATTGAAATACCTAATGAAACAATCTCATGGGCCTGTGAAAGTGGAAGAACTACCTAGAGAATACAACGGGAATCTGGTGTTTGAACTTCCATCAAATTTTGGCAAATGTAATTCAATGAGCGGCATGGAGCAGAAATTTGATGGACATACATGGATGCGCCCCCAAACAACCAACATGTCCATTGGGTGTCCAGTTCGGATGAGTTATTGTTTGGGCTCCTTGGAATGTCATAGAAATGTTTGTCAGTTCTATTTAAACAATAAAGAATTCAATAATGCATATTCTCATGGATATTTATATAAACCAATAGGAAAAGGTTACCTTGCTCAGGAAGACATGACAAAGATTACATGTCATTATTGCGGCAAGGTTGTCACTTGTCAAGCTATATGTCCATGCATAATTTACTACGTTTTGCCAAGGGATTGAAACATGTAAAGATTGGTAGTGCATGTAGGCCACCATGAGCATGATGTGCAGAAAGGTACATCTCGTGCTGTCATAGAAAAAATCCGAGGATTAGTCCAAACAGTGTTGAAGATTGATAAGTCTAGTGGTCCTCAAAAAATTCAAATGCTTGTGGCTCGTCAAGTTCTGATGGATTCACTCATTCTTGACAAGGGACATTCTATGGGAGATGCAGAACTTCAAAACTTTCTAGAAGAGATGATGCCACTTGTGCAAAACCAAAGGTAAGGATACATTTTTTTTGTTAATATTTATTAGTATAGTACTTAAAATTCTTTTTTCTAATGCATAACAGGTTAAAGAGTATCATTGCTTCAGAAAAACATCAAGGGTCAGTGGTAGTGGGAGATGGATTTGACAATATTCTCTTACTGAAGAAAAAATGTTTGTTCCCATTTTTTCATGGGAGTCGTTTTCCTGGCCAAGGAGGACTTCATGATAAATGTTTTGTTTTTAAGATGTACACCAAAGTTCCTGGTTCAGGAGTTGATTTAATAAGACGCATGGATCGTTCTGGTCAAGGAGACCTGCATAATGCTTGGGTCCATTTTGACTATACGCATCGTGTTGAAGGATGGTCAGCCATGTCATGCTCAGTTTATGACCCAAGGTGATAAATTTCTAGATGTATATAAAAGTGATAATTTAATCATTGACTAATACGTCTTACCATGCATACTTTTGCCTCAACATGAAAAGCTTGATGGTTATTGCAATATGTGAGACCAAGGAGGAAGATACAGAGTCACAAATATTGTTTTGGAAAAGTCTCAATTCTGTTATGGTTGAGAATGGATATTCAATTGCAAAATTCACTGGGTGTATGGCAGATGAGGCAGGTGCCAATTGGAGTGCTATTCAAGCAGTCTACAATGGAGGAGCACACAATGTAATGGAAGGTCGTGAAAGATCATGCTTGTTTTATTGGGAGCAAAGTCTCCAAAAGAAAACAAGAGCACTTATTCCCAATGAAAAACAAATGGAGCATATTTCTTTGTGTGAAAAATGGTGAACAAGTAACACTTTGTTGGAAGCACAAATGTGAGCTAGGTCAACAAAGAGACGGTGGTATGAGAATGGTGTTCCAATAGAGAATCTGGTGCCTTTGAAAAATTGGTTCTCCTGGTGGGAAGATAGAATCTCACATTGGGGGGGTATTTCCATAAATGTGAGTTTTTTTTTTGGGTATAAATCTCACAATTATGTAGTAAATATTGTGAGCGAGCTAATGTTGTGAACTAATGTTTCTAATCTTTCAGGATGACTTGAGCCCATGGGATCGCGCTGCTATCCCTACTACAAACTTATCAGAGAGTATACATGCAAGTTGGCTTTCTGGAGGAGGAAAAAAAAAGATCACATTGTATGATGCTTGTGTTACAGATGTCATCAACTCCTATCTTCAATGTGCAAAGCAGTTGGGATACTTGACTGGACGATACATAGGTACTGGACCAGACATACACTCTCTCTTGAATAGAGCACAATCAAGGTTGACTCCAACCCCGGCTACGGTGACTCGTGTGCTGCATAGAATGAATGATAATGAAACTAACTTCCAAGATCCAATTTTACATGGTGACAAAGAATCGGTGCAAAGAAAGAAGAGGTCAAACCTTGACAATAGCTCTCACCGACCAGGGTATATCATGGAGTCACGAGATCGCTGCCAACGCGGACGACCACGAAAAATTAACTTCACAAATAAGAACAATGTGACTGTGGATAACTCAGCTAGATTGTAGGAAACTTTTGTCGAATAAGAAGGACCAACTTACAATGAAAGTACAAAATATCACAGCATTGGTAATAAAGATGATGATGGTGGTGGTGTGGACGGTGCAGCTCAAATTTTGGAAGAGGATATACACATGTCAATGTGGGCCCTTAGGCGCATGCCAATTCACTATCGTAGAAAATTCTGTGGTCTACAACTTTGCAGACGGAAGTTTTTTCAAATTCTGTACCGATTTTGAGTTATCGTTCGCGGACTGCGTATATACCTGAAAAGCAACTTCCGCTTTTTGTTTTTGATTTTTTTACTTATTGAAAACGATTTTGCAGAAACTACCCACTTGAGAGACCGGAATCAATGTGGTCTACAACTTTGCAGAAGGAAGTGTTTTCAAATTCTGCACCGATTTTGAGTTATCGTTCGCGGACTGCGTACATACCTGAAAAGCAATTTCCATTTTTTGTTTTTTATTTTTCTGCTTATTGAAAACGATTTTGCAGAAACTACCCGCGAGAGAGACCGGATCGAATCCATGTGTTCTACAACTTTGCAGAAGAAACTACCCGCGATGGGGATTGGAATCGATGTGGTCTATAACTTTGCAGAAGAAATTTTCTCTAAATTCTGCACCGATTTTGGGTTATCGTCTCGGACTGCGAATATGTTTGAAAATCAAAATTTTACTCTTTGTTTTTGATTTTTCTCATAATTAAAAACTTCTCAATTATATTTTTCTTCATCAATCATATATTTGTTACTGACGTAACTTTGCTGCAGAAGCCAGTTACACATCGTTCCGATTCAATCGAGCCGTTGATTATCGTCCAAATTCTATCGAGCTACTGTTGGTACATGATCTTTTGTTATATGATATACTCGTTCATTGATTCTCGTATAATTATTCTTTTAGAGATATAGTTTATGTCGTTTTATTGATAATTTCTCATTGATACCATAGTGATTTTGATGGTACCATGATGATGTTTTATTAATACTTTGGTCATGGTGATTTTCGTTGATACCATGATGATATTTCATTGATACCATGGTTATTCTCAGTGGTGCCATGATGATATTTCGTTGATACCATGGTTATTCTCGGTGATTCCATGATGATATTTCGTTGATTCCATGGTGATTTTTGTTGATACCATGATGATGTTTTGTTGATACCATGGTTATTCTCGGTGATACCATGATGTTGTTTCGTTGATACCATGTTTATTCTCGGTGATGCCATGATGATGTTTCGTTGATACCATGGTTATTCTCGGTGATGCCATGATGTTATTTCGTTGATGCAATGATTATTCTCGGTGATATCATGATGCTTTTCGTTGATACCATAATCATTTATTCATTTTTATTGATATAATGATGATATTTTGTTAATACTTTGATGGTATTCATTGATCACTACATTGATAAATGTTGTTTTATGTAGTATATACACATATCATTTGTATCACGTAATCACACATTTTGTACTTTTACGTTTATACTTTATGTACCATATGTTGTCGTGCGTATATATGTCGTCAAAAGAGTGGCGTCGCGAACCATCTCTTATGGCATTGTGAACGTAATTATTTCATTAACGATGCTAATAATTTTCATGACATGTTTTTTTGTTTTGGAGTCTATGATCTATGTAGGATTGATCAAAGAATTGATTTTATGAAGACAAACTTGGTGACAATAAAAGATTTATGAAGATATGTTTGGTGATGCCATATTGATGACAACATGAAGACATGTTTGGTGATGCGATATTGATGACAAGCTACACAGCAGATTCACGGAGACACTTTTGATTACAAGCTAATCGATAGCTTTTACACCTCTTTATTGAACCTTTATATTCATTATTGTATTGATAGGATAGGAGTAATGTAACTCCTCATAAAACATTCATTGTAAAAGGAGTGATGTAGCTCCTCGTAAACATTTGTATATTCAATGATTTTTATAATATAACGGTGGGTGTATATAGAGCTGTGGGTTTTTCCCTTGATCCCCCAAGGGTTTTTTCATCCACAGTTAGGGACCCTTATTTGAGCGGGGGTGTTGAGCTTATATGTGAAGCTACTCAATATATGGCTTCTCTATATATGGCACCCAGGTCCCCTCTATATATACATCATCTCATGTGTGTATTCTACACACTTTGGGGTTCTACTTCTATGTTCTCTCCTTCTCTCAACACCATCAACACATGGCAATGCATCAACCAATGCTCTCTAAGCAAGATTTAGCCTTTATACTTGCTCAGCCTCGTCTTCTAAGTCCAGTTTCAAGATAGTGAATAGCTATGCGATCTCAAACAGATGCTCAAAGTTATCCCATCAAAAAGTATTTTGGCCACTTGGATTCCCCTACTAATTACCAAAATGCATTGTAAATTCTATTTTGTTGTAACTTTTTTGTGAAACCCATTATGGTATCTGGTGAAATTTTAACAAGAAAGATTATTTTGAGCTCTATCTTTCTAGGAGAAATAAAGTATTAAATTAAGGTACCATGCCCACATTGGCAGGTCCATGTGTTGGGCACATGGTTTAGTGGTTGTTTATTTCACTACAAAATGTTTTGGCATTTTAGTTGTCTCTACTAATTATCGGATCACATTTATAAAGCTGATTTGGATGCTCTTTGATACACATTTGGTACATGATTGATGCTCGTTTATATTTCCATGTGGATGCACATGATGTGCGCTTTTCGGCGGATGGTATTCTTCGCCTTGCAATGGCATATGTGGGCTGATTTTCAGCTGTTTTGAGCATCAATTTGTGTCATATTTTGGTTGGTTTGTATCCACGTTTATGCTAGTATATGCCTCGCTTGTAGAGTACGGTTGATGCACTTTGTGTTTCGGCTTACATGATTGTTTTCCAAGTTTAGGGAGTTGAGACTTTGGGGCAGCTCATGTATGCTTGAGTGCGGATTTTATGCATGATTTGCTCATGATTTTGAGCATGTTTATGGCATGTATGGTTATTATGATTAGATAGCCAAATACTGCCGAAACTCTGTCGGATTTTTCTTGCGAGTTTATTTGTTTATGCGCATGGTTTGCAATCGTGTTTTGATTGCATGTGGCACTCAGTGGTTGCTTTGCCATAGTGTTTTGGCATCACATTGTGAGAGTGTTTGCTCACCGGATTATTTCATTGACATAAATGTGGTAATATCTTCAGGAGGGAGATTGTTGATGATAGTTTCATTGATTACCACATAGTGCTCTTGGATTAGAGTGAGGTTTTTTTGGCATCATTTGAGCGGTTTTTCTCACTTGTTCATTACATTGATCGCCATATTTGTTGACACTTCTCTTGGACAGCTTATGGCAGCTTGTTGTATTTTGGCAGTACTTGGTGTATGAGCTAGCCAGGATTTGGCTATTGTCAGTTGATCGACTTGTGCTTGGTCTTGTCACAGGTTATCGCCATGGATTTGGCATGTACATCATTGTCAGGGTTTGTGCTTCTCCATACAAAGTTTGATGGTTCAAACTTTGAGCGTTGGAAAGCAGGTGTGCATGATGCATTGACTCAGTTGGGTCAAGTGTTGCCACTACAAGGCATGGATGCTAGGCAAAATTCCATGACTGACAATGAGTGGGAGGACTTGGATGAGCATTGGTTTGGATGCATGTACAGCTAGAGAGTTATGGAAAATATTGTGCAATGCTTTTGGCACAAATGAGTCTAGAGAGATGCCTACAGACAAAGGACGATCTTGCAGACATAGAGATGTTGTGTGTTGGCATTGTGGTCATATAGGGCATGTACGTAGGTGTTTTTTTTGGCGGATGATACAGCACAAGAGACAGTACAAGAGGGATGTTATCACTTTGGATGATGTGGGAGAAGACGTAGCGTATGTGGATACACATGGCGGAGATTTCACCTTTGCTTCCATGTTTACTCTTGACTTTCTTATGTCGTTTTGATGACACATTACCTTCACATTGGATACTAGATGTGAGTGCTAGATTTCATGTCACGCTGAGTCGTGAGTGGTTTAGCACATATGCTAGTGGTATGCTTGGACGTGTGTGTCTAGCTAATGGTTTAGTGCATGACATAGTTGGTGCAGGAGATGTCAGACTATCGTTGCCAACTGGTGCATCATACGTGTTGCAAGATGTACGCCATGTGCCAGGTTTGATGCAGAGCTTGATCTTTGTGAGCCAGCTACGAGATAGTGGATGCCAAGTAGTGTTGGATAAGCACAGTTTCAGATTGCATCGTGGATAGCTAGTCATATCTAGAGGTGATAGTGTTGGCACAATTCATGCGATGTGAGTATGTCATGTACGAGACGGCAGAATCTCCATGAGTACGCAACCATGACAGAGAGACGAGGCATGTCTCCTTTGTGGATAGGTTGCATGATGCTCCAGTTAGTGAGAATGTTGAGCTAGTTGTGCAGCAGGGAATGTCATTCATGGATACAATGACGGATATGGATAACTTGAGTGTTGAGGATTCAATTGTGATTCTGTCATTCATGGATATGCTTAGGCTAGAGGCTGATGTGTGTGAGTTAGAGCTAGGCATTGCTCTTACCACAAAGGGTTTAGGACAGACAGATGCTCTTGGTGCGCATGTGACATGCGATGGACACGAGGATGGATTCCGAGGATCGGAGTTTGGGTGTCAGGGTTATTTCCATGAGTGGAGTTCTGAGCCATATTTGACTGAGATGGTCAGATTGGCAGATATTTCTAGGATTGCATCAGCATTCGGGAGTCTCATGTACGAGATACTCATCTCGAGACCCGAGATTGCATTTGTAGTAGGTGCATTTGCAGTGGGAGCATTTAGTCGTGCAATTACTGATGTAGGCCTTGAGAATAGGGGCACTTTGTAGCATATAGTGAGATACCTGCAGGATGTGTGCGGCTTTGGTGAGGAGTATGGTGTCGATCGCTATATACTTCCTCTACAATTAGAGCTGGATGCACACAAATTGAGTCAGCCAGTGGGCGTAATTGGTTGAGGTCATACTTGTGATGGTCTTGTACAGGTTTTGTGTTGAGATGTAGAGAGAAAGAGAGAGAGACGAGACAAGAGACACACCATATACGCTCCCAAAGACTGATTCATATTGAGGACAAGATACAAATATATAGGTGAGACCAAGTTGAGTAGAGTGAGCCATATATAGCTCCAACACCCCCACTCAAACAAAGGTCTCTAGCTTTGGATGAAAAAACCCTTGGGGAGTTCAAGGGAAAAACCCAAGCCCCTATACAATGTGAAAATATGAACCAGCGATGATGATGTGAAAGTGAATTGTGCATCTATGTACAAATATTCAAGTGACTTAGAGATCACGATGTGCAAATGTGGAGTGTGCATAGTGCATGGTACCTAAAAGATTACAATGTCATGCGTACAAAGCTATTACAATAGCAAAGAAGCTAATCTAGAAAGAGTGAGGTCGAAGCAACTCCAAGCTCCGAGCGCAAGAGGATGAAACGTGACTCATTGAGGCCTTTGGTCAAAATGTCTGCAATCATCTGGTCACTTGGACAGTGTTCAACCATAATGGTTCCCTTGCGTACTTCATACCTGACATAATGATAATGGACAACAATGTGCTTTGACTTATTATGTTGAACATAGTCTTTTGCAAGACTAATAGCACTTTGGTTGTCACACCGCAAGGGTGTGCTAGAAAGAGGAGAGTGACCAATATCAACCAGCATTTGTCGAAGCCAAATCAACTCATGAGCTACAAGTGATGCCGCAACATATTCTGACTCAATCGTAGAAACTGCAACACAACGTTGTTTCTTGCTAGTCCAAGAAACAAGACAACCATTTATAAAGAAGCAATTTCCACTAGTAGATCACATAGATAAATGTGAGCTTGCCCAGTCTGCATCTGTGTAACCCAAAAGAGAAAGAGATTGCATAGAATCCAATGTAAGTTGTCGTCAATAGACTAAACCAAAATCTGTAGTGCCTTTCAAGTATTTCAACACACGCTTTGCAGCAGACCAATGCTTAAGAGAAGGACATGCAAGATGTTGTCCAAGATAATTAGCAGCAAACAGAATATCAGGACGAGTGTTCATGCCAACAAACTAAAGACATCCAATCAAGTTAGCATAAGGTTGATTTGTGACAAGTTGACCGCCATTGTCAGAAGTGTTCTTCGTAGAGCTCGCAAGACAAGGTGTGTTGGCTGAATGTGCAGATTCCATACCAAATTTTTAAATAGTATCTGCAATAAACTTTGACTGTCGAAGGAATAAAATACCTTTTGTACGGTTCCGTTGGATTTGAATGCCAAGACACTAGTGAATCTCTCCAAGATCCACCATATCAAATGCAAAAGACAATAACTTTTTCACTTGCTGAAGAAATCCCAAATCATTGGAAACAAGGATGGTATCATCCACATAAAGAGCAAGAATCACAAAACTGCTACCTTGCCGTTTTATGTATAAGTTGGGGTCTGACGAGCAAGAGATGAATCCTTTAGAGGTGAGATAAAGATCAAATTTTGTATACCAGGCTCACGAAGCTTGTTTGAGACCATATAGTGCCTTATGGAGTTGAGCAATAAGGTTTTCTTTACCTGGAATAGCAAACCCTTCTGGTTGTTCCATATAAATTTCCTCTTCCAAGTCACCATTAAGAAAAGCAGTTCGCACATCCATTTGATGAGCTTCTAAATCAAATTGAACAGCAAATGCCAATAAAACTCGAACACTTGTAATGCGAACAACTGGTGAAAAAGTCTCTTGATAATCAACACCAGCTACTTGGGAGTAACCTTTTGCAACTAAACGCGCCTTGAACTTGTCAAAAGATCCATCTGCTTTTACTTTTGTCTTATACACCCACTTACATTTAATAGGTGTATGACTAGGAGGTAATTTAGTTAGTATCCATGTACCTTTAGAGATAAGAGAATCATACTCTGCTTCCATAGCCTCTTGCCATTGATCCTTTTGTGGTGAAGAGATAGCTTCATCATAAGTAATGGGATCTTCAAAAGTAGAAAAAGCATTATCAGCAATATCGTCATCATAAACATGACATGAGCCATGTTCAAAATCAATAGGCAGATCAACAAAAATATCAATATCATCATTGGCAACATTCGGAATGGATGGTTGTGAAGAGGAAAGTTGCTCTATAGGAAGAGTTTAATCTTCTGAAAGAAATGGAAAATCTTGAAGCAATGATTTAGTATCATCAGAATCATCCATGGACCATGAGCCTCCCATAAGCTGTTCGTTAAAAGTAGCATCACGATTCACAATTACTTTCTTGGAGGAAGGGTCACAGAATTTGTAGCCTTTGGAAGTGTCAGAATATCCAATAAAAATAACTTTAAGACCAGGAGCATCAAGCTTTGTTCGTGTTTCTTTGGGAACATGAATATAAGCACTACATCCAAAGGTTTGAAAATGAGATACAGAAGGAATGTCACCTGTCCATGATGTGATGGGTATCTTACCAGAGGGTGCAGTAGTAGGAAGATGATTCTGAATAAATACTGCTATCAAAGTAGCTTCAGCCCAAAAAACAGGAGATAAGCCAGAATGAATCAGCATACATCTTACAGCATTGAGAATAGTGCGATTCTTTCGTTCAGCAACACCGTTCTGTTGAGGCGAATATGGAATAGTGTGTTCATGATGAATTCCACTATTAGCACAATAACTCACAAACTCTCGAGAAACATATTCGCCTCCATTGTCACTACGAAGCTTCTTTAGGCGACAACCAGTTTGAAGTTCCGCAGCCTTGTGGAATTGTTTGAAAACAGATAAGGCTTCAGATTTTTGTCTAAGTAGAAATACAGTCGTATACCTTGAGAAATTATCAATGAAAGTAATGAAGTAGCGATATTGTGATCTCGAAGAAGGTAGAGGTCCACATATATCAGTATGAACAAGATCCAATATGTCATGAGAATGAGTTGTATTTGAAAGAGGAAAGGGTTTGCGATTGTGTTTCCCAAGAGCACAAAATTCACAAATTCCCATATGAGGATGGGCTTTAAGATCCATGCCATGAACAAGATCACGACGTTGAAGATCAAGGAGTTTTGAGAAATCAGCATGAACAAAACGGTGATGCCATACTTTGCAATCATGATCACCTGGAGCAGTGACAACATTTGCTACAGCATCGTTGAGAGAGAGTTCAAACAAATTACCATTTTGAGGAGCAGTGGCTATAGTCTGTCCATCTTTCTCAATTAGGCATTTGGTATGATCAAATCCAACAAACAGACCAAGATCAACAAGTCTAGCAATTAAAAGAAGATTACGTTGAAGATCTGGTACATGTAATACTCCTCGTAAAATTCGAGTGGAAGAAGATAAGGTACCAAGATATAAGTCTCCAATACCCTTTACTTGACAAGTAGTATCATCAGCAAGATAAACAACACGTTGAACTGGCAGTGGATGATAGTTATGGAGCCACTTAGACTGATATGTCATATTTCCTGTAGCACCAGAATTGACAATAAAAAGTGATCCATCGCGTACATGAAGTATTCTGTCTGGAGCAACTGAACATAGGACGCAGCTTGTTTCTAGTACAATGTTGTTTCGATGTTCAGTAGCATATGCTCTATTCCGATCTGTGTCAAATCGACGCTTATAGCACATATGAGTGGGATGATTAGATCGTCCACAATATTCACAAGAAGAAGAAGAAGAGTCTCTAGATAAACGTGGTTGTTTTGTGGTAATATTGTGTTCTTCATCATATTGACGTGCCCAACAATCATCTTCAGTATGGCCATTTCTGTTGCAGTAAGAACATTTCTTATTAGGAAATTTGAGACGAGAGAAAATATTACCACGACGGTCACCTCTGCGGTTTCCTCGTTGAAATGGACGCCTTCGAGCATAAAAAGTCTGTTCCATCTGTTGTGACTCAGTCTCCTCGTGTGAAATCATAGCTGTATCATGACTAGCATTACGACGTTCTTGACGTTGAGAGTATTCAATTAAAGACATGCAGGCTTGGTCGAAATCAAGACCATCTTTATTAGAGAGAATAGTAACAATGTTATCATAAGAAGAGTCCTTCATCGTATCAAGGAGAAGTGTAATCAGTTGCTTTTGTGGAAAAGGATCACCGGAAGTAGCAAGTTGATTAATAATAGATTTGAAAGATTCAATATGTCCCGTCATGGAAGTACCAACTTCATATTGTAACTTGTTAAGCAACCCTCTCAAATAAAGTATTTCTGTGACAGATTTCTTCTGAAAGTTTGCAATAAGGTACTTCCATACGTCATGGGAAGTAGGCAGTTCGTACATATCAAGCAAAAGGGAATCAGTAAGAGCAAAAATAATATACCGAAGAGCTGCTTTATCACGTCGTTGCCAATCCATATAGGCAACATTCCAATCTTCAAATATAGGTCCTTCAATGATAAGCACGTTATCATTATCCGTATCAACAGGCTGAGGCGAACAAACACAATTTCTAAGAACAACATCAGAGATTTCATCGCCTTCAAGAATTAACAACATCTTTGCTTTCCAGCATGGAAAACCTTGACCTTGGAAAGGAGGAACAAAACGCTGGCCAGAAGGAAAGCTGTTGACGAGAATATTCATAGCCATATCTTGTTGCGAGAAGATGTATAAGATAAGATCGCAGAATTTTCACACCATATATGGTGAAGGCCGCAATTGAGAATGAGAGAGATATGAGGACTGCGTTCTGTCAACGATAAACGTAAGAAGGATGCTCAAGGAACTTCCAAAGATGTGAGAGACGTCACCCAAAAAGGGCAGGGTAAAGGAGACGTTAATAATAAAAGAGTCCTCAAAATAGAGTGGCGTGAGATGCAAGATTGACGGCCACAATAAGAATAGCAAAAAGCTAAATCTTCTCAAAAAAGTTAACGCCAAATTAAAAAAACGATCGCGGACGCTTCACGAAGAAGTAGGGCGAAGAAAGCTGCGTCAAGCTCAATTGCAGTAAAAACAACATAACTTTCTGCTGCGAACTCCGATTGACGCAAACCTAGAACTCAAATCGAAGAGCTCGAGGAGACGAACAAGTTTTGGATGAAAAGTGCCATTGTGCTACGCTCCATTGCGCTTTTCCCAATTTTCCAAATTTTGAGCAGAACAACAAGAAAAATTGAGATGAAGTTCAGGGTGTCATCAACAAGAAAACGTAATCAACGATTAGATTGATTAGCAATAAACGTCACACAAAACACTAATCATATTCTTCTTAACACAAAACAACCACAGTTAACAAGAATCAATGCTCAAAAATAAAATTTGTAGCAATTTTTGAATCTTACAAGCAAATCGTATACACATACTGTTTTGTCACCATGAATTGAATCGGCGCATGATTGTTACTGCTCTGATACCATGTTGAGATGTAGAGAGAAAGAGAGAGAGACGAGACAAGAGACACACCATATACGCTCCCAAAGACTGATTCATATTGAGGACAAGATACAAATATATAGGTGAGACCAAGTTGAGTAGAGTGAGCCATATATAGCTCCAACATTTTGTACAGTTTTCTTTTCTCTCTCGCGACCACATTGGCCTTGACGTGGGAGGTTGTTGGGGTAAAATGCCCCATGTGGCCGGTTAGGCCAGGTGCCCGCCCACTACACTTATTCATTATGTACATAATAGAATAAGGGGGCTCACATGTAGAGAGTGAGTTTTTAGCCCTTGCAAACACAAGCTCTCCTGTTCTCCTCTCATCTCCATTGCTGCACACACTCACACACGCTCTCGCTCAGGCACTTCAGCACATAGTTCAACAGTCTCCAAGGAAGAGAAGGATGAATATTCATGGTGCAATGGCCTCAACGAGTTCGGAAAACATGGATGTCCAACCCCAATAGAGACCGGCGGGTTGGACAAAAGACAAGCAAAAAAATATCTCTTTCTTCCCGCTGATTCCAGTTCAAGTTTTATGCTACCAGTCAAGATCCATATGTCGGGTGGGCACATGGATTGTGAAGCATTACTAGATTCAGGTGCAATGGCGTGCTTCATGGACAAAGAATTTGCAAAAGAACAAGGCATACCACTTGTGGAGAAGTCTAATCCAACAATTGCAGATGTCATTGATGGTCGTCCCCTCGCTTCAGGGGATGTCAGGTATGAAACTCGCCCCATAGAATTGACATTGAAGGAGCATGTTTCAAGAATAGCATTCAATATTATACAAAGCCCAAGCACTCCAATTGTTATTGGTCTACCGTGGCTTGAATTACATAATCCTGACATCGATTGGAGGGCTCGAAGAATTGAACCACGAAATGTCCAAAAGAAGAAGGGAAGGCATAATAGGCCTATATATCTTGGATCCAAGGTCTTCATGCGTGCAGCCAAAAAGTATCCAACTTTCTTTGCAACACCAACCGACGTGTCGACAACAAAAATCATGCAGGCATTGCCACGTCAATATCAAGATTACAATGATTTTTTTGAGAAGAATAATGTAGACTTCTTATCGGAGCATTAACCCTATGATTGTGCTATAGAGCTTCAAGAGGGAACCCAACCCCCTTTTGGCCCAATATACAAGCTATCTCAAGATGAATTGGTAGAATTACAAAAAAATATTGATAAGAATCTTGCTAAGGGGTTCATATGGCACTCAAAGACCCCAGTAGGAGCTCCATTACTCTTTGTAAAAAAGAAGGATGGAACTCTCCGGATGTGCGTGGATTATAGGGGCTTGAACAAGATCACCGTCAAGAATCGCTATCCCCTTCCCTTGATAGCTCCTTGAGCGCCTTGGCAAGGCAAGAATATTTACAAATATGGACCTTTGTGGTGCTTACAACCTAGTCAAAATCAAAGAAGGTGATGAATGGAAGACAGCCTTTCGCACAAGGTATGGCCACTTTGAATATACCATCATGCCGTTTGGCCTCACAAATGCCCCAGTTGTTTTTCAACATTTAATGAACAATATCTTTCGGAGTATTTGGATTATTTTGTGGTAATATATTTGGATGATATCTTGATATTTTCCAAGGATCAAGAAGAGCATGAGCACCATGTACGATTAGTGCTTGAAAAGCTTCGTGCATCAGGGTTATATGCAAAGTTGGAGAAGTGCTCTTTTCATCAAACTAAGGTGGAATTTCTTGGTTATGTAAGTTTTGAAAAGCGAATCTCCATGGATCCAAAGAAGGTTCAAACCATCCTTGATTGGGAGACACCCACCTCGGTAAGAGATGTTCAATGTTTCCTTGGATTTGCAAACTTTTATTGTATCTTGATACAGGGATACTCCAAGGTGGTTACAACACTCACAAGGTTGACAAGCCATAATAAGTTTTTCTGGGACTCAGAGGCCGCAAAAGACTTTCAGACTCTCAAGAAAGCTTTCACGAACACACCCATTCTAATTCACGTAGATCCTACAAAGCCTTTCATCCTAGAAATAGACGCTTCAGATTTTTCCCTTGGCACTATTCTATCCCAAGTAGGACAGGATGGTCGAGTACATCCAGTGTCTTTTCATTCCCGCAAGTTCTCAGCTACAGAAATCAAGTATGAAATCCATGACAAAGAGCTCTTAGCAATCATCGACTCCTTCGACACTTGGCGTCACCTACTTGAAGGAGCTCCTCATAAGATCACTGACTATACAGATCACAAGAATTTGGAATACTTCATGGCATCCCGCTTCTTGAATCATCGCCAAGCCAGGTGGAGTGGTATCCTATCAAGGTTTGATTTTATTATCTCTTATAGACCTGGGCGTCAACAAGGTAAGCCAGATACCTTATCAAGAAGATCCTACCTTGCACCTAGAGAAGGCGACGTAGCATTTGATCAACAAGAGTCAGTGATTTCGAAACCTGAGCAGCTCAAGCTAAACGCCACTATGAGCCAAGATCCTAAAGATTCTACTTTTCTTTCAAAGGTGAAGACGCAAATTGCCAAAGACCCACTTGCTCAGAATATTAGACAACAACTACAAGGACAAGAGGTTAATAAGGCCTTTCAAGAAATTGATGGACTGATTTACTATCAGGGTCTTCTCTATATTCTTCCAGTACCAACACGCTTGGAGGTACTTCAGTAATGGAATGATCTTCCATTAGAAGGGCATTTTGAGGTTAATAAGACAATTGAGCTTCTCTCCCGTGACTTTTGGTGGCCTCAAATGTGGAAGCTTGTCAAGGAGTATGTAGGTATTTGTGACACTTGCAATAGATCAAAGGCTCATTTTCATCATCCTCATGGGTTACTCCATCCCTTGCCCATTCCAAGCAAATCATGGTCATCCATCTCCATGGGTTTCATTGTAATGATACCCTTGTCACAAGGATTTGACGCCATTTTAGTAGTCATGGATCGGTTTACAAAAATGGCACACTTCATTCCAACCGCTAAAACCATCACCGATGAAGGTATGACCAAACTCTTTCTACAACATATCTATCGTTATCACGGATTACCGGATGACACAGTTTCTGATCGAGGCCCACAATTCATCTCTAGCTTTTGGAAAAGCTTATTCAAGCTACTCGGAGTACAAATCAACCTCTCCTCAGCCAATCACCCACAAAGTGATGGACAAATAGAGAGAGTAAATCAAGTTTTGGAACAGCATCTCTGTTGTACTATCATTTATCACCAGGATAATTGGGTTGAGCTCCTATCGCTAGCAGAATTCTCCTATAACAACAGTTTTCATGCCTCCACCCGTCACACTCCATTCTTTGCTAATTATGGTCAACATCCCAAATAGGATATCCACAGACACCATCAAGTCAAGAATCCAACTGCTATTCATCTTACACAACAATTATCGGAAATTCACGAAGAACTTACATTCATATCAAAGAAGCTCAATCCAAGTATAAGGAAAGTGTGGGACTCCATCGCATGCAGCATCCAAAATACAAAGAAGGGGATAAAGTGTGGCTTCTCCGATGTGATCTCCATTCATATCGTCCTTGTCAAAAGCTTGATTATCAAAGGCTTGGGATGTTTAAAATTATCCATCAAGTCAATCTAGTCACGACTCCGATTTCCCTCATCCATGGAAATCTAATCACCTATCGACTCCGATTGCCCTCATCCAGTCACCTGTCGACTCCGATTGCCCTCATCCATGAAAATCCATCCGGTCTTTCATGTCTCAGTCCTAGAACCTTGTCACACATCTAAGATTTCAAGAAGAGCCCTACAACCACCTCCTCCGGTTGAGATTCAAGGACATGACGAATATGAGGTCGAGAAAGTCCTAGATTCTCAAGTTTTGCATGGCAGGTTACAGTACTTGGTGCATTGGAAAGGCTATGATGTCAGTGAACGAACCTGGGAACCAACACACAATCTTCATCATGCATCTCTCAAAGTCCAAGAGTTCCATCAACAGCATCCATGGAAGCCCTAGTCAAGGAGCACCACTTCTCTTCATGGAACTCGTATCTAGAGGAGGGTGTAATGTCATGGATGCTTGAGAGTCAGTCGTTGCCTGCATCATCGCCTGTGTCATATCTTACATCATCACTAGAAGACTCTAGAAGAATCTAGAAGGATCTAGAAGATTCTAGAGTATCAAGGATATTCTAGAAATTTCTAGAAGCATGGAGAAGATTTCCGAAGAATCTAGAAGTTTCTGGAAAGCTCTAGAAAGTTGAAGAAGGATCTAGAAGGTTCTATAAGAAATAGAAGGATCAAGAAGGTTCTAGAAGATTCTAACCTCCTCAAGAAGAACCTAGAAAGTCCTAACCTCCTCAAGCACTAGTATAAATAGGGGTCTTGGGCCACAAGCCCCTCAGTCTTGCCAACACCAGTTGTGAGGCTCCTATGAGGAAATCCCTTTTCTAGTTCTTATGTTCAAGTCTTGTCCTTGCAATCAAGCCTTGTCTTGTACTCAAGTCATGTAATCCAAGTCTTGTATCTAGCTCTCTTAATAAATTATTAAGTCTTATAATCAATATTAAGCTTATCATCAAGTCCAAGTTCTTGTACATTTTGAGCGCCTCCTCTTGCTCTCTTCTAGATCTATACGCGCTCATAACATATCTATTCCCTGTTTGAGAGCATGTGTGTGAGAGATATTCTTGTGTGGGAGGGCTATGGAGTGGAGTTCTGCAGGAGAGATACGGAGTAGAGAGGAGGGCCATTGATGACAGGGAGATTAGCAAGATGGATGTTGTTGTTGTAGGAGTTTGACTTTGTAACTGTTCATACTCCTTGCAAAGAGAATATCATAGCTGATTATTTAAGTATAATTGATACAGGAGAGCAACCAACTGGGGTTTCAGATGATATACCTGATGCTGATTTTCTTGAAGTTCATAATTCAGTCTTTGAATCATGGTATGACCAGATGCTCATATTTATGACATATGGTACAATGCCAATCGGATTTTCAAGAGACCAAAGAAGGAATTTTGCTTTAAGGAGTCGACCATTTTTGGTAATAGTAGGAACATTGTACAGGAAAGGGATTGATTAGGTAATCCAAAGGTCCATTCCAAATTTTGAACAGAGAGCTTTTCTGCAGGAAGCTCATTCAGGAGCAACATGAGGAAATTTTTCAGGTGACATTATAGGCAAAAAAGTGTTGCAAGCTAGATTGTGGTGGCCCACTGTGTTAAAGGATGCTCATGAGTATGCTAAAAGCTGTGTAATTTGTTAGAAGTTAGGTCAGCCAAATTTTAGAGATAGAATGATAGATCATCCTATTTTACCTCTGCAACCTTTTCAAAAGTGGGGAATGGACTTTGTGGGGGCTGTAAAGCCAACCACTAGTAGAGGATGAAAGTACATCCTAGTTGCTATAGATTATTGCAACAAGTGGGTTTGAAGCAGTAGCTCTGAAAGACAATAAAGCTCGGAGTGTTTCTCGGTTTCTCTATCACAACATTATGATGAGATTTGGATGTCTTGTGGAGCTGGTGAGTGATAGAGGCAGCCATTTTCTCAATGAGGTGATTGTTAAGAAAACCAAAACTCATATGATTATGCACTAGAAGTCCACAGCTTATCATCATCAAGCTAATGGGCAGGTTGAAAGTACAAACAAGACCTTGGTAAGGATATTGAAGAAAATTGTTTAGGACAACAAGAAAGATTGGGATCAAAAGCTTAATTCAGCATTATGGTCTTTTAGGAAAGCTTTCAAGGTGACCACATGTATGACTCCATTTTAATTGGTTTATGGTTTGGAAGACGTGGTCCCTATGGAGTTTGTGGTTCCAAGTCTTCGAGTCAGTGCTAAGAAAATGAGTCCAAAGTTGTCAGTCAAGTACAAGAGCAAGTATTTGATGCAATTAGAAGAAGACATATTGATTAGCTCATATATCTCTGAGGTGATTCAAAGAAGGAGGAAAGCTTGGGTAAGTATGCATGTTAAGTTTAAAGCTTTTCAGGTTGGAGATTGGGTTATGTTGTATAAATCCAGATTAGGGCCACATCCAGGCAAGCTGACTTTGAGATATATTGTTCCTTATAAAATTGTCCAAGACATGGGCCAGGGAACATTCATAGTTGTTGATGTTTTTGGTACTAGAGTTGAAAAGCTTCTTAATGGGTTTAGGTTGAAAAACTTTCAAGGAAAACCACCTCATTTTGAATGTCCTTTAGCAGGGCTGATTAAACCTGACCAGTTTTTGAGGTGTAGTATGGAAAGATGGTTTGGGGCTTGTCAAACTTTTCCAAAGGCTGTGTTTATAGAGAATTTTGAATCCCTTTATGCAATAGAGATTGGTGCAAAATTAGGTCACAAGGGTCAGAGCCCAAGGCTCAAAAGTTAGTTATGTAGAGAATCTGCAATCAGATTTTCTCAAATAAGATCTGCCTGCCAGGTCAAATTATTTCGGATCGGATTTTCTCACGACGGATTTTCTTAGGTCGGATGTTCTTGGGTCAGAATTGTTGGAATTAGGGTTGCAGAGAAACGCACACATCTTGGAGAAGACAAAGGAATCTCAAGGCACACAATAGAGAGTGTGTTACTTAGTGTGCAATGGAAAGATAGATAGCCCTAGAGTGATGGGCATATTTACAATGCACGGGGGAAAAAACCTCCTAAAGAGGGAAAAAATGCCCCGTCGTTCCTAGTGTGTTCACACACATCACTACCACATGTATATGGTAACAAATCCCCCTTGGAGTGATGCGGTGAACGAGAGCTGGCACATGAGTAAAGGGAAGTGCCATGCCCTAAGGACATGATCAGTCTACAAAGGGGAGTAAGCCCAAATCTTTGTGGAAAGCTTCAAGCTTCTCACGAGACAATGCCTTTGTGAAAAGATCTGCAAGGTTGTCCTATGTTGGCACATAAGCCAAGCTGATCTCTCTTGCTGAGAGCCTCTCCCTGACATAGTGGTAATGCACCTCAATTTGCTTTGTGCGAGCATGAAAAATTGGGTTGCTCGCAACTACCAATGTGCTCTGACTGTCAATGTAGATAGTGTTGGCAGTGTCCCGTCCAACACCCAAATCAGCCACAAGGCGTCTGAGCCATACACACTCAACCGTAGCTGTGAAGACTGCCCTGTACTGAGCCTCACAACTCAAAGTGGCCATAGTAGGTTGCTTCTTGCTCAACCATGATATACATGAACTGCCAAACATGAAAAAAAAACCACTTGTGGACACTCTCGTGTCAAAACAACTAGTAATTCTGAGTCCGAAAAAGCATGTAAGTCTGGCGGCAATGATCCCCCCATTGGGATAAAACAAGCCAAGATGTAAAGTGCCACTAAGGTAGCGGAAAATCCTCTTGACATCCTACCAATGCTTAGACCCTGGGCTATGCATAAATCTGCGGACCTGTGAGACTGCAAACTGAATATCCGGCCTCGTGTTGCATACATAAATGAGGCAGCCAACAACAGTTTGATAAAGAGTGACATCAGCAAGATCGCCAGCATCATGTAGACTCAACTTTAAACCTGTTTCCATGGGAGTGGCAATAGGTTTGCAATCCTCAAGTCCAAACTTACATAGCAATGTCTCTATGTAACTTTTTTGACACAAGGCAATACCACCATCACACTGCTTAAACTGTATACCCAAGTAATGATGCAACAGCCCCAAATCTTTCATCTTGAAAGTAGCATTCAAATCAGCCTTAAACTCAGCAATATGTCTCTCATTTGGTCCAGTGATCAGCAAATCATCAACATAAAGAACCACAATGAGAAGTACATCACCCTGACGCTTTACATACAATGTGCTTTCTGTTGGACTGTTACGAAAGCATTGTTTGACCAAATGAGTGTCAACTTTCTCATACCAAGCACGAGGAGATTGATTCAACCCATACAAGAGCCTTGTTACATTTGCACACTTTGTCCTCTTGTCCTTTTATGACAAAACCGTGAGGCTGCGTTACATAAATTTCCTCAAATATGTCACCATTCAAGAAAGAAGTAACAATGTCTGATTGATGTACATCCCAACCAAAATGAGTTGCCAATGCACATAGAAAACGCACAGTAGCCATACGAAAAGTGGGAGAAAAATTCTCTTCATAATCTATGCCTTTTTGCTGTGCATAACCCTTTGCAACAAGTTGACCCTTATGGCAATCAATCTCACCATCCGGCTTGCGTTTCAACTTGTAAACCCACTTTGTACCAATGGCCTTTTTGCCAGGAGGCAAATCACATAAAGTCCACGTGTCATTTTCTATGAGTCCATCATATTCTGATTGCATGGCAGCCATCCAATTTTCTGAATTCTGTGCTTCATCAAAAGACAGAGGCTCCTCAACATCATGTAAGCTAGACACAGCCAAAGTATAACAATCTGATGCATAATATGCATGGCAAGAGCCTAAATGAGTACGACTAGACAAAGGTGCATCCAATTTACTGTCACGCAAAGTGTGCACCATCCATTTTAGCATACCTCTAGCCTGCTCATTTTCAGCCCTTTCCTCATCAAGTACATCATGTACATCTGCATCAGTAATAGGCTGATCTAAAACATTTTCAGAAACCCCCATAGGCTGTACATTTGCCTCATTGGAACTTACATTTGTATTTCCACCCACTGAAAAGAGGCAACAAAGTGTCATAAATGTCCTGTGAGGTTACATTACTGTCTCTAGTACATGACAACAAGGGTTGAACAGAATCTTCCACAAACACTACATCTCGTGAAACCAGAATACGTTTTGTTTGGGATGATACAACCTGTACCCTTTTCTTTCAGCACTATAACCAACAAAAATACATTTGACAGCCTTATCATCCAATTTTCTTCGTTGCACTTGTGGCACCAAAGCATATGCCAAACAGCCAAAAACACGCATGTGCTCAATAGAAGGCTGTCTATCATGCCATGCTTCATATGGAGTAATAGACTGCAAAGCTTTTGTAGGACACCTGTTAAGTACATAAGTGGCACACATGATGGCCTCAAGCCCAAAAGAATGCGGCAAAGCTTGACTTTTGACCATACATCGTGGCATTTCCGTCAGTGACCTGTTTTTCCCCTCAGCAACACCATTTTGCTGAGGTGTATAAGGCACTGTACATTGGTGTTTTATTCCATGACTAGCCAGAAATGCATTAAATTCATGAGACATATACTCCCCCCCTCGATCGGAACGGAGGGTGCCCATAGTACATTTTGAGACATTTTCAGTCATAGCCAGAAATTGTTTGAAGCACATAAAAACTTCGCACTTCGCTTTAAGCGGAAATACCCATGCTTGTGCATAGTGATTTCAGCTTACCTGTACTATGCACAAGCTGCAACCTGCATGTGGCCCTAACTGAACCATCCTTTGGAAACTTAGAACGCTGCATTTTACCCAGAATACAGCCTTCACAAACATGTTTGACAGGTGCTTCAAGAGGCGGCAAAGAAGCAACCATATCAGATTTCTTCAAACGCAGCAAACTGGCAAAATTCAGATGACCAAAATGTGCATGCCAAAGTTTTGCATATGAAATAGCCCTTAAATCTATAGCAGCATTTGCAAA
The DNA here is from genome assembly GCF_014529385.1 of Adiantum capillus-veneris. NCBI lineage: Eukaryota > Viridiplantae > Streptophyta > Polypodiopsida > Polypodiales > Pteridaceae > Adiantum > Adiantum capillus-veneris. Next base: position 193,887,377 of record NC_140931.1, read on the forward strand.
TTTTGTCCACACTTGTCATAAAAAGTGAGCTTATACAGCCCACGGCACAAAAGCCCAGATGCAACAATTTCATCGCCAAATCTGAGATCATGAACTGTACATCTATCATCCACAAATTTGACTACAAGTCCAAGTCTCGCAAGTGTGGATACAGACAAGAGATTCTTCTAAATCCCAGGTACATAAAGTGTATCAACAAGTGTGAAGGAGCTGCCATTAGCAGCACTGAGCACAATCTTTCCAACTCCCTGAACTGGATAAGAGGCGTTGTTGGCACAAGTGACTGAATTCCCATGAGGTACAGACTCGAGAGAGGTAAACAATTCACGATGTGAGGTAATGTGATTTGTAGCACCACTGTTCAAATACCACACATGTGAATCTGCAGCAACTGACAAGCATGCATCATGGACAGCAAGATTGTAAGTGCACTCTGTGCTAAAAGCCTATTTTGCATCAACATCAGCATTATAGTCTCCTTTCACAGAAGACTAAAAAATGGCTACATTTGTAGTGGAACCAGCATTTGCAGTGGAACCACCCTCTTTCTTCTTAGCCTCTTTGGCCTTCAACTTAGGACACGACTTGATCAAGTGATCATTAGCTTTACAATAATGGCAATGCATCTTCTTTTTGCCCTTGTCACCAGAATTTCCAGACGAATTCGGAACAGAATTTTTGCCACTCGCAGCAGAACCATAAAAAGTGGCTGCATTATTGTTACCACCCTTTCTTTGAGGAGCAATAAAAGCCTCTTCAACTGCACGCTACCTAGTCCTTTTTTTTCTAGAAAGTGACTCTTACAACAGCAATGTGCATAATGCATCAAACTTGACAACTTTTGGATTTCCTTGGGTCATAAGTCTCCAAGTACTAGCAAAAGTCTGGTAAGAATTTGGTAAGGCATCAAGAATAGTCTGCACAAGGGAACTATCTGAAATGACTTCTCTTACAGAAATAAGTTGCTCATTGATATCCTTGACACTAGCAAGGAAAGTGTCCATATCATCTTCCTCATGCGTAATCTTCGACTCCAACTCTTTACGCAGCAAAGCAATTTTAGCCTCATTGCGACTTGCATAAAGACCAACCAAAATATCCGAAGCCTGTTTTGCAGATTTTGATTAACGGATGTGAGGAACAATGGTGCGCATCACAGACAATGAAATTAATGCACGAGCCTGCACATCCTTAACATCCTAATGAGCTTGTTCTTCCGTAGGCAAAACAACTCTAACAGCAGCAATCCTTGCAGCAAGACTTGCAACATCCTCAACATCGCCTACATCTTCAGAACCAGGACGTACATCAATGCCCTGCACAATGTTCCAGACACTGTGAGCGGGATGGAAATACACATAACACCTCTATAAGGACCCGACACAAACTCTTGGGAAGATACACACACACACTATGGGGCAACACTTGGCTTACACAACACACCTGGCCGAGACAGGGAACACACCTATGGAGTGAGAGGAGAGAGACTATCTGTTTGCCCACTCCACACACAGAGATACACACACACACACACCCAAAAAACTCAGCTCAAAAGAGGATAATTTATGATGTTTAAATACAAATGAGCTTGGGCCAACACCAATGGAGAAAATAGCTCACACAATATGGGTAAAATGTACCAGATACAATCATAAATTGGAGCAGAAGCTTCGCTCATAGGAGAAACTTACACAGCCCACACAACAGAAAAAAGTGATGAATTTGGCAAAATGGACAGCACCATCGCGTTCGGAATGGCCCAAAAGCCCACTCTACAATGTCAAAGTGCTCAAATCCGACCTCGGATGACCTCGGATGAACAGTTTACGACCAAAATAGGCTCCAAAATGAGCAAAAACACAGGAGTGGCTGTTACTTCTCTTCTCTCCACTATTTTTCTGGTCTTATCTCTGTTTTTTCAGTTCCAAAACTCAGCTTTATTACTTGGGCACCCTTGGCCTTTTAGATGACCTCAAACGGACCTCGAACAGGCCAAAAACTAACCTCGCAGTGCATAGTTGTCACCCTGCTGCATCCATCCGCACACCTGGCACTCAACTTTTTCCAATAATGCCTCCCGCCACCACGTAAAGTGGACCCCAAAATATGGTCCACATGATGACCTTTCTGCATAATTATCACAAGAAAACACCCACGTTGTGTCCGTACTCATCCACGTGCAAGTATTGACCCCATTCGGCCTCCTGACGCCACTAGATGCCATCTGACGCACCTGCTTACCTCATGTCGTCGGCCCGTGGATAGCTTCCTCGAGAAGTTTTACGTGCTACCAACTCCTCATATTATAGAAAAAACACACTAGTAGTGGTGATAGTGAAAATTGATGCACTATGTACATGTTGTCCTACCTATACACATGTGGGCCCCACGTAACCACCTGGCTCTAAAAAATGGGCAATCCTTTATTTGATTCACCATGCATGTGTATGTACATATGCGCAATTCCTTGCTCCAAAAAACTCCTGACATAATTTGCTCATCCCCTAGCCTGCTAGATCATTCATGATCAGCAGCAGCAAAAAGAGATATGAGACTCGCTGTGTCACAGGTCTCCTCATCCCTCACACACCTTACTTGTTCTACAGACATCTCATATTGTTCCACCATCATCAACCTGGCATGATATAATTTAAGACGCAATCCATTTACCCTTGACTTATGTAGAACCCCATCCAGGTTAGCAAGTTGATATGTACCATTCGGAAAACACTCCACTACCTTGAAAGGGCCTTCCCACTTAATTTGAGACTTCTTTTGGAAGGTGTTGTCCAGCTTACTATTGTAGCGCAAAACTAGGTCATGTTTCTTGATACCCTTACTTTTGACCTTTTCATTTATCTTTGCCAAAGCCTTATCCTGCATCTATCCATAATGCTCCAATGCGCTCATCCTATCCAACTGAACCTCTTGTAACTGCAAGAGCCTCTCTTCAAATGCATCACTAGGTGGCCCAAGCAACTTCTCTAGCATCTTTACTGCAGGAAACTCTACTTCCACAGGCAATAGTGCTTCCTTCCATACACCAAATGAAATGGAGTAAACCATGTACCTGTCTTCACCGAAGTACGGTAAGCCCATAATGCAGTAGGCAATTCCAAATCCCAATTCTTTCCTTGGTGCTGTGTCACTTTCGAAAGAATTTGCACCAACTCACCATTGAATCTTCATTTAAGCCATTACATTGCGGGTAATAAGGAGTGGTATGCTAGTGCCTAATCTTCATCTTCGTCCATAAAAAATCTAGCAATTTAGCTCAAAATCCTGGCCCCTTATCTGAAAGTAGCTCTAAACTTGCAACATATTTCATCATACACAAATTTTGCCACATCCTTTGCAGTGATCTGTTTTACTGCTATAGCCTCTGCCCATCTAGAGAGATAGTCCACTGCAGTCAAAATATAGCTTTTACCCCTGCTTGTGATAGGTAACGGGCCTATTGCATCAATCCTCCACTTTTCAAACACATCAAACGCCATACTAGTTTTTCGTAGTTGTGGCTTCAACACTCTCTTCCCAAATGCTTGACACCTATTGCAAGACCTACACCAATGGTGAACATCCTTGTGCAAACTAGGCCATACATACCCCTCTTGCAAGATCTTATGCAAGGTGATCTTTAGAGAAAAATGGCCGCCACATGCGCCTTCATGATTCTCTTCCAACACTCTATAAAGCTCCTCCCGCCAAGGTGCCCGTCTCAACACGAGATCAGCCCCTTTCATGTATAAGACATCACCAATCAATTTGTATCTGTATGCTCTACACACAAAACCATACTTCTTAGACTTTTGAATGTCCTTTGGAATGACACCTGTTAGCAAAAACTCCTCTTCTTGAGCCAAACTTTCTCGACCATAATAAAGAGGTAAATTGGTCTTCAACACAAATAGCTCCCCAATCATGCTTTGAGCTACTTCATGTGCCTCTCCATTTAGAGCACGTTCAATGTGTCTGATGCTCCATGCTTCAAAATTTTTTAACAGACCTTTAATTCTGAAACACATTTCCTTCAATGAGGTGTTCTTGCTCTTCCACACACCCAGCACTTGCTTCACCACTAACAAGGCATCACCTTTTATGCTCAACCTTCAAATCCCATGCTTCAAACAAATGTGTAATCTAGCTTCCAAAATAGCATATTCAGCCTCATTGTTACTATGAGCATCCAATTTGAACCCTTTCTTGCACACTAGCTTCCCCTCTCGATCGTAGAGTGCTATATCCCCTTAAGCTGCATCATGGCTCTTTCTGTATGAGCCATCAAAGAACAAAACACATGAATTTCTAATATGTGGCACTTCTTAAACTACCTTTCTCACCACCTCTTCCTTAACAATGAGGGGATTCTCCTTATAAGCCAGTAAATCAGCTAGGGTAGCTCTTGTACTGTCTTCCACTAGAAAAGAGAACTCAAACTCTTGCAGCTCAATTACCCACTTCTTGACCACATTTGACATGTTAGTGCCATTAATTAACTGTGGCCAAAAGGCATAACTCGTCAAAAAAATAAAAGGTCGTGGTAGCAAGTAATGACGAAAGCGTCGATAAGAAAATATTACACTGGCCATCACTAGCTCTACTTCCGAGAATTTTCTTTCTACTACCAACTTCACTCAGCTTGCACAATACACTGGCCTCATATAATGGTTGCCCTTCCCCTTTTGCAATAGCATGGATCCAATGGCATCATCCCCTACTGATGGATTTACATAAAACACTTGCTCCCAATCAGAAGCCTGCATGGCTGACAACCCCCCTAACACCTCTTGAAACACTTCTTCACACTTGTCATCCCATTGCAATGGATCATGCTTTGCCACTTGTTGTAATGGATAAAGAAGCTGAGAAGACAATGGAATAAACCGTGCCATGTACTTCACTTTGTGTATAAAGGTTGCCAATTTCTTTGTACTCGTAGGTGATGGAAGAAGAATAATAGACTTAACCTTGTCTGGATCAGCCTCTATGCCATTTTCTGACACCATGTGGCCCAATAAGTTCACTCTTGGCTGGGCTAGATGACATTTCTTTGGATTTAGTTGTCCTCCACATTCATCATATCGAGCCAATACCATCTGCAACTTCTCATGGTGTTCAACCCTACTGCTGTAGACACAGAAGTCATCCATAAAAGCTTTAACACAACTGCCAATGAATGGTTCCAATACCCAATTTGCTCTCTCTTGATAAAAGGATGGTCCATTTTTCAACCCAAATGTCAATACCGTGTAACAATAGCAACCCCATGGTGTAATAAAAGTTTTCTTTGTGCGGTCTTTAAGAGCAATCTTCAATTGAAACTAGCTTGAAAAACCATCACACACACTGTACCTCTCATAACCTGCCACTGAATCCAAGATCTGATCAATGAATGGAAGAGGATATGGGTTCTTCTTAGTGGCTGCGTTTAAGGGTTTAAAATCTACACAAATCCTCCACTTCCCATCCTTCTTTGGACTGACTGCTACTGGACTCACCCATTCTGTGGTCTCCACTGGGACTATGAACCTTGCCTTCAATAGCTTGTCCACCTCTTCCCGCAAGGCTTCCATTTTCTCTTGACCCATCCTTCTTAGCCTTTGTCTCACTGGCTTAGCACCTTCTTTCAGCTCTATAATATGCATCTCTTTTCCCTTAAACCCTCTAATCTCTTCATATGAAGTAATGAACAAATCAGGAAAACTAGCTAGTATGTCCAAATATATCTCCTTCTCCATAGCTGAGAGGTCTCCACTGATCATTTGTGTCATCAATTCTTGCTTCTTTGACAACTCAACCTTGGTTTGCATCAGCCCTTCAATCACTTCATAAGGCCCTTCACTTTCATCTTGAACCTCATTCCAAATGCAACTTAACCGGACTCCTGGATTCCTTTGTCCATCAAAAGAAATGCAACATCAACATCCTCATCACTGCTGGTAGTACTATCACTGTCCTCATCAGTCACTGTGGAATATTCTTCATCACTAGAGTCATACTCATCTTCATAAAGCTCCTCCAATCGTTTCCTTGTGTTCATATTATATAGCTTCTTGGCACCTGTCTTTCCATGAACAGCTCCCACTGCACGTAACCATGGTCTACCCAGTATAATAGGATATGCTCCCAACCCCGCTGGCATCACATGAAAATCAACCACCGCATTTGCATCATACGCCTCCACTTCTAAGCTCTTTACAATCCCCAAACATTTTACTTTTTGATGGTTTGCCAATCTGATCCGAAAGCCTGACACCCCAGTCACTGTAAGACCCATCTTCTCAACGCATGAGTGTGTTATGACACATATTTGGGGTCCGCCATCAACACAACCTTGTCCTAGATTTTTTCCTTTGTTCCACACATCTACTATTGGGCAAATGTTTGGTAGCTCATCCATCGCCAACACCTTCACTGAACCTCTCTCTGGCTCTTTCTCCATCGGGTTAACCATCCTCTTCCACTATCGCTTTAGCTTAGGCACCATCTCTATAAGCTACCCAAAAGTAACATCTGCCTTTTTGCTTGTCAAATCCTCCTTCAAGTCATAGCTTAATTGCCCATCCCCTAGGGGAAAATCTGAAACATGAAACTTGTGACAAGCCCTCCTTTTCCTCTTGGCCTTGACATCCTCGCCTTCATGCCTTTTTCCCTTCTTCTTACTAGGACCTGGGGCACTTCTTCCTTCCTTGTCCTCTGTGGTCCTCTTCCCAATAGGCATCACTAATGTATCCTCTAGCTTTGATGCCTTCTCCAAGGTGACTACACTTATCACTTTTGTCTTTCTCTTTTCCTCCTGGGTTAATCCACTGGTTCCTTCATCTCCTTTAATTTCGATGCCATAATCATTCGACCTAGTTAGCACCTGTTTTGGCAATGGATACATGTCTCCCCCCATCCTTGGTGGTTTATCACATTGCGGGCTGATGTGACCCAACTCTGCACAATTATAACATGTGGGCGTCTGCCTCCAGAACCTACCATTGCTTTGTCCAACACCATTCCTAGGCCTTTCTTCAACTCCTGGCTGATTTGCAAACCTCTCTCCTTATTTCCCACTTGACCAAGCATGTTTAGACCAAGATTCTTCATTAAATCTACCACTTGCCTCATGTCTTGCCTTAGCCCATCATCTTGCACTCCTGTAGTGACCATTGCTGGCATAACATGAGGAGTAACAGAAACCACTAGTTCATGATGAACCCCTGACATGCGACCTTGTAAAGAGTCTATAGGCTGAAACTCAGACCTCATGGGCAAAGACTCTACCCCCAACTGGCTCATTTTCCTCAACTTCCATTCTTTGTTCCTTACTACCTCTAGTGCATCTTCATATGTCCTAGGCTTCTTTAACTCCACTCTCCAACGTATATTCTCCCAAGGACCAGCCAAGAACCTGTCCTTCTTCATCATGTCAGGTGGGGGTACTTGTAGTGCTAAGGCCTTGCACATCCTCTCCCATGCCAATGAGAACTTACGTATGTACGCATCTACTGGATCACCTTCCTTCTGCACCAAACCTTGTACTTCTTGCCACCACTTTGTCAGGATCTTCTATCTTCACAAACTCCACTTCCAACCCATGCCGTAGATTGTCCCAACTCAACCTTATAGGTGGATCAGCCACACGCAACTCCTCTTCAAATGCTTTGGACCAAACTCGTCCATCACTCTTCAAACAGATTTGGAGAAGACATAACATCTATGCCGGGTCATGAATCTGGTTGCTAATGCAGGCAACCTCCATCTTTTCCAAAGAGTCTTCCACATCTTCATCACTTCTTCCATGAAACTCCGGATAAGAGAAAGCCATGGATACCCAAATTACGATGCTTTGAGAACCCCTTCAAACACACGTGCAAGAACCCAAAACTTTTGACTGACTCAATTCCCAGAAACTTCAATGGAGCTTGTCTTTGGATAAGGACAAACACATGCACATCAAATGAGTTTTCATAGTTAATAATTGGAATTACAATAGGCAAAGGACATTCCAAGATCTCTCTTAATCTTCTTGGCCCGAACATAAAGACTATACGTTGTTGGAAAAAAATCTTCCTAGACACATGAACATTTATCTGGATTCTCTGAGTTAAATGAAAAGGAGTGAATTGAGTGCCATTTTGATCATCCATTAAAGTCAACCATGCAGATCCCAAGAAAGCACACCTGTCTTATCCTCTGATTTTGCCAGAATTTCAGCAGCATAACAACATAAATGGCTTAAAAGACCAAAAAACCAGCCATCATAACTTGGAAGAATTTTGACAGAGTTTCCCTAGAAGTAGAGCAGTAGGAACCCAAAATATAGACTGTATATGTATGCATAAACTGTCAACAATAGAACCCGAGCATCAAATAGGACTCACTAGTACATAGCCTATGGCGAGGTCAAGAAAAGGGTGCTCCAACTACCTGTATCACCGAAAGGATCTCTACATTTGAGAATCCTCCAGCTCAATAAAACCTCACGCTATCGACCCTCACACGAAGGCTAATGCAAACCGCGTATAGTCAAGTCTCAGAAATGACTATCTTCCAAACCAAGTCTCAGAAATGACTGGGACTGCCAAATAAAACCAAGCATGGCTCCACAAAGGCGTACAATTGGCAGTTTCTACAAGTAACGTACAATACCAACAGACAATGTGCACAAACACGCGCTAAATGATGCATACCCATGGCAACTGCAAGTGACACCACTGCTAGTATATTATTGTACTCCAGCTACCTCTACCTATGTGAATCACCTGTACCTGTCCCTGTAACCTGTAACCTATAGTCTGTAATCCAGAATCTCGAAGCTTGAAGCTCGAAGCAGAAGGTACTCGAAGAAGATCCTCCGTGGGGGCGCCAAAAGAATGTGAGCGGGATGGAAACACACACAACGCCTCTATAACGACCCGACACACACTCTTGGAAAGATACACACACACACACATTATGGGGCACCACTCGGCTTACACAACACACCTGGCCGAGACAGGAAACACACCTATGGAGTGAGAGGAGAGAGACTATCTGTTTGCCCACTCCACACACAGACATACACACACACACACCCAAAAAACTCAGCTCAAAAGAGGAGAATTTATTATTTTTAGATACAAATGAGCTTGGGCCAACACCAATGGAGAAAATAGCTCACACAATATAGGTAAAATGTACCAGATACAATCACAAATTGGAGCAGAAGCTTCGCTCATAGGAGAAACTTACACAGCCAAAACAATAGAAAAAAAGTGAGGAATTTGGCAAAATGGACAGCTCCATCGCGTTTGGAACGGCCCAAAACCCCAGTCTACAATGTCAAAGTGCTCGAATCCAACCTCGGATGAGCAGTTTACGACCAAAACAGGCTCCAAAATGAGCAAAAACACAGTTGCGGCCGTTCCTCCTCTTCTCTCCACTCTTTTTCTGGTCTTCTCTCTGTTTTTTAAGTTCCCACACTTAACTTTATTACTTGGGCACCCTTGGCCTTTTAGATGACCTCAAACGGACCCCGAACAGGCCAAAAACTAACCTCGCAGTGCATAGTTGTCACCCTGCTGCATCCATCCGCACACCTGGCACTCAACTTTTTCCAATAATGCATCCCGCCACCACGTGAAGTGGACCCCAAAAGATGGTCCACATGATGACCTTTCTGCATAATTATCACAAGAAAACACCCACGTTGTGTCCGTACTCATCCACGTGCAAGTATTGACCACATTCGGCCTCCTGACGCCACTAGATGCCATCTGACGCACCTGCTTACCTCATGTCGTCGGCCCGCGGATAGCTTCCTCGAGAAATTTTACGTGCTACCAACTCCTCATATTATAGAAAAAACACACTAGTAGTGGTGATAGTGAAAATCGATGCACTATGTACATGCTATCCTACCTGTACACATGTGGGCCCCACGTAACCACCTGCATCTAAAATATGGGCAATCCTTTATTTGATGCACCATGCATGTGTATGTACATATGCGCAGTCCCTTGCTCCAAAAAACTCCTGACAACGCTCTTTGACACAAGAACATGTTGCATCATATAAGCCCACATAGGGTAGTTGTCCTCATCTAACCTGTCCTCAGCAGCAAACATCTTGAACACATCTGTGTTGTTGTTGTCAGCCATGGTAAATGCTGTATCTGATGTGAAAACTGCCCAAAAATAGGAGAAACGAAGCGGAAACAACACGTGCTATATAGCACAAACCGTAGAAGACTATAAGGCACCTGTTATGCAGAAAACGGCACTGACATAAATTCTGTACAAAATGACGAAATAGCCTATGCAGTACTTCTTGTAGTAGAAATGGAGGCCGAAATGAGCCCAAATAAAAAATCTGAGCTAACCTATCTCTACAAGCTTTCCCAAAGTATTTTTCGACCTGCAAACCTTGCCAAAGCTCACTGAAATCGGAGAAAGTGAGCAAGCGTGTGCTGGAGCAGCTGGCGACTAGGCCCGGGAGGACGCAACCTGCTCTGATACCAATTGTTGGAATTAGGGTTGCAGAGAAACGCACACAGCTTAGAGAAGACGAAGGAAGCTTAAGGAACACAATAGAGTGTTTTACTTAGTGTGCAATTGAAAGATAGATAGCCCTAAATTGATGGGCGTATATACAATGCACGGGGAAAAAACCTCCTAAAGAGGGAAAAAATGCCCCGGCGGTCCTAGTGTGTTCACACACATCACTACCACATGTATATGGTAACATGAATTTTTTATGAAGGTAATTTGAGAAAATATTTTGATATGCGGGATGGTTTTCCATTATGTGAATCCCTTGTGCAACGGGTATTATTAGTGGAGGGTACACTAATCGAAGGTACCATCTAGCACCTCTGCCGCTCTCAAACGTGCCTTATGTTTTTGCTTGACCTTTTCAAGTACACACCCCCTCTGCGCTCACCTTCAACCATGGTACGCGAGAAGCAAAGCAACACCATGCAACTGGAGTTGGAGCACGATGAGCCGCCACGATGCTTGCGATGGAAAGGGAAAGTGGTAAGTGTTGATGTGAGCAGTTCGAAAGAGGAAGAGGCTTTCGGTGATGAGGATACACAAGTGGCAACTCCGCTTAGCGCGGAAAAGCTGCAACAACCCCTGATGGAACCCTTCACCGATTTCAGAGTGTCTTTGGACTTATCCATGGAAACAAATGTGGCATGGTTGCAAACCATCGGATTGCAGGAATTTGCCTTGTTGCCATGGGAGGACTAGCGGAACAACTATTACGCCAAAAGGCCCAACTTGACATCCTTAAAAAAACAAAGGGTATGATTTCAAGCAATTTGTCTCTTACTCCTGATTTGGTAGCCCAAGTTTTTCAATTGCCATAAAAATGAATTATCAACATCCCCAAGTGTTTCGAAGTTTTGTTGAAGAAGGAATTTGGTCCCATTGTGGGTGGTAGGAAGTACTACATGCTTAAAAATGTGAATTATAACCGAAGGGAGGAGTTAAAGTGATACCGAGAAAGATTGTCTTTCTTGATTAAGTTCAACTACATGTCCAAAGAGAACTATGGGCCACTGTGTTTTGCAGAACAAGAAGGTAAAGTAAATTGTGCTCAGTGGTTATATAATAAGATTTCTGTTGAGGTTTGGGGGGGTGCACTATATAATCATGTTAATGTATGACGTGAGTTCGAAAGGAGGGGTTTTAAAATGCAAAAAATTTAGGCAATTTAACAGAGATACACTAAAATAAGGGATTTAGAGGGGTACTGAACGATGAACCCCCCGAGACTGAGGTATACATGTCAGACAAAAGAAAAGCTTCAAATTGTACTAGGCTCTCTACATTTTTGGTAGCATTGTTTGGAAATGGAGGATTTAAAGATCAAGCATAAGGATGAGATTGAGACTGTTTTGGGACAACATAAAGATTGTTGGGGTGGTAAAGCCCAATGTGCCGCACCTGAGTGTTGGGTGGCCGAAGACTAGCTAGGAACTAACAGTGACCATTCATTCTACATAAAAGAATAAGGACTCATAACCCTAACACTATTGTGTTTTGGAGTCCACCCAAAACCTCTGTCTCATCTCTTCTCCTCTCTTCTCCATTGCTACACACACACACTCTTTTGAACGTGCTCTTCAACTGGTATAAGAGCTCAGGGATTGGGAGCACCATTGGAGCTCAGCGGGGAAGCAGACAAAGAAGCAAGGGAAGCATTGGAGCTCAATGGGGAAGCAGACAGAGAAGGAGAAAAAACTGCATCACGTTTTTGCAGATCTGCTTCAACCTATCAAAATGTATTTATTCAAGATGATTCCCTCTTTTCTTGACCGGTTTTTTGTCCTCTTCAACTTTGCAAAAGAAAGTTTGCACAAAATCTTCACCAATTTTGAGATATGTCACTCAGACTACCTGTAGGTTGTGAAGTACAAGCTACAGATTTTTACAGATCTATTTTGATCTCTAAAATAGCTTATTTCATGTCCATTCCTGCATTTTCCAATCGTTTTTGCGTGGTATACAGCTTTGCAAAAGGAAGTTTCTGTAAATTTTGCACGGTTTGAAAGATATTCAATTCAGATAGCATGTTGGTCTACCTTCTCGGTTCTTCTGCGTGTACAGGTTTTCGTTGAAGACTCTTTCTACAATCTTTGTCACATGCATATTTGATGCAAGATCTTGAAGGTCTATTAAATCAGACAAACCGTCGTAGCGGTTACATAAAAGGATTTTTGTGGTTGATGTAAGGTTTTATGTGATTTATGTATTGTGATGGAAATATGCAAAGCCTATTGTTGACGGTTATGGTAATGTTTTATTGAGCTAGGGGGTTCTCAAATGTGGAGATCCTTTCAGTGATACAGGTCTTGGAGCGAGCCCCTGACATCCCTATAGTTTTGGCATCGACATAGGATGTATGTTTATGCGATTAGTGCAGTACATGTTTGCATCTGTTGACCCGCCATTATTGGCATTGCTTTCATCTTTATGCGTATGCGTTTGACAATGTTCAGTTGATTAGAGACACTCTTCTACAGTTGGAGACATTGGCAGTGACAGTTCTTTGAGATTCTATCTTGCCGGTTGTGGGATGCATGTCTAACCTCACCATCCTATCTTATTGCAATATTAGCGAGAACCACGATTAATTTGTCAATCCATGGAATGAAGATGACTCGACTAGTCCATAGAGGCTACAAGAGGTTGTCAATCTCTTGGAAGACAACTAACAACTCACATCTAACTCAAGCTACACTCAAGTGACTGTGAAATCACTAAAAGCCAATCACTCATCGACAAACAAATCACATCTGTTACAGCATCAAATGACATTCAAACGTAACAAAACTTCTAGGACATGTTTATAAGACCTAAACACACATGCTTATGGTCTCAAACCCCACTTTATGTCAAGTTCCAAAATCGTAAGTATTAACAGCAATGGATTTTTGACCTAGTTGTTTTCGACGCAGAATGCATCTAGATGCTTAGTAATGATGCCCCAATACCCCGACTCTGATTAGTTTTTTATTTGAAAGTGTAAATTCCTAGTTATGATGAAATTAGGCCGCAGGTCGGTGACGCCAAAAGCTACAAATTATTGTGAATTGCTTATGTCAATGCGTAGAGCTCTTACCTGTGGTTGCAATGCAACAAACACGACTGCAATGTGACAACCGGGGAAGGAGTAGGAAGTGCAAGAAGGAGAGGAGTGAACGCCATTATCTCACACTGTGTATTTCATTATCCAAAACTTATAAAAACTTACAAAAATTGGCTTTTATACCTTAGCCAAGGTTTTTGGGTGGTCAAAACTAATAATCTGGGAGTTCTACCAAAGCTGGGTAATGATAGGTTGATACAATCTAGAAGCTTGTAGCCCCCCGCTCATTAATTACAGAGTTTATCCGAGAAAATAGGATTAACAATATTCCCAATTTATCAAAATAATAAGTGTTTACAAAGAGAACTCCGAAAAATGGTATCCGTGTTAGCTTGCTGCTAACATTCCCCCCTTCCTCGCCTGTGTCGTCCCTTGACACAGTTTTATGGGTTGAAATAGTCTGACGGTGAGTCGGTCTTTAAGCGCATTCAATGCCTTTTGGTATTTGATTTTCCTTTATTTATCGGGGGCACTTGCAGAAACTACATGGTTACTCTGTTCTTCAGCTCCACCACTGAGTAGCCTACAAACCTGGATGTGAGGTTTCTCATCACTAGTGCAAATATCTTTGTTCGCCAAGTGAAGAATCCCGTGTAGAAAGCTTCCTCAAACGCCAACATATTATGTGATGGTAAGAACATACACCGGGCGTATAAGTCATAGAGGACTTATTTGGAAGGTTGTCCACTGAGATCATAGCTAGCACAAAACTTTATTTCCCTCAAGGAATGACATCCACGGGGTGCCTGCTTCCTCTGGCTCATGAAAATCTTCAATACAGTTGAGCAGCATTCTGCATATTTATATAACATTGCACAAGAGAGATCAGGTAGACTTTTGAAGAAAGACATGGCGCCCGTTAGGGTTTTCACCATGTATTCCACTGTGGCCGGTCCCTTCTCTGCAGCTGGCAATCTTGGGTAGTTCAACCAGGCTGGTTGCTTCTTCGTTAGTGCCTCATGCTCTTGCCAAGTCCTTAATCTTGGTACAGGACAGAAAGTGGGATCTTTTTGTAACACTGTAGGTACTCTTGTGAACAAAATCAAGTACCTTGGGGATTTTGTTCAGCCAACTCAACCTCCACTCTGGGTGGTCTTTATATGCGCCATTTATTTGCATGTCTTCATAAAGTCTTTCTTTAACCTGTAGTAACTCGACCTTTATAAGAGGGTATGGCAGGGACTGTTGGTGCCATTGCATAATGATTTGATTGGGAGTGAGTTGTGTAATGTTGAGAGAGTGAAGAACTCTCAACTCCCAATCCATTGCGGCCTTCCACTGCTCATCCACCTCTTCTGTAATCTTCTCTTTTAGTGCATCTTCTTTAGCCTTGGAGAGTTGGACCATGGGCACTGTGTCTGCATCTGTAATGTTTACCTAGAAATCATCCTCACCACTCAGCTCTACTGTGGATTGTGTCTCTAGTTCAACGAATGACATTGAGGGTATATCTATTTGCAGGGGCTCCGAAGTGTCTACCTCTTCTTGTATCTCCGGCTTTCCGTCTCTCAGCAATTGGATAACTCTTTTAAGGTCAGCTATTTCCTTTAAAAACTCTTCTTCTCTCTAGATCCGCATAAAAGCCAGGTCCCTGCACTGAGATTGCTCCAGCTTTAGTTCCAGCTCGAGATCCTTGTTCTTTTTTCTCTAAAGCTTTGTAGACTTCATCTGTCCCTTTGATCAAGGCTACATCTGGATTCTCTCTAATTTGAGGCAAGAAAATTTTATGATCATTTATTCTTTCCTTGGAGTATTGTAAAGAAGCATTGGCGACATCCAACTGAACCTGAATTTTTTGAGCTGACAGGGTTGTCGTTAGAAGATCGTTTGTGACTTCAGTCAGCTGTTCATGTTTGGTTGTACATGCATCTGATAACTTTGTAAGTAGATCACCTAACTCTTCTAGCTCCTTCTGCTGTCTATCTCTGGCTAGCTGATGTTGTTCAACTTTGGCTTTTATTTCCTTCACTTGCCTCTAAAGATCGATGATGACATTCATTCTGTCTCTAACTCTCCTTGGAGAGAGTAAATCACCATCTCTACCTCCTTTGCCTTTGTGCTACGACCGAGTGTTGCTGATCGGAGTCGTTCTGTCATATCCTGCATTTTCCTTGCATATTTGTTTACTTGCAAGATTACTTCGTCATTAGACTGCCAGTCTTCCTGTCTTGCTAGCTAGGTTGATGTGCCTGCAACCTTTTGTGTGCCTCTCGGCTGTGTCCTGGATCTGCTGGTTCTTCTTGCCCTTGAGGCTATGGCTATTCTTCTTCTGCCTTGTCTTCTTGAGGCCTTGTGGATGCCTTGACTGTTTTTTGTTGTGTGGAGGTAGAAGGTTGTGTCTCGGCCTTCTCTAGCTGTGATGCGATAGAGGGTGCTGGCTCAAACTTTTTTGTGTCCCTTTCTGGCTCGGGTTCTTTCTCAGGTTGTTTCTCTTGTGTAGTGGTTGATTGTTGTGCAAATTCTTCTGCCTTTTGTTGTTCAGGATCTTGTGTAGCTTTGTTTGCTTTCTCTTGTTTAGTCTCATCTTCTTTCTCTTTTTTTTTCTCTTTCTAGTCAGCCTCTTGTGCAGATTCTGTCTCTTTGGTGGACTCAGCTTCTATGGCTTTCTCTTTCTCAGACTCAGCTTCTTTAGTTGGCTCTTTTGTGGTGTCTTTACCTGCAGGTGATGGTGGTGGGCTCGGCATAGGATCATCCTGCTATTCCGTAGGCGGTGAAGTGGGTCGGGGAGACTCGTAACCTTGTTCGTGTTGTGCCTCTTTCCTTGCCATTTCCTCGGCTTATCTCTGGTCCTCTACCTCTTTTTCTTTCCTTGCCTCTTCTTGGGCTTCTTTCAGCTTGAGGGTTTCTGCTTCTTGTTATATTTTTTCCAAAGACTCTGTTGGATCTTCAACTTCTTTTCTGGTGTGATGCTTTGTCCTTGGGCCTTTAAGTACACTAGGCACCTCTTTTTTCGGGTCCTTTACTTGTGCTTGTTGACTTCGTTGGTAAGCATGTTTTTCTCTTTCAAAGCGGGATTGCTTTTGCAAGGGCTCTTCTTCTTGTGCGGCCACAAATTTTCTCTTCATCTCCTCTCTTCTCCTCATTATCTGGGCTCTCACGACTATGTCTTTCCGGCGAGCTTTCAGCCAACTCTTCATCTGATTTATAAGATCTCTTTGTTGACCTTGTAGCTCAAGGAGATGGTTGTGGTGCCAGTATCCACATGTTTTGGTCTGGGGCAAGTGGTAGATTATCGGCCATGCCGATGGCGTGGTACGCAATCCTTGTCAAGACTTCTGGCGCATCCAGGTAAGTGATCTTCCCTTCTTTCTTTGTGCCCTTCAGAGTGGTCAAGACGTACTGTGCGTGGTCCATCAGATGTCTGGTTGTTGACTTCAGAACTTGTGTGAAAGTAGTGGCAACCGCATGATTTGGCGTGGTATAACTTGGCGGCCTTTTTGCCATGAAGTGGAAGTGCTGGTGGTATAACCTGGCTGGCTCTTCCACTTCTTGTGAATTAGATCTGCAAAGGTGGTTGTGGCGGTCTCTTTGGTGAAAGTACCTACCATTTTCCTGTCCCTTGCTCTCATGGTCATTCCTTTTGTGGGCAGTCTGAGTGCTTCTGCCACTATTTCTTTAGTTCTCACCACTTCGACTTTATTTCCCTGCGTGTCAGAAATTTGTGCAGTTCCATCCTCTTTAATAGTGGACAAAAGCTCGTAAGCTTTTTGGAAATCCACTCCACACAGCTCCTGTTTGTAAAAGTCTCTTAGTCCCAGCCTGCGGTTGGATTCTTTGGTCTCAGGCTTCGCGGTGACATCGTACACTTCTTTCGGTAGGAGTTTCAACTCACCTGATGTCCCTCCTCACTCTTAAATCTGACGGTGAACACTCTGGTGTCATGCTCTTCTAGCTGTTCTTTTGAAAGATATGCTACCTTGGTGGTTTTGACTGAATGTGGATCTAGTTGGTATGCGGGTAGCTCCTGCAACTTTTCTTTCTGGTTGAGCTTCTTCTTGGCTCTCTCTGCTACTTGCATGGCTCCTGTTCAGTGAATAGTATGTCAAAGTTAGCGGATTTGTCAGATTTTTCTATGAAATATCCTTTAGTCTGAAATGCTGACAATTCTGGTCCAATTTGCTTCAAATCAATTTTTGAACAAGCATAGATGCATAAAAACATGTAAGGAACAAAACTGTAAAGTCCAAACAGATTTTTGCAACCAAAGTAAATAATCGTGATTATCTACAACTAAGTATTTTTTTCAACATTTTGCAAACTTGGGATCACAGGCTTCAAGTATATACCAAATACATGCTCTGAGTGAAATATGGGCTCATTTGGATGCATAGGGTGAAAATGGTACAAGATTTTGGCTTTAGCTCTCTGAAACAGTAGATATAAAGAAAATTTGAGATTTTGAGCTCCAAATTGGTTCAAACTTGGCTAGTGGGCTTAACACATCATGTACTTTGAATGTATGATGGCAAAATATCAAAACTCCCCCAATTTGGCTAAAAAGTAAATAATCGCGATTATTAACTTTTCTACCAAAATCAATATTTTTTGGTACAAACTGGTTTTAGACATTGTATACACTATTTATATGAAATATGAGGTGATTTGGATCAAGAAATGTTGTCCATAACCCAAAAATTGGCATTGCAAAGTCTTCTTTGCGTTTTCTGGCAATTTTCCAAGTTATAGGTGCTCATTTTGGCTCATACTTGATTTTTGGCATGTAATGGGTGTATACACATGATAGGTGAGGTGATGTGACAATTTCCAAGCAAAAATAGTGCAAAAGTAAATAATCGTGATTATTTATAACAGTGACAATTTTTTTGCAAAACTTACAAATTTTGACCTAAACACATTCTATACACCTAAAACAAGTTCTAACTTGAACTTGGTCAAGTTAGATAATGCCAGCATCACTTTGTGCTTTGTCGACTCTGAAATCACCATTTTTTGTGACTACACTGCTTGTTGAGTTGGTCAGTCAACTTTGAGGCTTTGAACTTGCCCGCAACATAGTGATGGAGAATTTATTTATTTATTTTTAAAAAAACTACTTATTTTTCTTCTGTCGGAGCCTTGGTGACACTGTTAGAAGGCTCAGAAATTCCTAGTCAACCTCACGCCGCTTTTACGGGCATAGGGTTACCCCCCCCCCCCCCCCCTTCGATTGTCCGGCCTTATCACCCTCATGCCCCCGCTCGTTTATGCCCCAGCGCAGCAGGCCGCCCTAGGCTTCAAATACCCCTTCTCTCTCTCTCTGTAGTTTTATTCCCCCGGCGGGCATCGACTGAGATATCTCTCTCTCTCATTTTCCCTACATACCTCTCTCTAATATCCTTTCTCTCTTCTCGGCACCCCTTCCTCCTCTCCCTCATCCACTCCTCGATCGCTGACAACCCGCTTTCCCCAGCTCTTGTGTGGCCACATGCCCGCAGGTGGTCCGGCCAATCCTCTCTTTCTATCTCCCTCGTTGCCTACCAATGGCCGATCTCTCTCTCTCTCTCTCTCTCTCTCTCTCTCTCTCTCTCAAATATCCTCTCTCTCTTATCGACACCTTGTTGACCCCAATAACCCCCCTCACTGGCCACCCTCGGCTAGGCGCAAGCCTCGAGCACCCACCCCCCTTCTCTCGCTTTCTATCTCGCGCTCTCGCTACACCGACGCACCAGCAACACACCATTCATCGGCATCACGCAACCACGACGCCATTTTCAGTAATTTATAGGTTATGTTCATCATTTCTTCAGTTTTCACCCAAGCCATTGTAAAATTCCCACTTTGTAAATTCCCTCTCTCTAGGTGATGGTCACAAAGGCCCACCTAGAGATTCTCATCTTTTAATAACCTCCCAAAAGAAAGCAAGGGTCAACCACATCGGGCCCACCGCTTGCTTTGTCTCCACGATAAGCTTAGCCTCATACCATAATCCAAGCAGCCAACACCTATAAATTGGCACTCAGAGGTCACTATCGGGGGGGGGGGGGGGGGGGGGTCATGAGAGGTCAGCACATGGTAGAGTGTAGTGGGAAAAGTTGACACTATTGGCATCATGGGAGGGGGCTTGTGTGTTGTTTTGCCTTGGGAATTGCACCATGCAAAGGGATCCACTTTCACCTCTCGACTCCAATGGTCGATGCACACACGTATACACGCTCTTGGTAGCAAGCTTCACAATCATTGAGTCGTCTCAGAGAATGCACCAAGTAGTTTGTGTTGAGCTTATATGTGAAGCTACTCAATATATGGCTTCTCTATATATGGCACCCAGGTCCCCTCTATATATACATCATCTCATGTGTGTATTCTACACACTTTGGGGTTCTACTTCTGTGCTCTCTCCTTCTCTCTCAACATGGTATCAGAGCAGTACGTTTTTGTTTTCAATTTTTCTCCTGATCAAAATCGATTTTGTAGAAACTACCCGCCTGAGGGATCGGAATCGATGTGGTCTACAACTTTGCAGAAGAAAGTTTCTTCAAATTCTGCACCAATTTTGAGTTATCGTTCGCGGACTTCGTACATACCTGAAAAACAGCTTCCGCGTTTTGTTTTTGATTTTTCTGCTAATTGCAAATGATTTTGCAGAAACTACACACGAAAGAGATTGGAATCGATGTGGTCTAAAACTTTGCAGAAGGAAGTTTTTTCAAATTCTGCACGGATTTTGAGTTATTGTTCGCGGACTGCGTACATACCTGAAAAGCAACTTCCGCTTTTTGTTTTTGATTTTTCTGATAATTGAAAACGATTTTGCAGAAACTACCTGCGTGGGAGACCGGAATCAATGTGGTCTACAACTTTGCAAAAGGAAGTGTTTTCAAATTCTGCACCGATTTTGAGTTATCGTTCGCGGACTGCGTACATACCTAAAAAGCAATTTTCGCTTTTTGTTTTTGATTTTGCTGCTTATTCAAAACGATTTTGCAGAAACTACTCACTACGGAGATCGGAATCGATGTGGTCTACAACTTTACAGAAGGAAGTGTTCTCAAATTCTGCACCGATTTTGAGTTATCGTTCGCAGACTGCGTACATACCTAAAAAGCAATTTACGTTTTCTTTTTTTGATTTTTCTGCTTATTGAAAACGATTTTGCAGAAACTACTCATGTGGGAGACCAGAATCGATGTGGTTTACAACTTTGCAGATGGAAGTGTTTTCAAATTCTGCACCTATTTTGAGTTATCGTTCGCGGACTGCGTACATACCTAAAAAGCAATTTCCGTTTTTTGTTTTTTATTTTTTTGCTTATTGAAAAGCAATTTCCGTTTTTTGTTTTTTATTTTTCTGCTTATTGAAAACGATTTTGCAGAAACTACCCGCGTGAGAGACCGGAATCGATGTGTTCTACAACTTTGCAGAAGAAACTACCCGCGATGGGGATTGAAATCGATGTGGTCTATAACTTTGCAGAAGAAAGTTTCTCTAAATTCTGCACCGATTTTGGGTTATCGTCTCGGACTGCGAATATGTTTGAAAATCAAAATTTTACTTTTTGCTTTTGATTTTTCTCATAATTGAAAACTTCTCAATTATATTTTTCTTCATCAATCATATATTTGTTACTGACGTAACTTTGCTGCAGAAGCCAGTTACACATCGTTCCGATTCAGTCGAGCCGTTGATGATCGTCCAAATTCTATCGAGCTACTGTTGGTACATGATCTTTTGTTATATGATATACTCGTTCATTTATTCTCGTATAATTATTCTTTTAGAGATATAGTTTACATCGTTTTATTGATAATTTCTCATTGATACCATAGTGATTTTGATGGTACCATGATGATGTTTTGTTAATACTTTGGTCATGGTGATTTTCGTTGATACCATGATGATATGTCATTGATACCATGGTTATTCTCGATGGTTCCATGATGATATTTCGTTGATACCATGGTTATTCTCGGTGATTGCATGATGATATTTCGTTGATTCCATGGTGATTTTTGTTGATACGATGATGATGTTTTGTTGATACCATGGTTATTCTCGGTGATACCATGATGTTGTTTCGTTGATACCATGGTTATTCTCGGTGATGCCATGATGATGTTTCGTTGATACCATGGTTATTCTCGGTGATGCCATGATATTGTTTCGTTGATACAATGATTATTCTCGGTGATATCATGATGCTTTTCGTTGATACCATGATCATTTATTCATTTTTATTGATATAATGATGATATTTTGTTAATACTTTGATGATATTCATTGATCACTACATTGATAAATGCTGTTTTATGTAGTATATACACATATCATTTGCATCACGTAATCACACATTTTGTACTTTTACGTTTATACTTTATGTACCATATGTTGTCGTGCGTATATATGTCGTCAAAAGAGTGGCGTCGCGAACCATCTCTTATGGCATTGTGAACGTAATTATTTCATTAACGATGCTAATAATTTTCATGACATGTTTTTTTTTTTTTTTTTGGAGTCTATGATCTATGTAGGATTGATCAAAGAATTGATGTTATGAAGACAAACTTGGTGACAATAAAAGATTTATGAAGATATGTTTAGTGATGCCATATTGGTGACAACATGAAGACATGTTTGGTGATGCGATATTGATAACAAGCTACACAGCAGATTCACGGAGACACTTTTGATTACAAGCTAATCGATAGCTTTTACACCTCTTCATTGAACCTTTGTATTCATTATTGTATTTGATAGGATAGGAGTAATGTAACTCCTCATAAAACATTCATTGTAAAAGGAGTGATGTAGCTCCTCGTAAACATTTGTATATTCAATGATTTTTATAATATAACGGTGGGTGTATATAGAGCTGTGGGTTTTTTCCTTGATCCCCCAAGGGTTTTTTCATCCACAGTTAGGGACCCTTATTTGAGCGGGGGTGTTGAGCTTATATGTGAAGCTACTCAATATATGGCTTCTCTATATATGGCACCCAGGTCCCCTCTATATATACATCATCTCATGTGTGTATTCTACACACTTTGGGGTTCTACTTCTGTGCTCTCTCTTTCTCTCTCAACAGTTTGCACCATCTTTTCTCCCTACCTCTGTATCACCACGGTGTGCCACCTCGCTGGAAGGAAGGTCATTGTAAATACTGCAAAAATAATTGTCCCTCACATCCCCGAGGGCTTTCTTCATTTGAAAATCTGTGTGTAAGTTTTGCGGTGTTCATATCATCATGGTCTGCGTCCTAGCTGCTCAAGCTAGGTGGTGCCCCCTGTTCGCTTTATCGCGACAGGCTCGCGGTGTGCCATTTGACCCCCGAAGTTTGAGAGGCCGTGGGGCTTCAGGGTTCGCTTTGCTCCCATCATTTGGTACCCCCACGGAGGAGGGCTTCTAAGACCCTTCGGTTTAAAATGCTGAAAGTGACGCCCACTATCAATCATGGATGAATGGCTCAAGGAATTCTCTAACTGGAGGACGGGAGAAGAGGAGATGAAGGAGGCACTAGCCGCCTTCATTGAAGTACTACTTCCAGGCTGCAATGTCGTCAGTATTCAAGAGGTAAATTCTCCATCTCGTGTTGCTGGTTCTTACCACAAATTGAGAGCATCAGGTGGGAGGTCGGTGAAGTGCCATCACTGTTGTCAACCAAGACACACTGTCAATGAGTGCCAGCAACGAAGGGAGCGAAAGGGTTGAAATCCTCTACATTGACATTCATCGCGAAGAAGTCATTCACATCAAAGAAGGAAAGAAAACGGTGAGGCCTCTTTTCCCTAAAGAAACTGCAGTTAAAGTTATAACCTTTACTCCAAAGTGGCCTAAAGGGGCTGCTCAAGCCAAAGGTAAGGAGAAGTTAAGCCAGTCTGGAAACACATGACCCCAAAGGGAGAAGCATCTGGCCAAGCAAGTGCTTCAAGCTCAGAAAGCCGGGTTGCACCGAGCTTGCCAAAGAGGAAGTCATCCGAAGCAAAGCGGCGGAAGGTCACCTACCGATTTGCACGACGCATGCGAGTGCTACCATTCCACTTCGACAATCTTGAAGAAGAAGTGGTAAGAAGATTCCCATGTCCTAGGGAAGAGTGGTTCAGCTACTTCTCTCGCTGTTTTGGAAGACGGGTAGAGGATCTCCCTCCTCTCACTGTACAACTTATCCTGAAGAAGCTCTCTACCACGGGTGAAACCCAGTGGGCTGGGGATGAATTGCAACTAAATGGAGTAGAATTCATGCAACACGCCAAATACGGAAATTACTTGCAATTTCTACTAGCCAAGAGGTTGGGAGTGGTCAGACGCATCGCCATCACCCCGTACGTGCTGACCTACGAGGGAAAGGTAGAGCCCATGAAAGGCGATGACCTCCTGTGGATGTGCCGACTCATCAACACTGGTACTGTTAGAGTATAAGTAATTATTCCACCCTCTGTGCATGATGGAAAACTGGCCGAAGGCATTCTCGTTCAAATTCGTGTAGCATATGCATGAGAATATCTATGTAGATAGGAAAGTCTTCTACCAGCAGAAGATCGTATACCTATTCGGTGCGGTGGTACTAGGAGAAATCCTCAATTCCCCAAACCCTATCATTCTCCTCATATTGGATTACCATCATTCGTTGAATGTTTCTATCTTTATCCTGTTTTAACCTATCCACCCAACCCTTTAAAAAGCCGCTACTGTTGTTAATGTATTAATCTATATAAAAAAAAAGGTTTGTAATTTCCTGAGTCACTACCATGGCAAGTTTTTCTTTCCCCATGTTCAGTGGAAAGAAAGGAGAAGATCTCACCACCGACTTTTTGGATGATTTCGACATTGCTTGTGTCGTCTCCAACAAAGATGACGACGCTTCACGACTTAGAATTTTTCCTCTACTGATGAAAGTAGAAGCCAAGTCCTGGTATAATGCATTGCCCCAGGCTACCAAGAATGCATGGGATATGTTAAGGACTGATTTTGTAAAGAGGTTTGGTGGAGGTACAACCTCGGAGAAGCTATGGCAGTTACTAACAGAATTAAAGCAGGGAAGCCTGATGGAGTATGCCACCTACGAGTTCAAATTTGTGGAATTATGGGAGAGATGGGTTGCCTCACTTGAGGAAGGTGAAGGAGCGCCTAATTTCCTAAAGAAGGACCATTTCATTGTTGGTCTATGGTCGCCGCTTAGAGAGAAGGTGAAGGGAAGGTTTCCTGCAACATATGAGTTGGCAGTCGAAGTAGCCCACCTTAAAGACAAAAAGCTGCGCATGCAAGCAAGAGTAAATGAGTTAGAGGAAACAAGCTCGGCCCGACCAACCCCAGTGATTGCAACAACCAGTCATAGAGCCCAACCGCAAGAGGCATCAGAAGAGCAGCAATACCTACTAGGTCGCATCACCACCCAACTAGAGAGTTTATCTGTGCATCTAGTGCAGCAAGGGCATGCACCTGTCAGGAATCTAGAACAAGGAAGAGGACAACGAAGGCAGAACCAGGAGTACCACTGCTACAACTGCGGGGAAGACGGCCATGGAATGTACTACTGCCCACATCCAAGGAGGCAGAATTTCAATAGAGGGGGGAGACACAATCATATCTCTCCGCCAAGAGCAAGACCACCACCACCTAGGAAACCAGGGCCGATCCCATCGGTCCAAATCCTTCAACCACCTGTACAACAGAAACCACCACCCCAACCTCTCATTCCACCACTACCCCCACCACCTGCTATGAACCAAGCGGAGAGTATTATTAGCTTGGAGGCTAAAGGGAAGGCAAAGGTAGAAGAATCAGTTCGAGAGAAGCACAAAGGAAAAGCAAAGGTAGAAGAAGTGGATGCTGTGGGGTGAAGTGCTGCTAGGCACAAGGAAGCCTCTCAAAGAGAAGAGAAGATGAAAGGGAAGGCCGAGTCTAGCAAGCAAGCAGCTAAACCGCGATGGAAAATAGACATCGTGGACTTCTCACTAGGTGAGTATGCAAAACCCTATGAATTAGTTCAGGATGTGTTAATGCAGGGCCCGAAGTTAACTTGGCCCCAATTACTCCACCTTGCACCAAGGATGAGAAGACCATGGACAAAAATGGTAAGTACAAGGAAATCAAGACATAGGATAGCTGGGGCTATCTCTGTAAGGGATCTCCACGACATCCTACCGACCATGGATGCTCACATCAAGGGGCAACAAATCTGAAACATCTACATAGATGGTGGCGCTCAAATATGTGTCATGAGTGAAAAGATGATGCACCATCTAGGTCTAGAGGTAAGTAGGCTGGCACCCTGCCGAGCCAAGATGGCAAACAATGCAAGAGTGAAATGCGTGGGCATTGTAAATGATGTCAAAGTAAAAGCATTCAATACAGAAGTGGAGGTAGACATCTTTGTCATGCCACACAAAGGGGAGGGCTACCCCATCATTCTTGGGAGGCCTTGGCTTATGGCTATGGAAGCTAAACAAGACTGGAGCACCGGGATGATTCAGATGAAGGACACTAAAGGGAAGTCCATATTTTACGACATGAGGACTGGAAAGCATCGCAACATGATCTTGGAGTCTTCAGAAGAGGAGTCCACCAGTGACTGTTCGTCTACCTCAGGAGAAGAGACAACCATCAACGACGGAAGTGATAGTAGCATCAAAGTGATGGGGATCATTCTTAAAAACCCAAAAAGATTGACACACACCCCTAACAAACCAAGAGGAATCATCAGGTACGCAGTCCTTGGAGGATGCAGGTAAGTTTCAAAAAATGCTCTCAAATGAGTTAACAAATGAAGAAAGGAAGGAGTATGTCTCCATGCTGGGTAACTTCACTACTTTGTTCATTGATGGCTATGATAAGATCACAGGAATTACAGTAGTGAAACCCCACATAAAACTCAAGGAAGGTAGTAAACACGTAGTACAAAAGCTCAGAAGACTTGGAGTAATCCAACAAGAGGCGCTACTTAAGGAAGTGAGAAGTTTGCTACAAGCAGATTTCATCTACCCTGTCGAAGACTCAGAGTGGGTCTCCCTAGTAGTAGTCACACCAAAAAAAAAAAGGTAAGTGGAGAGTCTGTGTGGATTATAAACCTCTCAATGCAGCCACGAAGAGGGATCACTTTCCCCTCCCATTCCAGGATGAAATTCTCAATGCAGTGGCATGTCACAAACGATACACAATGTGCGACGGCTACTAAGGATACTTCCAGATTAGCATTGTGGAGGAAGATCAGAAGAAGACAACCTTCATCAAACCTTGGAGATGCTTTGCCTACAGAGTGATGCCGTTTGGCCTCACTAACGCCCCAGCCACATTTCAACGCTATGTGACCTTTGTTTTCCAACCCTAATTTGGAACATCAATACGGATTTTCATAGATTAATTTTGCATCTATAGTTCACGAGCCCTTCATTTAAGCAAAGTCTATGATGGCTTAACCAGGCTGCAAACCTTAGGTGGCCAGCTCAACGTGGATAAGTGTCACATTGGTGAAAGCAAAGTCACTCTCCTTGGCCATGTAATTTCAACAAAAGGGATTGAGGCTGACCCTAGCAAGATCCAAGCCCTGGTATCTCTATCGTCACCCACCACCGCTAAGCAGCTGGTTTCTTTTCTTTAGAAGGTAAGATAATTAAGCAGGTTCATTCACTTGCTATCTCAAGTGGTCCTTCCCCTACAACAACTCACCCAAAGGGATGTCTTCTCATGGAGTGAAGAGAATGAGTAGCAGTTTACTGAGGTAAAGCAAATCCTAGCCAAGCTTCCCACTATTTCACATCCTAAGTGGGATGAGACATTTTATGTGAACCCTAGTGTAGGGAGTGATGCACTCGGAGCCGTGCTAATGCAAAAGGACCCCCAAACTTATTTCATGCGTCCTATTTACTTCTCTAGTCGTGTCATGACCCCGTCAGACAAGGGATTTACCGAAGTAGAACACATGGTTCTGGCACTAATGTTTGCTACCACAAAGTTACGCTCCTATCTCCTGCCTAGACCCTTTGTAATCCTGACAATGGAAGAGGTTTTCCCATATGTAATGCGACACATGGATGTATCATCTAGGATCTCAAAGTGGTTAATTAGATTACAAGAGTTTGACTACACCATGCAAGTAGAAAACTCCACCAAGGCTAGTTTAGCGAGAATTCTCAATCATCGCCGTTATGAGAAGAAGTTGAAGGTCAACACAGAAGGGAAGGAAGAAACACCAATGGTAGAGAGTCCTAGGCTAGAAAGAGCTCACTCTCTTTTCTTTGATGGAGCATACAAGAGAACAATGGACTAGTCTACAGCAGGCATAGTCATTTTCAACGAGCAACAAGGAAGAGTATTCTCCATCGGGCAGTTATTACACTCCCACTCCAACAATGAAGCAGAGTATGCAACCCTAATTCTTGGGTTGGAACAATGTATCTCACAAGGAATTCAACATCTAAATGTGTTTGGCGATGCTTTGATTGTGATAAGGCAAATAAATCGCACCTGGGTTTGTAAGAATCAGGTTTTACTTGGTCAACTACGCCAAGTTAAGGATCTTCTAAGGAAGTTTGAAGCAATGAAACTATTTCATGTCCCCACAATAGAAAGTCAAGCGGCATATGCTCTAGCCAAAGAAAGAATAAAAGACATTCCCGTAGGAGCCATCAAACTGAAGCTACCTCTCTTTCAAGGTAGTGATGCCATGCCTGATATCATCAATTTTTTAGATACAGGAGAATGTCTTGAAGGATATGTTACCATATACATGTGGTAGTGATGTGTGTGAACACACTAGGACCGCCGGGGCATTTTTTCCCTCTTTAGGAGGTTTTTTCCCCCGTGCATTGTATATACGCCCATCACTCTAGGGCTATCTATCTTTCCATTGCACACTAAGGAATACACTATCTATTGTGTGCCTTGAGTTTCCTTCGTCTTCTCCAAGCTGTGTGTGTTTCTCTTCAACCCTAATTCCAACAATTGGTATCAGAGCAGGTCACGTCCTCCCGGGCTTAGTCGCCAGCTGCTCCAGCACACGCCTGCTCACTTTCTCCGATTTCAGTGAGCTTTGGCAAGCGTTCGCAGGTCAACAAATATTTTGGGAGAGCTCGAAGAGCATGGTCTGCTCAGAATTTTGATTTGGGCTCATTTCGGCCTCCGTTTCCACTACGGGCAGTACTGCGCAGGTTATTTCGTCATTTTGTGCAGATTTTCTGTCAGTGCCGTTTTCTGCATAACAGGTGCCTTATAGTCTTCTACGGTTTGTGCTATATAGCACAAGTTGTTCCTGCTCCATTTCTCCTATTTTCGGGCAGTTTTCACATCAGGTGCAGCATTTACCATGGCTGACAACAACAACACAGATGTGTTCAAGATGTTTGCTGCTGAGGACAGGTTGGATGGGGACAACTACCCTATGTGGGCTTATATGATGCAACACATTCTTGTGTCAAAAGGTGTCTGGAACATTGTGCAGGGCATTGATGTACGTCCTGGTTCTGAAGATGTAGGCGATATTGAGGATGTTGCAGGTCTTGCTGCAAGGATTGCAGCTGTTAGAGTTGTTTTGCCTACAGCAGAGCAAGCTCGTTGGGATGTTAAGGATGCGCAGGCTCATGCATTGATTGCGTTGTCTGTGAAGCGCACCATTATTCCTCATATCCGTTCAGCAAAATCTGCAAAACAGGCTTGGGATATTCTAGCAGGTCTTTATGCAAGCCGCAATGAGGCTAAAATTGCTTTGCTGCGTAAAGAGCTAGAGTCGAAGATTATGCATGAGGAAGATGATATGGACACTTTCCTTGCTAGTGTCAAGGATATCAATGAGCAACTCATTTCTGCAGGTGAAGTCATTTCTGACAGTTCCCTTGTGCAGACTGTTCTTGATGCCTTACCAGATTCCTACCAGACTTTTGCTAGTACTTGGAGACTGATGACCCAAGGAAATCCTGAAGTTGTCAAGTTTGATGCATTATGCACATTGCTGTTGCAAGAGTCACTTTCTAGAAAAAACAGGACTAGGCAGCGTGCAGTTGAACAGGCTTTTATTGCTTCTCAAAGAAAGGGTGGTAACAGTAATGCAGCCACTTCTTATGGTTCTGCTGCGAGTGGCAAAAATTCTGTTCCTAATGCTTCTGCTGGCAGCACTTCGTCTGGCAATTCTGGTGATAAGGGCAAAAAGAAGATGCGTTGCCATTATTGTAAAGCCAATGATCACTTGATCAAGTCGTGTCCTAAGTTGAAGGCCAAAGAGGCTAAGAAGAAAGAGGGTGGTTCCACTGCAAATGCTGGTTCCACTACAAATGCAGCCATTGTTGAGTCTTCTGTGAAAGGAGATTGTGATGCTGAAGTTGATGCAGAATGGGCTTTTAGCGCAGAGTGCACTTACAATCCTGCTGTCCATGATGCATGCTTGTCAGTTGCTGCAGATTCACATGTGTGGTATTTCGACAGTGGTGCTACAAAGCACATTACCTCACATCGTGAATTGTTTACCTCTCTTGAGTCTGTCCCTCATGGGAATTCAGTCACTTGTGCCAACAACGCCTCTTATCCAGTTCAGGGAGTTGGAAAGATTGTGCTCACTGCTGCTAATGGCAGTTCCTTCACACTTGTTGATGCACTTTATGTACCTGGGATCAAGAAGAATCTCTTGTCTGTATCCGCACTTGCTAGACTTGGACTTGTAGTCAAATTTGTGGATGACAGATGTACAGTTCATGATCTCAGTTTTGGTGATGAAATTGTTGCATCTGGGCTTTTGTGCCGTGGGCTGTATAAGCTCACTTTGTATGACAAGTGTGGACAAAATTTTGCAAATGCTGTTGCAGATTCAAGGGCTATTTCAGATGCAAAACTTTGGCATGCACGTTTTGGTCATCTGAATTTTGCCAGTTTGCTGCGTTTGCAGAAATCTGATATGGTTGCTTCTTTGCTGCCTCTTGAAGCACCTATCAAACATGTTTGTGAAGGCTGTATTCTGGGTAAAATGCAGCGTTCTAAGTTTCCAAAGGATGGTTCAGTTAGGGCCACATGCAGGTTGCAGCTTGTGCATAGTGATGTTTGTGGGCCCATGCAAACTCCGTCCTTGGGCAATTACCTGTACTTCGTGACTTTCATTGATGATTACTCCAGGCATGCATGGGTATTTCCGCTTAAAGCAAAGTCCGAAGTTTTTATGTGCTTCAAACAATTTTTGGCTATGGCTAAAAATGTCTCAAAATGTACTATGGGCACCCTCCGTTCCGATCGAGGGGGGGAGTATATGTCTCATGAATTTAATGCATTTCTGGCTAGTCGTGGGATAAAACACCAATGTACAGTGCCTTATACACCTCAGCAAAATGGTGTCGCTGAGAGGAAAAACAGGTCACTAACGGAAATGGCACGATGTATGGTCAAAAGTCAAGCTTTGCCGCATTCTTTTTGGCTTGAGGCCATCATGTGTGCCACTTATGTACTTAACAGGTGTCCTACGAAAGCTTTGCAGTCTATTACTCCATATGAAGCATGGCATGATAGAAAACCTTCTATTGAGCACATGCGTGTTTTTGGCTGTTTGGCATATGCTTTGGTGCCACAAGTGCAGCGCAGAAAATTGGATGATAAGGCTGTCAAATGTATTTTTGTTGGTTATAGTGCTGAAAGCAAAGGTTACAGGTTGTATCATCCGCAAAGAAAACGTATTTTGGTTTCACGGGATGTAGTGTTTGTGGAAGATTCTGTTCAACCCTTGCTGTCATGTACTAGAGACAGTAATGTAAGCTCACAGGACATTTATGACACTTTGTTGCCTCTTTTCAGTGGTGGAAATACGAATGTAAGTTCCAATGAGGCAAATGTACAGCCTATGGGGGTTTCTGAAAATGTTTTAGAATAGCCTATTACTGATGCAGATGTACATGATGTACTTGATGAGGAAAGGGCTGAAAATGAGCAGGCTAGAGGTATGCCAAAATGGCTGGTGCACACTTTGCGTGACAGTAAATTGGATGCACCTTTATCTAGTCGTACTCGTTCAGGCTCTCGCCATGCATCTTATGCATCAGATTGTTATGCTTTGGCTGTGTCTAGTTTACATGATGTTGAGGAGCCTCTGTCTTTTGATGAAGCACAGAATTCAGAAAATTGGATTGCTGCCATGAAATCAGAATATGATGCACTTATAGAGAATGACACATGGACTTTATGTGATTTGCCTCCTGGCAAAAAGGCCATTGGTACGAAGTGGGTTTACAAGTTGAAACGCAAGCCGGATGGTGAGAACAATCGCCATAAGGCTCGACTTGTTGCAAAGGGTTATGCACAACAAAAAGGCATAGATTATGAAGAGACTTTTGCTCCCACTTGTCGTATGACTACTGTGCGTTTTCTATGTGCATTGGCAGCTCATTTTGGTTGGGATGTACATCAATCAGACATTGTTACTG
The DNA here is from genome assembly GCF_014529385.1 of Adiantum capillus-veneris. Classification (NCBI taxonomy): domain Eukaryota; kingdom Viridiplantae; phylum Streptophyta; class Polypodiopsida; order Polypodiales; family Pteridaceae; genus Adiantum; species Adiantum capillus-veneris. The sequence goes on from NC_140931.1 coordinate 193,919,323, forward strand.
CTTTCTTGAATGGTGACATATTTGAGGAAGTTTATGTAACGCAGCCTCGCGGTTTTGTCATAAAAGGACAAGAGGACAAAGTGTGAAAATGTAAGAAGGCTTTGTATGGGTTGAAGCAATCTCCTCGTGCTTGGTATGAGAAAGCTGACACTCATTTGGTTAAACGAGGCTTTCGTAACAGTCCAACAGAAAGCACATTGTATGTAAAGCGTGAGGATGATGTATTTCTCATTGTGGTTCTTTATGTTGATGATTTGCTGATCACTGGACCAAATGAGAGACATATTGCTGAATTTAAGGCTGATTTGAATGCTACTTTCAAGATGAAAGATTTGGGGCTATTGCATCATTACTTGGGTATACAGTTTAAGCAGTGTGATGGTGGTATTGCCTTGTGTCAGAAAAGTTACATAGAGACATTGCTATGTAAGTTTGGACTTGAGGATTGCAAACCTATTGCCACTCCCATGGAAACAGGTTTGAAGTTGAGTCTACATGATGCTGGCGATCCTGCTGATGTCACTCTTTACCAAACTGCTGTTGGCTGCCTCATTTATGTATGCAACACGAGGCCAGATATTCAGTTTGCAGTCTCGCAGGTCAGCAGATTTATGCATAGCCCAGGGTCTAAGCATTGGCAGGCTGTCAAGAGGATTTTCCGCTACCTTAGTGGCACTTTACATCTTGGCTTGTTTTATCCCAAGGGGGGATCATTGCCGCCAGACTTACATGCTTTTTCGGACTCAGATTGGGCTGGTTGTTTTGACACGCGAGTGTCCACAAGTGGTTTTTGTTTCATGCTTGGCAGTTCATGTATATCATGGTTGAGCAAGAAGCAACCTACTGTGGCCACTTCGAGTTGTGAGGTTAAGTACAGGGCAGTCTTCACAGCTACGGTTGAGTGTGTATGGCTCAGACACCTTATGGCTGACTTGGGTGTTGGACAGGACACTGCCAACACTATCTACACTGACAGTCAGAGCGCATTGGCAGTTGCGAGGAACCCAGTTTTTCATGCTCGCACAAAGCACATTGAGGTGCATTACCACTATGTCAAGGAGAGGCTCTCAGCAAGAGATATCAGCTTGGCTTATGTGCCAACACAGGACAACCTTGCAGATCTTTTCACAAAGGCATTGTCTCGTGAGAAGCTTGAAGCTTTCCGCAAAGCTTTGGGCTTACTCCCCTTTGTGGACTGATCCTGTCCTCAGGGCATGGCACTTCCCTTTACTCATGTGCCAGCTCTCGTTCACCGCATCACTCCAGGGGGGATTTGTTACCATATACATGTGGTAGTGATGTGTGTGAACACACTAGGACCGCCGGGGCATTTTTTCCCTCTTTAGGAGGTTTTTTCCCCCGTGCATTGTATATACGCCCATCACTCTAGGGCTATCTATCTTTCCATTGCACACTAAGGAATACACTCTCTATTGTGTGCCTTGAGTTTCCTTCGTCTTCTCCAAGCTGTGTGTGTTTCTCTTCAACCCTAATTCCAACAGGATACACCAAAGGCCAGAAACAGTGGCTGGTGAGGAAGGCTACTAGGTACCTCCTTGTAAACGACCACTTGTATTGTAAGGGCAAGGATCAAATTCTCAGGCGGGTGCCAACCTCCAGTGAGATCACAGAGGTGATTTCAAGTTGCCGTGATGGCATCTGCATCGGTCATTTTGCTCTAGATATCACCAGTAGGAAGATTCTACAGGCAGGATACTCTTGGCCTAGCTTGAACAGGGATGTACACCATTGGTGTAAGACATGCAAGGCCTGTCAAGTGGCCAGTGATCGCACATTAACCTACGAGCCACAAACTCATATCATCTCATATGGTCCATTTAATAAATGGGGAATATATGCAATCGGTCCTTTACCAAGGGCCCAATCAGGTAGACTATACATCATAGTGGGTGTAGACTACATGACTCGATGGGCAGAAGCAACAGCCACCACCCACATTATAGCCCAAGAGGTAGCAAAGTTCATTTTTGAGAATATTGTTGCCGTTTTGGCACTCCTCTTGAGATAATATGAGATAGAGGACCAAGATTCAGAGGTGATTTGGTGGGAGAACTAATGAAGAAGTTAGGCATCACATGCCAACATTCCACACCATACTATCAAAATGCAATGGTCTGGTAGAGAAGGTAAATGGAATGATTTGTAAAATCATCACAAAGTAGGTGAACAATCACACAAGGGACTGAGATAAACATCTCATGGCAGCTCTTTGGGCCTATCGAACGAGGTTCCAAACATCACTAGGTTTCACCCCTTTCCATCTAGTTTATGGAAAGGAGGCAATTCTACCCATAGAGGTACAAATAGCCAGCTTAAAAGTTTTGGCTAGCCAGATACAACTTCCAATTGTAAATCTCCGAAACCATATCATGGATCTGGAGAGGCTCCAACTAGACAGGGAAGAAGCAATCAATCACTATGCAGCGTAGGCAGAACGACGCCGGCTCACTTTCAATCAAGGGCTTAAAGAAAATGGACTGGAAAAAGGTATGTTAGTGCTGATATATGACAACAGATTTGACACCACGAAGGACAAGAAATTTCAACCCAGATGGGAAGGGCCATTCATCATCAAGAAACACTATGAAAACGGTAGTTATAAGTTGATGGAAGCAGATGGGAGAATTCACAAGACTAGGGTCAATGGATGGAGACTAAAAAGGTATTTTCTTAGGTTTGATCCAGAATTCATGCTAGACATTCCAGAAGAGGGAGAACCCTCTAACTCCACAACTAAAGATGCAGAGGAAGGGCTAGAGCATGAATGCCTCTAGCCAAAAGGGGAGGGCTAATGATGGCCGATTTTTTTTAAAATAAAAATAAAAAATAAAAAACTTATTTTTCCTCTGTCGGAGCCCTGGCGACACTGTTGGAAGGCTTGGCAGCGCCTGGTAAACCTCACGACGCTTTTACGGGCATAGGGTTATCCTCCCCCTTCGATTGGCCGACCTTATCACCCTCATGCCCCCGCTTGTCTATGCCCCAGCTCAGTAGGCCGCCCTCGGCTTCAGATACCCCTTCTCTCTCTCTCCCTGTAGTTTTATTCCCTCGGCGGGCATCGACTGAGATATCTCTCTCTCTCTCTCATTTTCCCTGCATACCTCTCTCTAATATCCTCTCTCTCCCTTCTCGGCACCCCTTCCTCTCCCTTATCCAATCCTCCTCTCTCGCTGACAACCCACTTTCCCCAGCTCTTGTCGCAGCCGCCTGCCCGCAGGTGGTCTGGCCAATCCTCTCTTTCTATCTCCCTCGTTGCTTACCAATGGCCGATCGCTCTCTCTCTCTCTCTCTCTCTAATATCCTCTCTCTCTTATCGACACCTTGTTGACCCCAATAACCCCCCTCACTGGCCACCCTCGACCAGGCGCAAGCCTCGAGCACCCACCCCCCTTCTCTCACTTTCTCTCTCGCGCTCCACTACATCGACGCATCGGCAACACACCATTCACCGGTATCACGCAACCACGACACCATTTTCAGTAATTTATAGGTTATGTTCATCATTTCTTCAGTTTTCACCCAAGCCATTGTAAAATTCGCACTTTGTAAATTCCCTCTCTCTAGGTGATGGTCACAAAGGCCCACCTAGAGATTCTCATCTTTTAATAACCTCCCAAAACAAAGCAAGGGTCAACCATACCGGGCCCACCACTTGCTTTGTCTCCCCGATTAGCTTACCCTAATCACACTGGGATTAATATAATCCAAGCAGCCAACACCTATAAATTGGCACTGAGAGGTCACTATCGGGGTAGAGGGAGGGGGTTCATGAGAGGTCAGCACTTGGTAGAGTGTAGTGGAAGAGTTGACACTATTGGTATCACGGGAAGGGGGTTTGTGTAACAAGACTTGATTTTGAGGTGTTTTAGCAATAAATTTTGTTTTTCTAGGAAGTTTTGGTCGTTTTAAAGTCAGTCCACTCTGTAGAAGGATGTGTGGATTGTTTTCGTCCAATAAAAGTTTTTTATCCGGAAGGCACTTTCTGGGGCATTTTTAAAGGTGTTAACATGGGATTTTGGAGAAGTGATATATGAAGCGATTGAAGCCTGTGTTATAAGGAACAACTTTGGTTCTCTGAGTCTTTAGAGATTTTGATGTTTTGATGCTCGTTGAGGGCCAAAGATTAAGAAAAAAGTGGGATTTGCTGTTTTTGCATTGTTTTTGTAGAAAATGCTGTTTTGCAGGTTGATTTTCAGCAAATCAAAGCAGGCTATGGAAATTTTCCATCACATAGCCGTCGAAGAGCACAGCGAGGGCAACAAGATTGTGTGAGACGGACTTGGGCTGTTTTGGCTCCATTTGGGAGTTATGTTCAGTTGAAGACAGCTGAAAATTTAGGGACTTTTAAAACAAAAAAAAGTTTCAAAAATCTAACCTTTACGGATCGCTTCGCGATCACGTTTTTTACCTTATTCTTGCAGGTATACTTGGCGTGCAAGTTGAGTCGACCGAACGCCAAAAATAGAAAAGCGGCTATTTTGGGAGGTCGCATGCTTTTGGAGGAAAAAGAAACCAGAAAAGAAAGACGGGTGGTGCGTTTTGGGGATAATTCACCGATCTCTCTTCTGCGAGTGCGAGTGCGAGTGAGACGCTGCATGCAAGCAAACTGAAGCTCGGGGGTGGTCAGGAGGTTTGAGCTCCGTGCAACGAAGTGCGCCCATATATTTTATTGCTCCTCTGTTGTATCAAACACTATCAATACAAAGATCTCTTTCTCTGTCTTTGCTGTCTATCTCTATTATTATGTTCCTGTGACAGCTTGTGTGTTGGTTTGCCTTGGGAATTGCACCATGCGAAGGGAGCCACTTCCACCTCTCGACTCCAATGGTCGATGCACACCCGTATACACGCTCTTGGTAGCAAGCTTCACAATTATTGAGTCATCTTAGAGAACGCACCAAGTAATTTGCACCATCTTTTCTCGCTACCTCTGTATCACCACGGTGTGCTGCCTCGCTGGAAGGAAGGTCATCGTAAATACTACAGAAACAATTGTCCCTCACACCCCCGACGGCTTTCTTCATTTGCAAATATCTGTGTGTGTGTGTGTGTGTGTGTGTGTGTGTGTAAGTTTGCGGTGTTCATATCATCATGGTCTGCGTCCTAGCCCATCAAGCTAGGTGGTGCCCCCTATTCGCTTTACCCTGACAGGCTCGAGGTGTGCCATTCGGCACCCGGCGTTTTAGAGGCCGTCAGGGTTCGGAGTTCGCTTTGCTCCCGTCAATTGTAATGAAGCAACTCATCCAATTCTGGCTCATTTGAAGTCAGTTTGACCCCGTATGTCGAATTTGACGCTTTGTAACCTTCGAGCCGTTTTTTGCTTTTTGAGAGCTTTACTTGATTGATTCTGGCATTTTCCAAAAACCTAGCTTTTCTACTGGGGACCCCCTGGACCCCTGCCAAATGGTCAAGTGATGATATAGAGAGGTTCTAATATTATGTTAGGGCATGTTGCAGTTCAAATCCCATTGGATTTGGTCGCGCTGACAGGCCGCTATGGTCAGTTGTTGGTCATAGGTCTTCGTGCACTGCTCAGTTTATAGGGGTTTAGACTAGATACTGGCCGTACAAAATGGATCATTGACGAGTAAAGAACTTACCCCTCATGTCTCGTGTGAGGCGACGCTGAAAGAGGTCGAAAGCTCTCTCTGCAAAGGCCGCAAGTGGAAATGAAGTGGTTTTAGCCTACCTTGGATATCTATACCCAGACTTACCGAACCAATTTTCCCCAGATTCCCCCGTTGGTCCTACTAAGCCGTGAAATCTATGTTATACTAAAAAATTTCCTTCATCGGATTCCTGTAGCTCATTCTGCAAGAATATTGCAAAAGTAGGCTTGACCGCCTAATTTAGGCTTTTCGCTTTCATCTTTTGATTTCATTGAAAGTTTTTGTGCTTCTCCGCCTTGTCTTTCGTTTTTCCATCTAAGCTTCCTTGCTATTTATTATTAAATTTTGACCTGTTTATTTAAAAAAATCAAAGAAAATAACAAAATGCTCTAAAAAGTAAAGTGAAAATCCAATAATTAAGAAAATCCATTGAAAAACACAGCTTCATTGTTTTTTTTTTGGATTTTTCTATTTTTAAGTCTCATTATCAATAAAAATGATGAAAAATACCCAAAGAAGACTATTTTTTGATGATTTTTTTATAATATATACACTATTTACACTCATCGGGAAGATGTTATCAGTGAATTTTTCCTTGATGATGAATTATAAGGGTATTATTAGGTAATTTTGCAAAAAATCACACTTTAACATCGAACATTTTCCTCCCTCTTCAAACATTGCCCTTAATTACTTCGTACTTAGTGTAATTTTGCAAAAAATCACACATTAACATCGAACTTTTTCCTCCCTCTTCAAACATTGCTCTTAATTACTTCGTACTTAGTGCCCTTCCACCCCTCCTAGATGACGTACTCCGGGACGACTATATGCATGGGTGGAACAATCGTGTCTATGCATAGCCGTGGTTGGCTCTACCATGCTTTGAAGATCAATTCAATTCAACCCACTATGCTGTGCAAGAGCTGGGTCTTGAGTAGCTAACTCAAGGGTTTTTTATGTCAAAGTTTTCTGCTAATGTCTTCCAATGAGCAAACCTTGTAGCTTGTGTGCTCTCTGTTTTATTGTACCATCCGGATGCTTCAACACACTGATTGCATGAACTGTTGGTAGCACTTTTGAATGTTGTCGAGCTTTTTCTCGCCATTGGTAGCTTGGTCTACTTGGTGCTGTATGGTATGGTGGAGTGTTTTGAGACTTAACTCGCCATTGCTTGATTGGTTTTACGGTTTGTATAGAAGATAAGTGCTCATTTTTCTTCCAAACCAATTTCATGCTAGGTTCCTTGCTCGAAGATGCTTGTCTCTGTGTTTTAACCCTTGGAACCTTCTTTTTTTTTGTTGGTGAGGTCTTAGGCACCCAGATCTGAATCGGCTTATCCTTAAGCTATGCTTTTGGTACCCAAATTTTCCTGACTCCTTGCATGCTACTTGTAGCATTTACTTGTCGAGGGGATGGAGAAGATTGACTACTTCATGGTTTGGTCTGCCGATTGCTTCCTTTCCATTCCTCTTTGCTTGGTGCAAATTGGAACAATGACTTGCCCGTCTTTAGGTGATAGCTTGAGCTGATTTGTATCCCAATCTGGTACTGCTTTGTATGTCCGCATCCAGGGAATTCCAAGAATCATCATCTATCTGGTAAGCATACAAACTGATGAGGACATGGACATCCATGTACTATCACGTTCAAGTTGACTACTCCCAATGTTGGGGTTGGGTTCTTGTTGCATCCTTTGATTGTCGCTATTCCTACTATCAATTCTTGACTTGTTGCCTTCTTATACATGGAATAACTGACTGCATTTACTCTAGCTCCTGTGTCGACCAAAGCATTGGTGCTATGATTGTTGAGCTGTACTTTGATGCGCAGGTCCATTCCGTCTAACCAGTCATCATCTGTTAAAATTGCATCTCTAGGAAATTCCCATTGTCGGTCATCTATTTCTAGTGTATTGATGGGAATCGGTATCTGTTGATGAGAATCGATATCTCTTGATTCTTGAGAGCAACTTTCCATTTGAGTACCCGAAGCCGAGCTTCCTCTTGGGCTTCATTAATAACCTGCTGTCGTTTAATCTTTCTTTGCTTGGCTGCATGCATTCTTTCTAGCAATTCATTGGTTAGCGAAAAATTGAATTTCTTTAAACAAGATCCACTAATCCAATTAGCCATTGATTCACCATATAGGGTGGACAATTTTACGGCTCCACTTGGAGATACATCTTCAATGATAAACGGTCCGTTTCCCTTTTCCTTAAACTTGGGAATGTGTTGCTTAATGGAATAGACTAAAACTAAGTCCCCCTTTCTTGAAGATTTTTGTGATTAAGTGGGAATCAAAAAATTGTTTCTATCTTCGCTTTTGTGCATAGATGTGAGCTACAACAGTCAGCCTTTGCTCATCTAGCTTTTCCAAATCTTCAAGTCTTTCTGACAATTCATGTCTAGTTCACTCAAGATTCGTTGCTACCCTTAATGTTGGCAACATAAATTCTATGGTAGTATGGCATCAAGATCATAAACAAGGTTAAAGGGTGTAGCATTTAAAGCTGTTTTGAATGAAAATCTATGCCCATAGAGTAGCATGGAGATTCATTTTCCATTCTGTCCTTCCTGAACTAACCACTTTAATTAACAACGAGCTAAGAATTTTGTTCATATGCTCAGCTTGTCCATTTGCTTGTGGGTGATAGGGACCTGATTTGTTATGGATGACCATAAACTCATTAAGAAAATATTCGATTACCTCATTGAGGAAATGAGTTCCCCGATCACTGACAATTCTTATTGGCAGTCCATATCTTGTGAATACATACTCATTTGGTGGCCTCTTGCGGGATTCTAGGAATTAGGGTTTTTCCCGATGGTTTTCTACTGCCTTTGGGCATCCAAGACTAGTCTATCCTAGGGTAAGTTACCGATGAAGTCTCGTCGCCTTTGGGTTAGCCATTAGGTTTCCGCCTCTTCTTGTAGGTCTCTACCGCCCGCTTTGTGTGTGAACCCTACGCTAGTTTTTGCGACAAAATGAGAAACATGCACGAAAAACTCAAGGTGGTGAGCCTACCTCTCATGTCTGAAGCCCGTCGGGTAGTCGTGGGCGTCGTAAAAGCTACTGGAAGGTCCGTTCGCTCTAGGTGGTAGAAGCTCTCTCCAAAAGGTCAATAGTGAAAATGAGCTAAAAATGAAGTGAAAATTTCTTATAATGGGGGTCCCCGAACCACTTTTCATGAAATTTGACATGTGCTCCCATCTTCTTGCGAGATACGGTTTACGTTAAAAAATTTCTTGATTTGGACTCCATTTGCCCTGTTTACCAGAAATTTGGTATTTCGGTCAAAATTTGGGCAAAACATGCTTTCCGCTCCAGTCTCATAATTGCATCCCCATTGTACCATAGGTTGTTCTATAGTCACTGATCACCCCCATATTTTTTGTTTTTCATTACGACCGCTTTTCACCTACTTTTTTTATTTTTGAAGTTTTCTGCCGAAATTTAGCAAAATTAAAAGAAAAATAGCAAATCCAACCTCGAAAATCGCCAAAAATCATAATAAATCACAAACATCACCGCAAAACATTATATACACTCACATGCAATTTTTATGGCCGGATTCCTCTGTTTTATCAATATTTTTCCCGAAAAATGGCTATTTCTACTTATATACACACACCTAGGGACTTGATTTGGTGTTTGGCCCCATATACCTATAGATACATGTTGTATAAGGGCATATGTACTTGGTTAGTCCAGAAAAATTCGCAATCAAACAACCACTCTTAAAATAGTCAAAAATCATGCCCTTTTTTGCTATTTCTGCTATTGGTTCTGTATTTGAGAATGTCTCCCCCCCCTCCTAGCCGGAGGCCTCTCGGACGACAAGGTATCGCCTCGGAGTATGTGCCGTATATAGGTTGAAAAAATTGTGCTAATGCTTGGCCGATTAATGTGGCCCTAACTTATGCATACTCGGTCAATGCATGGAAAAATTAATGCTGTGCAAGAGAAGGAAATAAGCAAGATGCTTATTGGCATTTGCTGTCGAGGTTTCCTATTTTCTTTGCAAGTAACAGCTATAACTCTACTGCTCTCTGTTTAATTGTCTTTTTTGCAAAAGACAATCGCTTTGCCGGTATTGTTGATATAGCCGTAGTTGTTTCTGTGGAGAGGAGTGGCTTTGCCGGAATTACCGTGGATCGTATTTCCTTTGCTTTCCATTGGTAGCTTGTTTTTGCCGCTTTTTGTAGGTTTTTTGCTACTTCCTTGGTTGCCACTGTTTTATTGCTGATTGGCATCCACATAAGTAAGTTGTCCTTTTTCAAATGCAATTGTCTGCCTTCCGTTGTTGCTTGTACTGAAGTGAGTTCCTTTTGCTTTTGTTTCGGTATCCAAATGCGAGTAACCTTTGGGTTATTGCTGAGCAATTTCTTTGGGATCCATATCTATTTTATGCCCTTGGTTTTTGGTTGAACTATCTGCTTCGGTTGAATTCGTTGGTTGCATTGTTGTTTGTCTGCCATGTCATTTCTATCCTTCCGCATCCATACTTGTTCCCTTGTTTTGGTAACCTAGCTCTTTGCATTGCGGTCGGTGACTTCATATATATGTAGTTAGCATGGTTGGGTTTTACCTGTCCGTAGGCCTTGGGTATCATGTTGTTCTTTGGTGGCATTCTTGCTTTTGGCTCTTTTTCTAGTGATTGCATGTTTGGCATCTGATTATTCCGGTATTGTTGAGAAAAGGCTATTACCTGTTGTTCTTGTGCATGCTGAATTTTGACTGCATTCGAATTCCAATCTATCTGCACATTGTACGCTTTTTGCCAAGGTTGTCCCAACATCATTGGGTGTTGTGTGCTTCCATCCTCGACTACATAAAATTTATGTGGGTAAATATATTGATGTACTTGTATATGAAATATAGTCCAGCCCCATGTTTTCAACGAGTGTGATGTACTACTTTCCAGCACTTGAGGAGTAGGATGAAGTTGACCTGTGGATTTGAGCTGTTGGTATAATCCGTAAGAGATCAAATTTGCTTGAGCTCCAGAATCAAGCAATGCTGTCAATTCAACTTGATTGCTACCCTGTTTGACTGCAATTATTGGCTCCATTGTGTCTTCATCCAACTTCGTTAGTCGAATGGCATTGATTCGCAATGGTGCTCCACTTTGTTGTTGTTGTCGCAGAAGTCTTCGTTTTGCAACGCGTTCTTTTGCTTCTGCTTGAGATTCTTCTCGTACCCTCTGTTTTTCCTTCATTTTTTGTTTTCCTTGATGAATTTATTGAAGCATATCCTGTGTGAGTGGTAAATGATATTTCTTCAATCAACATCCACTAATCCAGTTCGGCATTTCTTCACCTGCTAATGTAGCAAGCTTGACAGCTCCACTTTGTGATAGATCACTAATCACAAAGGGTCCCATCCCTCGCTTTTTAAGTTTCTTGGCATGTTGCTTCAAAGTATAAACAAGTACATAATCACCTGTTTTAAACTCTTTAGTGCGCACATGCTTGTCAAAAAACTCTTTTTGTCTTCTCTTTTTAGCATAGATTGAAGCTACAGTTCTCAAGCGGAGTTCATCTAGCCTTTCAAGATCATCTATTCTTGAAGAGAGCTCATGCCCTATCCATTCTAAGCGTTTTGCTACTCGTAGAGTTGGAATTAAAAACTCTATGGGTAGTATAGCATTAAGGCCAAACACCATGTTGTACGGTGTTGTTCCTATCGATGTTTTGTAAGCTACCCTGTATGCCCATAGGGTTGAGTGTAGCTGTTGATCCCAATCTGTTCTTGACTCTGACACAATTCTAGTGAGAATCGTGCATAGTGTTTTATTTGTGGCCTCAGCTTGTCCATTTTCCTGTGGATGGTATGGAACAGATTTCCTATGTATGACCATGAATTCCTCTAGCAGATATTCAGTGACTTCATTAAGAAAATGTGTTCTACGATCACTGACAATTTCTATTGGTAAACCGTATCGTACAAAAACATTCTCATACAAAAATTGTGCAGTAGTTCGTGCATCTGCTTTTTGCGTTGCCTTGGCTTCCGCCCATTTTGTGAGATAGTTTGTAGCCACAATGATATATTGGGTATGGGTGCGATATGCAGGGGGCGAGATAGGTCCCACAAAATCAATGCCCCATTTTGCAAATGCTCTTGCTCCCATCATTGGCCGTAGTGGCATCGCATCTCTCTTTATCGGCACCTTGGTGCGCTGACATGCGTCACAACGCTTTACAAACTCTTCAGCATCCATATGCAATGTACGCCACCATATTCCTACGGTTAAGACAATTTTAGCCATCTTATCGCCCGAAAAATGGCCTCCACTTATTCCGCTATGTGCATGTTCTAGAATCAGCAGGTATTCGCTTTCACTTGCATAGATTCTAAGTTGATTGTCCTTTCCTCGCTTATAGAGTTGGTTCCGAATTAACTGAAAGTCACGAGCCTCCAACTCTATATCTTTTTTCCGTGCTCTTGTTATGTTCTCATGAAACGTCCTAGTGGTTAAGAAATCAATGATATAGTGACTCCATGCAGGTGCAATTTTTACCTGAAATAATGTCCCGTGATCCACTGATCGTTTGGCACTACATATAGTACAATTGGTAACATAAGAATGGGTGTTTGCATACATAGTTGGCCAATAAACCCCTAACTGTTTCAGTCTCTGGTGTGTTTTCACTGTTGAACAATGAAATGCACAATCGTGTACATGTGCTTCTTCAAGGTAGCACTCAAATTCTTCCGAATTTCTACATAATCGTAGGATTTGGTCAGATCCTAGATGATACAGCCGTCCTGCTATCAACTGGAAGTTTTTTGTTTGTCGAATTGTTTGTTTTTTGGATTTGTATTCCGTATTATCAGACCTACTTCCAAAGGAAAGAATGCTAACAATTTCCTGTGACCATTTGGGTATCATTTCAATATTGAAAAGATAAGCATCTGGTATGTCATCATCTACTCCTTCAGGAGCTTCCCCGTTGTGTATCCTTGAAAGATGATCCGCTTGTAGATGGGTTTTACCCTTTTTGACCACCACTATGAAATCAAACTCTAGCAATATAATAAACCAGCATACAATTCTCCCTATATTGCATGGTTTATTTACCAGATACAAAAGAGCTTAATGATCAGGGAAGAACACAAATTTTTTTGCGAGCAAATAATGCCAAAATTTCTTTACGGCATAAATCATTCCTAACCCTTCTCGTTTGGTGGTTGTGTAGTTCTTTTCCACACTGTTTAACTGTTGGCTTGCATAACAGACTGGAAAATCCATTGTTTCGTCTCCAAGTTGAGCCAGAATACTTCCGATTGCATATGCAGAAGCATCAACATGAACATGGAATATCTTTTTCCAATTTGGTGCTTTAAGCATAGGTGCTAATATAAAGTTTTCCTTCAGCTTTTGAAATGAAGTTTCACACTCCTCGGTCCAATCGAATTTGACTAGCAAACGATACAGAGGTTGTGCGATGACCGCATACATGTATATGAATCTTCGATAATATCCGCAGTGTTCCATGAAGGATTGCACTTGTTTCGCATTAGTAGGCCTGGGTAGGTCTACTATGACTTTGACTTTTCTATGTCAGTGGTTATGCCATTTCTTGAGACAATGTGTCCTAAGATGCGGCCTTGCTTAACCATAAAGATACACTTTTCCGGGTTAAGACAGATTCGATATGTCATGCATTTTTCAAAGACCTTTTGCAAATGGTCAATATATTCCTCTCGTAGAAGGGAGTGTACACAAAGATCATCCATGTATATTTCTAAGAATATTCTCAGGTATTCTTTGAACGCGTGCGTCATTAACCTTTGGAAGGTAGCTGGGACATTAGTGAAACCAAAATGCATGACTCGATACGCATAAATTCCCCATTCTGTGGCAAACACTGTTTTGTGTTGATCCTCCCTTGCAATTGCTAGTTGGTTGTATCCTGAAAACCAGTCAAGAAAGGAATAAGCCAGCGTTTTCCAGCCACCCGCTCAAGTACATGTTTTGTGATTGGCAAGGGATAATTATCCCTTATGGTGGCTACATTTACCTTTTTGAGGTTTACACACACTCACAGTTTTCCATTCTTTTTGGGAACTACCACAATGGGTGACACCCAATCTGTATGTTCAATTTCATAGATGAATTTGGCTTTCATCAGCTTGTCAATCTCCTCTTTGATTCGTTTAGCAAATGTATCATTACATGTATAAGGACGTTTTTTTCTAGGTTTTGCATCCGATTTCAAAGGAATTGTATGTTGGCAAATCGATGGATCAACTCCTTTGAGGTCTTTATAGGACCATGCAAACACATCTTTATATTCCTTGAGAAGTTGTGTTAGCCGTTCTTCTTCTTCAAGCTCTAAATCGTTTGCTATATAGACTAGTTGAGGCTTTTCACCTGGTTCCGCGAGGTCTATCCTTTTCGCATTTTCCGGCCCATCGTAAGATTCTTGGTTGGTTCTTTCCCTGACTGGTGGCGTCATGATGATTTTTCTGTCCTAGATGGTAAATTTCCGGTAGTGTGATGGTACATTCATGTTTCCCTTCTTTGACTCCCCTTTACCATCACTATCTTCTTCCGTAGTCCATATCTCACGTAAAGACCGTTTCAGTTCTTGGTATTTTTGTTTACGCTCCAATTTGGTCCACTCTTGGTCTTTTGTTGCTTATTTTTTTTTATTTTTGAGATTTTTGTGATTTTGTTTCTGTTTTGGATTTTCGTACCTGTTTTATTTCCTCCCGCGTTCTTTCCCTTTGATCTTTTGAGAATCTTCCTGATATTTGATATTTTACACAATCCTCTACTTTTACAAGCATCAAATAGTGAGTTGTACCTTTTATCCTGGGCATCAGGTTCTCTCTCACTTTGTTTCCTGCTCGTTTCCTCCTATAACATTCCTGGCGTCTAGGGTGCTGATTAGCAAAATCATAAAACTTGATATTCTGAGTTTCCCTTCCACGCTCACTTGAGGTGTCTGAACACTCATTATCTGCATCATCATTTACTTCCAGATGTTCAGAGGAGTTATAAAACTCTTCTTGTCCTGGTGGTTCTATCGTCTCATCTTCTCCTGGTATAATGCTTACCATGTAGTAGGGTAGCACATCATAGCCATCCTTATCGCAAAATTTTGTTGTTGGACTATCTGTAATGGTACAGACATCCAATGTTGCTAGTATGTGTTCCCATTCTAGAGGTTCCAAGGCATCTTTAGGGAAAGGTTCTGGAATATACTCCTTGTCCTCAATCGCTCTTTCTAAGACGCGTTCCTCTCTTCTTAAGATTCCACAATGTGAAGCTCCACACATCCATAGATCTTTTTGTTGCCCTAACCATGCTGGGAGTTCCAATCCTGCTACTGTAGCTGAATCAATCTCTTCCACAGGTGTTTGGTTCACATCTTTGTAACTATGGTCTTTTAGGTGTATTTTAGTTGTTGTCTCGCCATGTCTGAGGTATATGTGGTCGTAACCCCAATCTTGGACCATCTTCAATTGTCGCATGAATGGTCTTCCCAAGATGATCTCATAATTGTTCTTTTTGTCGAAATCGACTATTGCAAATGTATGCTCATACTCGATTCCACATGAAATGACAATCACTTTTTCTAAGAGTCCTAGAGGCTTCTCCATGAACCCATCTGCCAATTGCAATTTCATTCTGGTAGCTCTTAAAGCCGGTTTTCCCCATTTTTTCTAGATTTCCTTGGTGGCAATAGCAACTCCCGCTCCACTGTCAAGAATAGCTTTGGAAACTACTCCTTGGAATTCTATTGGTAGCGTGGTGTTTCCATATTCTCCCTCGCAATACTCTCCAGCCTTGTTTAATGGTACTAGCCTAGTGTTTAGTTGAGGCATGTCCAACTCTCTGATCCCTTCTTGTAGCCTCAAGGTGGGGTCTTTCACTCCAAATTTTTCTAGGCATTTACCTACTGTGGTCCACATGTTTGGTAGTAACCTTAGGAGTTCTGCTAATGCGATTGTGCATGCCATGTAAAGAATGAGGATGCAAGAGAGCTACACAAGACAAGCACAAAGCACACAGAGATGGAAAGCTTCTTCTTCTTCGAACAGAAAAGAGGGTACAAAATGACTAAGTGCTAGAACTGAAAAGTAGCACATATGTACATGCGGTCACTAAGTGTGAACTCGCTAGAAGCGTACTAGGCTGGCACTATAAGTGTAGTCCAGCTATAGAATCACTGGCAGAGATCCTCCGTGTCGTTCACCTAACGCGCGAGTGAGTAAATGTCGTAAGCGGCCAAGACCCGTAGTGGATGCCGGCTCAAGATGTAGAGCTCGACATCTCAACACTCCCCCTCAAGCTCTGCATGTTGCAGAGTCCAAGCATAGTCCGGAAACGTCGAAGCTTCTCAGCTCTGAGGGCCTTGGTAAAGATATCCGCTATCTGCTCCTCTGTGCTCACGTAGACCAAGTCGATTTCGCCCGCCAACACTCGCTCTCAAACGTAGTGGTAATGGACCTCTATGTGCTTGGTCCTGGCATGGAACAGTGGGTTCCTAGCCAACTGCATGCTGCTGAGGTTGTCACAATGGATGACAATCTGTTAGTCCACCTGTACTCCCAAGTCCTCAAGTAATGTGCGTAGCCAAGCTACCTCACACGCCGCAACTGCTGTACCTCTGTACTCGACCTCTACGCTCGATAAAGCAATCGTAGGCTGCTTTTTGCTGCTCCAAGTAACAGCAGCACTCCCAAAAGAGAACATGAAGCCACTCGTAGATCTCCTATCAACAATGCTACCTACCCAATCTGCATCTGTATACCCATACAATGCTAATGGCACATATGCTACATAGAACAATGTGTAGTCAAGAGTCCCTTGCACATACCGAAGTGTGCGTCGTACTCCATCCAAATGTGGCTTCCTCGGAAGTTGCATGAACTGACTCTCCAAGCCTACTGTGTAGCTCAAGTCTCGCCTCATGATAGTCAAGTAGATTAGACTACCCGCAATCTTCCTGTACATCTTGACATCCTCAATAACATCACCCTTCTATGCACTCAGCTTTGCATTCACATCCAAGGGAATAAAAATTGGCTTACAATCAGCCATACCATACTTTGACAACATATCCAAAGCATATTGTCTTTGTGACAGCCATACACCCTCTGGAGTCCTGATCACCTCAATGCCAAGAAAGTAGTGCAAATCGCCCAAATCTTTCATTTCAAACTCCTGTTTGAGAAGACCCTTCACATGGTCAATCTCCATAGCATTGTCACCCACAATAATAAGGTCATCTACATATATGGTAATGACCACAATCCCCACATCACTCTCATGTACATAGAGTGAATGATCAGCATGAGCTCTCCTAAACCCAATACTGACAAGATACTTGGCAATCCTGTCATACCATGCTCTAGAGCCCTGCTTGAAACCATACAAATCTTTGAGAAGTCTGCATACATAATCTGGGTAACCTGGATCGACATAACCAGGTGGCTGATCCATATACACTTCCTCTTGCAACTCACCATTCAAGAAGGCATTCTTTACATCCATTTGATGCATAATCTTACAGTCGTCATCTTTGCCACTGGAGCAAAGGTCTCCTCATAGTCTATGCCATACGTCTGTCCATAACCCTTTGCGACCAGCCTTGCCTTGTGACACTCAATGTTACCATCATCCTTATGCTTGGTTTTATACACCCATTTACAGCCAATAGCTTTCTTGCCACTTGGCAATGGCACCAACTCCCATGTGTCGTTTGCTCCCAATGCATCCATCTCTTCATTCATTGCATCATCCCAATGCACATTTCCAACTGCAGCCTCAAAACATGTGGGCTCCACATCCTGTATCACCTTAGCCATGTAGGCTTGGTGATGCGCTAGATACCCATCATAAGTCAATTTCTGAACTGGATTTCTGACTCTGTTAGATCTGCGCGGTCCTGGGTCACTCCTTTGCCCTCTAGCATCTTCTTGTACTTTCCTTACACCAGGTGTCCTGACAGCCGGAATTCCAAATTCCTCATCAAGACTTTTTTCAGAACCATGTGAATCCATGTCTACATGTGAAAAACCTGATGATGCATCAGCCATAAAGGGAGGTTCATCAACATTTTCCTTTCCTTTTCATGATACATTCCCTGTACCTGCTGGTGGAGTAACCTGCATACGTAGTCTACCATTCCATGGCTTCTCAATAGAGCCACGAGAAGAGGACTCTTGTGGTCCACTCAAAACCTATGACTATGGCCTCACATTTTGTACAACCACATCATCTTTTACATCAACCCCAATAGTGCCATGTGCATTACTGTACCAGCTGCTTATCTCATCAAAGACTACATCTCTGCTCACTCGTAATGCTCGTGTAGTAGGATTGTAGCACCTGTACCCCTTTTGTTCAAGGGAATATCCCACAAGAATACATTTCTCTGTTTTAGGATCCAATTTCCTACGCAACTCATCTGGTACATGCACGTAAGCTATGCAGCCAAACACTTTCAAGTGTGCCAAATCAGGCTTTGTACCTGTAAACTTTTCCTCAGGTGTTACATCATGCACCGCAGCTGTAGGTGTTCTGTTCATAATGTACATAGCTGTATTTACAGCTTCAGCCCAGAAATGATGAGGCATGTTCTTCTCATTCATCAATGCACGTGCAACCTCTGCAATGTGCCCATTTTTCCTTTCTGCGACCCCATTCTGATGTGGAGTATATCTGCATGTAAACTGCCTGCGTATACCATGCATTCGCAGGAAATATGAAAAATCATTGGAGAAGTACTCTCCCCCTCCATCTGACCTCAATTTCTTGATTTGCATATCTGTCTCCTTCTCAATCATGACTTTGAAGTCTTGAAAGTGACCAAACACTTCCCTTTTGTTACGCATGAAGTAGACCCATACTTTCCTTGTATGGTCATCAATGAAAGAGACATAATACGTGCAACCATGTATACTTGTAGTATCGGTTGGACCCCAAACATCTGTGTGCACCACCTCAAGTCACTTTTTACATACATTGCACTCATGTGGAAATGAGCCCTTTCACTGTTTTCCAAATTGGCATGCTGCACACACTTTATGCATACCATCCACCTTGAATTTGGGCAAACCTTTTACAATCTTTTTTGATTGCATGCTGCGCAATCTCTGCTCATTGACATGGCCAATGCGTTTGTGCCAAATGTCAACATCAACCACAACACCTGTGCCCTGTGAAAATAATGCAACTTTGACCTTAGGCATGTCTACATTCAGCGTAAACATTCTGCCCACACATTTTCCCTCTGTGATCAGCTAACAGCCATTCTAGAAATATTCTACATAACAGCCATTGGGATTGAAGCGAACCTGCGAACCCTGCTCAACCATTTGTCTAACAGAAACAAGATTCTTTGTAATGTTTGGGACATGAAGTACATCTACTAAGTACTTTGATTTCCCACTCTTCGTATTTAGAGGTATGTCCCCTACATGAGCAATGGGGTGAGCTGTGTCATCTCCTGTCTGAACATAGCCTGACACATCTGTTTTGCGCATATCTCTAAACCACTCTCCATGAGACTTCATGTGATTAGAGGCACGTGAATCCACATACCAAACATTATCTTGGGTGGAATTCTCTGCAGTCATTGTATTCATTACATGCTGCATAACAAACATGCGCTCGTTTTTTCTGTCATCTGCATCTTCACCACAAGTCCAACATTCTCTGCTATCTGCAGTATGTTGCTGCCTGCTTGATCCTACACCACGACCTCTTTGACTCCCCCTGCCTTGAGACTGGTTTCCCCTGCCACCTGTATTGTTTCGATTTGATTGACCTTCTTGAAATTGGCCCCTGCAACCACTTGGGCCTCGACCACGACCTCTACCTCTACCTCTGTTGGAGTTAGAAGAGAAGGCCTGTTCAAACCTATTTTTGCCACGAGAAGAAGGTGTGTCAAGACCAAGGTTCTTCTCCTCAAGAATAAGCATAGAAATGAAATCTTGGAACACGGGGATGTCGTCTCTTGTATTCATGGAAGACTTGAAATGTACATACTCATCTCCTAGACTATCCAAGCATGCATGGACAATGTCATCGTCTTCCAGTGAGACTTTAATAGATCCAAGAGCCTCAATGATACTCTTGATCTTCAAGGCATAATCATTGATAGAGAGGTTGTTCCTCTTTACGTGATTTAGCTCCGACTTTAGTTGAAGCTTCCTGGCCTTGGTGTTCACCTCGAACACTCTGCCTAAGTTTTTCCATGCAATGGCAGGGGTTTCAACATCCTGTAGATAGCCCATCATGCCATCTGTGATGCTCATAGAAAGCCAATACATCACTTTGCTCTGGCCTTGCTGCCAATCCCTGAAATCTTTCCTTTGTTCTGCTGTAGCATTTGTCTTGGGAATCTCTGGTTCCTTTTCATTGTCTCCTTCTACATAGTCCCAATAACCTTTTCCTTTTAGGAAATTTGTTATTCTGAACTTCCATGCAGGGTAGTTATTTTTCTCAAGATTCTCAGTGACAATCTGACTGAAACCGTCAGACATCTTGAAGCACTAAGACAAAACAGCTGCAATCTGCAAAAACCAACAAATCTAATGAACCTACTATCGTGGTACATGTAACGCTTTCTACACTCAACGAGTGTCCAAAATCAAGCGTATATACAACCACTGTACTTGTATAGTAAATCTCTGTGTACTGCACTTTGGAGACTTGTTCAGAAACTTGTTCAGCATCTGGTCGTGGATTGTGAACGACGGGATTGTGATGCTCTTGCTCTCTTAGCCTCTCTTGCCTGCACCAGGCTCTGATACCATGTAAAGAATGAGGATGCAAGAGAGCTACACAAGACAAGAACAAAGCACACAGAGATGGAAAGCTTCTTCTTCTTCGAGCAGAAAAGAGGGTACAAAATGACTAACTGCTAAAACTGAAAAGTAGCACATATGTACATGCAGTCACTAAGTGTGAACTCGCTAGAAGCGTACTAGGCTGGCACTATAAGTGTAGTCCAGTTGTAGAATCACTGGCAGAGATCCTCCGTGTCGGTCACCTAACGCACGAGTGAGTAAATGTCGTAAGCGGCCAAGACCCGTAGTGGATGCCAACTCAAGATGTAGAGCTCGACATCTCAACATGCCATCGGGGTGGACAATACTTCAATCAATCCTTGTGAATCCATCACTTTGTTAGAAGAAAGTCTTTGAGATGGGGTTGCTCTCACTTCAGACTTGGCTTCATACTCTCCTAGGTAAGAGGGTAAAGTTTTCAGCGAGTCTAGTTGGTTGTGCCCCGAACTAATTGATCCCTGGTCTCCCCCTTGTGAATGTATCTCAAAGTTCATTTGTGACCTTGCCTCAAATTATTCAATAGGAGGTAAGATCACATTCTTCTCTTTCCTCGTGTTATTCATGTGGTTACTCATCCTGTTAGCCTCGTTGGCCTCACGGATTTGCTTCCATAGATCATCTAGGCCATTACAGTCCTTACCCATTTCTATCAATGTTTTAGGGTGGAACCCGTCACTTGCCTCATCTGTTGTATTTGGCACTATGATAGGTTCTCCTCTGGACTCATAGGCATTAGTGAGTCTTTCCTTTGTTTCTACATGTTCCTCTAAAGTTGGTTGCATAGGGGTTGGAGCTGCTGCTTCATGCCAATTTGCAGGTTTACCCAACGGGTCTTCCATCAATGATTGAGCTGTTTCAATCATCTTTTTACACATTTCCAACCTTTGTTTTTCTATTTCCGCATATGGATAAGTCATCCACCTTTGCTCCTAGGTTTGGTTCTTTTTGAGTCTCGCTTCATAAGCTTTTAGAAGAGCATTCAAGTGCTCATTTACCTTGTCTGCCAGTACAGATCCTCCTGATCCTGCACTTTTGGGCTCTACTATTTTCTTGGGTGCTATGGTTGCCATGGTGTTTGAGCTTAAGCTAGCTAGATCCTCTAACCGCTCTAATCTATCCTTTGTATGTTTTAGCTCCTCGGATAGAGCAGTTTGCTCTTGTTCTTTCCTGGCTTTCATACGCGCCTTTCTAGCTTTCCAAGTGCTTCTCTGATTTTTTGTTTCTGAACTATGGGCATTGGTTTTTGGCTCTTCAACTATGGGTTCGTTCGTCATTCTTTGAGCTTGGGCTCGTGTTACCGCCTGAATAGGTATTATTGTTTCATTTTCTGACCCTCCACTGGAAGGTACTATTTCTAGCATGTTCAAGGTGGTTTTTGCTCCTTTGCTCGGGTTTTTAGGGATATCACGAATCAAATGAGTAACTCCACACTCGGTGCACTATGCGTTGACTCTAATGATTTCATCATGAGGACAGTCTCTTAGCCAATGGTCTCCACCACACTTGTAGCAGGGTCCCTTGGGTTGTTGAGGTGATCCTTGATCTCCCCTTGGTTGGTATGCATGTCTCTGTCCGCCCATGCCTCCATTGGCTATGAGCAACAATGTTCATTCATCTAAGCTATATCTTCCTTCTCCTGTTGCATGTGCAGCTATTGGTGGTCCTGTACTTTCTATCATGCTCCATGGTTCTGGTGTCGAGGGTTCTTCCGGTGGATAATAAACAAAGTTTGCCGCATATCCATGGGATCTTCATAATATGCATGCATAGGAACCAAATCCTTATCCTTTGATTCGATTACGGTTGGGGTGTATCTTATACCGGCTGGTCGTAATCTTGGTAGGGGTGGTTGTTGCCCCAACACCGGTTGTGGTCTTTCTACACCTACAAGTCCTGGTAGGTTGCCTGCTTGATACCTAGGCATCGGTGGAACTTGAGGAGAAGCTACCGGAGCTTGGGGAGCGTAAGGTCTCTCTCTCACATATCCCTTGTTATAATAACATTCCTCGGTCCCATGGTTTGTCCATTTTTGTTCAATAGCACACTACTTGGGCTGTTTAGCCTGGGGTTTGGCATACAAGTTAATCTTTTTTAGCACTTCATCTACAAACAGCTCTTGGTTTACAGCTACTTCTCCTTTCGATGCTGTCTTAGAAGACTTGCTTCCACTTTGTTGTGAAGATGAATCATCGTCAAGGTCCTTGAACTCTCCCTCTTTGTAGACCGCACAATTGTCCACAAGGTAAAGAGCCTCCTTGGTCAACTCATTCAAAGTCGTGCTCCTCTTCTGGAGATCCGCATTCCTTAGTCCTTGGATGAATATAAGCATAAGTCTAAACTGAGTTGGTAGTTCTTCTATAGGACAGAACTTAACATATCTTTTTAGTCTTAGGGCTTCCTTTCGTACACATTCCCTATCTTTCTGTTTGAAATTATGGATTTGTGAGACGGTATTATGAGCTATCCCCCTTTGTGAGAATTCCTCGATAAATTTGTCAAACACTTCCTCCATAGACTCAAAGTCTCTACGCTCTACAGAGTCAAACCAAGTAGCAGTGTCATCCTCTAGGGTTAGTCCAAACCCTGCAAATTGGGTAGGGAAGTCTAACACCTCTTCAGCTCTAATTACACGCACAAAGGCTGCTACATGATCTCTTGGGTCTCTTTTTCCTATGTATTTCTTGTTTACCCATTTTTGCACTTGAGAAGGTCTAATTCTACGATGGTCTACAAATCTCATCATTGGATCTCCTTGTCCTAATCGATATACCTCCTCAAGTCTTCTGTAGTAGGCTGGTTCCTCTCCCAGTGGTGCTCCTAAGCCATAATTTCTAACAGCTCTCGCCAGAGATGGTTCATCTCTTCGAACTTGTTCTATGGGTGGTCTTCTAGGCTCTATTGACCCTTGAGTCTTTGGCTTACTCTCTCCTTGATACCTTGAATAGAGTGGTAGTTATTGCAAACCCCTTAGCTCGCGTGCGGCTTGATAACCATCTCGGTTTCGGTCTGGTTCCATTGTTGCACTCTGTCGAAGCCATGCCTGCATGATGGCTGGTTTGCTGGTTGGTTTTGGTTGTTGAATGCCTCTGGTCGGGTGGAATGTGAGGTGGCGTCATGATTTTTTGAAAAGGGATTCCTCGACTTGATTGGGGTGTAGGTGGCTCTTGGCACTTCCTCAGGGGCATATGCTGATGCTCCTGGACCTGTTGCCTTTTCTACCTCCTCTGAGAGAATACATTGGTATTTTCACCTGTATCTACCAACAAAAACTATACACTTCCAAGTAAAGAACCTTGTCTTTGCTTAATTCGTTTAAGTATGTTTCTTTGCTGCGAAAGTACACGACTATACCCTCACTCTCATGCTTGTAGATTCCCACGTTCTCATTATAAGTTGGAACCCTGGTTTTTTTCTTATCATACATAAAAATAGCTCCGGGACGATCAATGTTTGCTGGCGGTTCTTGAGCTTCTGAAACCATTTTCCCTTTCACCACGTTATCTCCATATCTGTTGTAATCTTCAGGGTTACTAACTATCAGATAGTGGTTCCCCTTTTCGTCTCGGAATCTATCTCCATCATCATAGACTCGAATTATCTCCAATCTCTCATCCAGCCTCTCTTCGGCCTCTCTTCGATACAAATGCACTTGCGTCCTCGATAGTCAGAATAGACTAGGGCTCCCCTTGAGTTTGTTCCCTCGAAGAAGATCACAGTGAGCTTGGAATCATTCAAAGGATTTAGGGAGGTGCTTCCTCCTGGCATTGGTCTGTCATAGGTGAAACCTCCTGGCTGCTGACTACCCATCATGAAGAAAGATTTGTCTAAAGAAGTGTCAGTATCACTACCTTCCTCAATAATCAGTGCTAGTGGATTTATGTGAAAAAGTCTGAATTCAGTCTTTGCTCCGTCAAATGGACAAACAAGGTCCAAATTTACTTCTGAAAGAAGTTATGGAACCCTTGAGCCAAATGGAATCTCACTGTCTAAGCCCTTTCAAATTTTCTCTTCAGTAGGCCCCAATAGACATCCTACGCGTAGGATGTCTCCTGCTTTGTTTTGCCTTGATTTTTGCACTATTGATTCCCCTTGATGTGCTGAGTCCCAGTTGTTTTTCCTTTTCGATTTGGACACCTATAAGCTGGTCAATAGATCAGAAATCTGTTTCGACAGCATGTTGCTGATCTTGATCAGTCTAATCAACTCCAATTTGGACCAAAATTGACTAGGAGGCTTGCCTCAAGCTACACAACACCTTGCTATGCCCACTATCAGTATCTGGCTTCGATTTCTTGCTTTAGACATCCTACGCGTAGATGTCCTTTTCATCAGAATGGCTTCAAATTCAAAACATAGGCTCCCCTAGAGTTGCTGATCACTTTGGTATGCTTAAAATTTGGTTTGGAGTGAAAAATCACACAGAAGACATCCTACGCGTAGGATATCTTTCCGGCTTGTTTGACCCCAGACTTGACCCACATCTTCCCCTTGATGTCAGTAACCCGCTGGTATGCTTAGATTTTGGTTTGGATTTCAAAAGTCCCCAATTTTAGTTGTTCTTGCCTTTTTCAGTCAAAAGTGCTAAAGTTCGCTTTGAATCCAATTTTCTCACCCAAATGGGATAAAACCCCTCTCAGTCACTCAATATATCATGCAAGTCATGCTCATGCAGCCATCATACGGTTTTGATCTTAAAACAATGCTTTGGCACAATTTGGGTAGGATGTATGGCAATTTTAGTCTACCTGGCCTTATCCTGTCAAGATATGGTCAAATTTCCACTTTTTAGTTGAAAATAAGGTAAACCCCACCTTCTAAATACACTGGTCAACTCAAAATCCCAAAATTCCCACCAGATTAGCCTGTAGACATCCTACGCATAGGATGTCTCCTGGCTTGAAATTAAATTTTTTTAATGATAGAAATGCTTCTGATGCTCTGCAGCTCTATCAGAAACACTCACAGTAACTTTTGGACTTCACTTAGGCTTTCAAACACACTTTTGCGTCTTTTACAAAGTTGTGATGAATTTATCAAGCAAGTATACATGCATGAAGTGCTCTAGATCCTGAATCATGATGTCCTACTTACTCTACTCCTACTCATCATGTGAAATGGTGATAATGGTGTTGTGGTTGCTTTCTGGACTCTCCGGACTCTCAAGCTCTCCTCTCATCACTTCTACCACTCCAACTCCTACTCAAGAACTCAACTAATACCTAAAACAATCTTAGTCTACCTAAATCTACCTAAGTCGAAGGATCTAGGCCAGACACATGCTTCCTAGACTCCCTCTAAGACCTAGAGAGTCCTCCACCCTCTGATCCTATCTAAATGTAAAACGAGACTCTTGGCAAGCCAAAAATCCCTATCCTCAAGGACTAGTCTCAGCTACCTAAGGTTTTCGTCCTCGATAGCAGCACTAATGTTGGACGGATAGGCCGCGACGGACGTTAGCACACTGAGAACTCACCTAACAAGATTTTTCAGCCAAGGACAAAGCTTGACCTGTAGGCGCGTGGAAGCAAGCATAAGGTGTCAACCTACACTTGACCGACTCCTAACTAATTCCTACAGAGGTCTCTACCAATTTTCTAAGTCACAACCTTCAAGAGTGCATAAGAGGAAACTTCCTACAACACTGTCTAGAGCCGAACACCCATTAAACAATCTCGAAACACCATAGAACTTGAAGGAGACCCTACTAACACCAATAGGTCGCTCTTCCCAAGGTCTATGAACCAAAACTCCAACACAAAACACTCGGTCCAAAATCACGTAGGATGTCTGGCCGAAATTTGCAGGTCTTCGTTTCTGAAATCTAAAGTTCCTAA
Source organism: Adiantum capillus-veneris (assembly GCF_014529385.1). NCBI lineage: Eukaryota > Viridiplantae > Streptophyta > Polypodiopsida > Polypodiales > Pteridaceae > Adiantum > Adiantum capillus-veneris. Next base: position 193,945,604 of record NC_140931.1, read on the forward strand.
TGTGTAGCTCTACTCAATGTGAACGCGTGGATATGCTGCAATGCAAAATCGGACAACGTATTCTCTCCCAATCACCAAATGAAGCTCGTAGAAGGAACTCACAAAACCGGACCGTACGCGCGCAATGTGGGTATCGACGCGTAGCTCTCGTCGGGGGCAACACGCTGCACTTCTTCGCACTCGATTCCAACCACCGGTGCACACGTAGCATCAAGATGAAGCTCACACTCTCTCTTGTACACAGCACGCTCACTCGCAGACTTCAAAAACTTCTTTTAAAAATGACAAAAGGTCTTTCATTAAGGTCAAAAAGTGGTATATATACGTTACAATTCTCAAACCCTAAAGTTTCAAATCAACCATCTACTCAATCTAACTATCAAAACTGGGATACAATCTAGAAACTTTTGTAAGCCCCAATATTTACAAGGTGAAAAATCAGGTTTCCTCAATAAATGAATAATTACAAAAATGATAATCTTCCGAGTAGTCAGTTTTTGTGGGGTGTGTCCAGCTTCTAACAATGATTGACATTACATAAGCTGAAAATTTATTGGTATTGGTGGGTTGGAGAGGACTATTGATTCTCATTCATGATTAAAAATATATGATATGACGGAGTGTCAAAAAGGAATTACTTGCATCATTTGTTAGTCTCTAATCCGTTTTGAGGATGCTACTTGATTTTTGAGCTAGGAACATGTGATATACTGCTAGTTTTTGATACATGAGATATATTTTAGTTACTGAAGCCGTAAACCTCCTGTAGAGGATCTCGTTGGGAGATGGCATAAACTGAGTGTTCGCTGTTCAATTTTTGCCAGGTGGTCTACATTGATCTTTAACCTAGAAATACATAGGTATTTGCATCATATTCGGTAATAGACACTAGTAGGTTTTTATATTTTGATCTCAATGAATATTGGGATACACATGACTCTATATTTAGAGGTTATCTTACTTAGAATCTTAACTTAATATTCAATCCTAAGGGTAAGTTGTAAACTAGGTCTACATGTGCGACATGGATGACAAGTTGACGTAATCACGATCGTGTGATTATGTCCATAACTCTAGTATTTACACAAGAAAATCACGTGATCACGTTTATTGTTAACGTGACTTTGATTATGACCTGCAAAAACCCATAGAGCTGATTAGGCCTCCGGGGTTTTTATTTTTCTTGGGGGGGGGGGGGGGGGGGGCACCGTGCTTTTTGATTGTCTCAGCGGGCTCGCTGTTAAAATGGAAAAGGCCGGTGGGAGTAATTATATATAGTAAGCAGTGCGTTAATCGTGGTCTTTTACCCAGGAAAATCCTTGGGGAGTGTATCCGAGTGCTGGGTATAGTTATCTTCTTGTGAATTGACCTAAGGTTACAGAATCATAGGTCCTTTTTTTGGGCTGAACGTGATTCTTAATTCGGTAACCACTTCTAAACTTTTTTAGTTCGTTTACCGACATAAAGGTACGAAACCAAGACAACTGAAAACTTGGAGAGGCATGCTCATTGCGAAGAAGCCATTGGTCCAAATGAGGGTTGTAATTGGTTTTGGAAGATGAGCATATGTAAATGACAAGTCGATAGTCAAGGGTCAGATCTCCTATACTAGTGTACTGGGCATATAAAGATCCTTGAAGTCTTGCATTTTTCATCGTCAAAAATTTGAGTTGATTTACACTTGTCACTCCACAATATAAGAGGTATAATCCTTAATTAGGTTAATATAGCTTTTATATATTGAATTGGTTGCATGAGGGGGCTACAATCATTCACTGGGTACAAGTATGTAGTCCTCGATTGAGTGACTATATTGAAGATTTATTTGTGTTAGTTCATGAATTGGTTTATACAGAGAGTGCATTATGTATTGTGATAGATTATTAGTGCATGAAATGACCAATCATATATTTTATTGCTTTTTGTAGCAATTGAAATTAGATGTGTTTTATTGTTTGCAAATCAAAGTGGACATATAAATAATTATTATAACAATAATTGCATTGAGAGATTCATAGCATTGTTGTATTTATTATGCCGTGCATAGACTATATTACAATGTGTATGTTTGCTCACAATATAGGTGATCGATATGTGGATTGACTAGCGTGCATTTAAAATCTCATATTGTGCATCATGGTTACTTTCATATTGAATGGTTTTTTATTCTTTGGCTTCTTCAATTTTAATTTAAAAGGAATGGAGCAAAATGTGGGCACAAGTGGTACGAAGAAGCCAAAGAATAAAAAAGCTCCTGGCAAAGAATGGGATTATGCTCACAACATATGCGGCCGATATATGGAGTGGCAATGTAAATATTGTCACACAACAAAATTAGGTAGTGCACCATGCATTAGGGATCATTTTCTAGGTCGCGTTAAAAACAGTTGTAAGAAATGTGAAAATCCTCAGGCACCTACATTTGCAAAGCGTTTGAGAGAAGAGATCGCCAAAAAGTGTGGCAAGAGACAACATATATATAGCTCTGAGGCTTTGAGTTAAGAGTTATCAGAGCCAAATATTAACTCTGCAGATCTTGTAGTGACGCCAACTAACCTTGGAGAACAACCTACACATGGAGAGGAAATTTCAGGCAGTGTTCCTTTTAAGCATCACAATGAAGGTGGACTTAGTCAAATGTGTCCAAAATCATTACATCAAAGCTTTTGAATGCAGTCTCTAGAAGAAGCACAAACTCCACTCACCAAAGTAGTATTCATTACTGGAAGTGCTTTGGTCATGGTAGACAACAATCATTGGAAGGCTGCTTGGAAGAAAAACGGTGAGTTTGGCCCAGGATTTTCAGCTCCTTCTTATCACACGATACGAAATGTTTTCTTGGACAAATGTTACATCGAAGTCAAAGAGCGTCTTGGAAAAATAATACTTGAAAATATTTTTCTTTCAAGATGTACGATTGTGAGTGATGGCTGGTCGAATGTTCAAAGAAGATCGTTGATTAATGTAATGCTGGTTTGTCCAAGGGGAGCAACAGTTATAAAGGCGATTGATAGTTCTAGTGCAATTAAAAGTGGAAAATACATTTTTGAGGTCTTGATTAATGTAATCAAAGAAATTGGTGTTGAACATGCCGTTCAAGTAGTCATGGACAATGCAAAGGATTGTAAAAATGCCAGTAAATTAATAAATAAGTGCTTTCCATACATTTTGCCAATGGTTGTAACACACATAGTTTAAACTTGGTGTTGAAAGATTGGTACACTAGCGAAGAAACCACCCGGTCCGTGAAAATAATTGATACATCATGTCAGGTTGTGAAATTTACCTTGAAACTACAAAGAGTGCTCGATTTGTATAGGATGCACATGTTAGTGATGTTGAAGCTTCCTGTTGAAACTCGGTTCTGCACACACTTTTATACCTTGGAATCACTTCTCTGCAATAAATACACTGTGATTGACAAATTCGATTGTGCGGCCTTTGATGAACGGCAGCTTAAGCAGAAAGAAAAAATGAAAGATAAATTACATGTCTACGTGGCAATCTAAACAAGGCTGCTTGATGGAGGAGTGTAATGGATGCATACCATGTAATGATGCCCGTTATGTTCGCGATCCGTAATAACTTTTCTTTTGATCTGGCATCATATTTGCATGGGACAATAAAAAACAACATATCAAATAGTCATTCATGGTTGCGAATGACACTAACACTCTCACACTAATTCCGGAAAACCCTTAACCTGCACGACTTGTAGACTTTAAGAAATGTGCAAGGAAATATTGATAAAAATTTGAAAACAATCTTCACTTACAATTGCAATCTGTTACACACATAAACTGCATATCAAACAAGTGATTTATAAGAACTTAATTCAGATCAAAAAATACATAATAATAGTTTGGCACATCTCAACATATATTGAAGTTTTAACTTATATTTTTCTCTGTGCGCACATACTAGTTCAAACAAAGCACACACCGACTTAAAGACTTCAAAAACATTCAAAACATTGGAAGTATACAAATTAAACTAGAAAATTGCAAAGAATGTCTTGCTCTTTAAAAAGATAGAAATAAATATTTAACATGCAAATTGTGTTCACACACTTTTTTAAAGAGAATTTATGTAAATGTAGCATTCAAAATAGCGATGATAATTGATGCTCTTTAAAAAGATACAAAAGAATATTTAACATGCAAATTGTGTGCAAATTCTTTTTTACAGAGAATTTATGTAAATGAAGCATTAAAAAAAGCGATGATGCTTGAGGTCCTTTGAAAAGATAAAAAAGAATATTTAACATGCAAATTGTGTGTAAATACTTTTTTGCATATAATTTATATAAATGGAGCCACTAAAATAGCAATGATTGATAAATAAAGAATTATTTTGAATATGATTAGATGGTATATAATTTCATATGACAGTTAAAAACAACAAAATCAAACAGTTCAAACATTTGTATATGAAATACTCTTCACAGCCGCGTTACCGACCAAGTATGTCATATACTTAATACTTAAAAAATTAACTGCATATGCACATACAAATTATATGACGTTCATACGGCCGGGTTAACCATATGAACGCCACATTTATGCAAAAAAAAAAGCTTCCAACCAATGATACTCTATTAGCCACGTTACCGATCGAGTGCCTCTTGAATCTAAGGAGAAATAATGGCTTGCTTACGAACATCATATGGCCGCGTTACCGACCGATGCCCATATGTTTTTTGGGAAAAGGGAAGGGAAGTTGACTTACCATAAGGATACTAGATTCGTCGCGTTATCGACGTAGTACCTAGACAGTAAGCCAATACTTACCACAAGGACGCCATCTTCTCTGCGTCACCGAGGATGCCCCCGTGGTAAGCACTATTCCATAGAGCATCTTACGCACACACTCATATTGTGTGATAAGGTACCTTATGAATTCCGTGCACTACGACAAAAGGCACACTAACCCACAACGCATATACACACACAACACATATCCGGATCGTGTGGTCAGGTACTCCGCTATTGTCGTGCACTGCGATGCAGAGCACGCTCCCACACGACCCCCTCTCTCCCTCTCTCATCTCTCCTCTTGAGATGAACCTACAAAGGTGGTCGACTAGCTCTCTCTCTCTCTCTCTCTCTCTCTCTCTCTCTCTCTCTCTCTCTCTCTCTCTCTCTCTCTCTCTCTCTCTCAGAAGATGAAACAATGAAATAACACCCAGCGGGCCTGTATATTATAATTTTTTGGATCCCCTGGGATTTTCAATATTCTCGGTGGGCTCTTAAGGAAAATGAAAAAAGCCCAGCGGCCCGCTGGGAAAACTAAAAAGCCCAGCAGGATTTTAGTGGGTTTCCAGGTTTCCCTTTACCGGATTCTTTGTGATCATGTTTAGTGTAATCATGTAAATGTGTCAATAAGACCTTGTGATCACGCAAATTTTTTCGTAATCACGTAAATAATAAATCCCTGATGACAACTGGTGTTAACCACCGGTGTCCACTTCTAGTAGTCATGGGCTGGGCTTGTCTGTCCAATAGGAAAAGGGTAAGAGTGATCGCCGATGAGAGACACATTCTAACTGGACAATTCAAGGGGTTGTTGGCTAAGCATGGGCGCCCAAGTGTGAATGGGTGAGCTCATATAAAAGTCACCTAAACCTAAAAATCACTCATTCTATCATTTGTGCAATTGAAGAGCGCTCTTGCCTCATCTACATCTTCTTCTTCATCTCCTTGTGTGTGTGTGTGTGTGTGTATGCGTGAAAGGCACGGTGGTAGCTCCCTCTTCTTCGTGGTGAGGAATCCTCCACGAAGGCGAGCGTAGGGCGGTGAGTGACACACCCTTGGTCTCTTGAGCTTGCTAGATTAGTTTGGTTGTGTGCTTGTATCCATTTGTGGTTTGCACATAGTGTACGGCCAGTCCCTTGCTTTGACACATGCGATATATGCGCATATTTTGGCACCATTGCCAGGGAAACGCCTTGTACTAACCTCGAATAGCACTCTTTCCTGCTTTGTGGTGCAATATGAGATGTAGGAAAGGTAGAGAAAGAAGGTGTGTGACTATTAAGAAGGATTTGTGAAATTTGTTTTTGTTGTAGTGTATTGTTTTCTGTTAATAAGGTGTTGCAATGTACTGTTTTCTATTGATAAGGTGTTAGATTTAAGGTATTAGATCTATAATGTTAGATCTCTAAGGTGCAATAAGTAGATCTATTAGTTGATTAGTTGTTGTAGTGTGTAACAGTAGCTCTGTTAGTTGCAAAGTAGGTAGGTTAGGTGTGTGCGCGCGCACGGCGTGGGGGAGCGCAGTGACCTTGTCCCAAAAAATATAACTAAAAGAAACTATAAAAATTATTTTTATTAAACAAACTTATAAAAAGAAGGACCGGGATCGGTAGAATTTCTAGGGCCCAAGCCCAAGCCCAAGCTCAGGCCTCAGACACCCTTTGGATTTATTTATTTTAGCCTCATGCCTAACTAAAAATTGACCTTTTTGAGGACCATCAGAGCTTCGATTAATCAAATGATGTGTTTTAAAGCACACAAAATCCCCTAAACGATACGCTCGTTTCAAGTTGTCACGCGCTCTAATCCAAAAACCGATCTTAAAAATACAAAGACCATATTAGGTATTATGGTAGAAATCCCGCATTATGGGAATCTCCAAATTGACCAAATTCATGTAATTTGGGAATTTCCAACTTAAAGTGGGAAAAAAGGAGACAAACTTGGTGATAAGATAGAGTGAAAATCTTATTGGAATGTGGTGTTGATAAACACCAAAAGTCAAGAGGATGAACAAAGCATGAATTTGAAGAAAGTCTCTTAATTAAATAAAAGAAAGAAAGGTTGATAGAGCTAGAGATTTTGTTTACAAAATTGACTCTTATAGTCACAATAGAAGCTTCGCATAATCTACTCCAATTTTGATGCCATATCCAAATTTTGATCCAAGCGTGGTTGATGTGCATGAGCAAGACTTACTTTAGCTTTTAGAGCATGCCTTTCTGGAATCTTAATTCTAGAAAATGGTCCTTCTTTGCACCCTGCATCTACTGTTTCCCACACTTGTGGGTCCTTTCAATTGATAGCCCAAAAACCCTTCCAGCAATTAGTGTAAGCTTGAGTATCCATCATCCCACTCTTTCTTGCACAAGGTGCCCAATATTGAATCTAATTTTTTTTGTAGTTTGGTGATGTAGGCTCATTATCAATGTCTGATAAAGCCATTGCAAGCCAAACTGGATAGATTTCCCATGTCACTTGGAGCTAGCATAACAAAGTCACCTTGGTGCACATCAGACATAGGGTCAAACTCTTCCCTTGCTCTATCTCTTTGAGGACCACAAAAATGATCATTCAACTCTTCAAGGACTAGGAATCTTTCTACTCCTTTTTGTAAGCTCATTGTAGTGGATTGTAGGTGATAAGAGTCCTGAGTTGTTGGACAAAAATTTTCATGCGAGCCTCTCTTTGATATGGTTGCTTTTCCAAGCTCGCCAATCACCTTACTCCAATAATCTATCATAGGTCTATAATACCGTGGCACATTTGAACCATTCCCTATATTTTGCCAAAACTTAATATAATTCTTCAACCCTAAAATCACTTCTTTGTGAGCCTTGACATATTCTGCCATTGGCACCAAAGGTAGATCTCCATGTGGCAACATTGGATTTCCTTCTATGTCAGTTTTCCAAAGGTGAATGCTTTCACTCCAACTTGATACACCTACATGTGCCTTATATTGCATCATTGGTGTCTCATCTTGCATAAAAAACCTACATTGAAGTTTTTTGGAATGTCCAACAAGTATGTCTTGTCCATCACAATATTTCTTGAAATCGGGGACCTTTTCAAGCAAAAATGGGGGCTGGAGATGAAGATGAACTATTTCGTAATGTATCCATCAAATGTGGCAAATTATATGTTTGTGTAACTCTTAATTTTTCTGAAAACTTACTGAACATGGCATCTATGTCCTCATGTGTATGCCCAACCATCAAAAATCCTAGTTGGATGGTTTTGAAAACACCCCTTGCAACAAGCATTGACAAATAGGAAAATAAGTATCGATTTTTGTCTTCCACTGCACAATTATCCAATTGTAGCAACAACTTCTCTGGCAACTTGAAAAATGTTGTCCCCGATTCTGCTTCTGTAGGTTCCGATGGTTGCAGGATGGGATCTTTTCCATCACTCAAGTTGTGGTGGTCTAAAGCATCCCTTGAGTTCAAAGCATGTAGTAAAAAGATACTACTCCTTGGTAGTCCATTTGTTGCTAGATCACCAAGAGGATGCTTATCTATCCTCTCTAAGTTATGTAAACAATTAGCAATTGAAACAATTGTAAGATTTGGATTAGCTGGACACAAACCATTCAAGACAAATTGACCATAATGACCTTCTCCATGGCCATGAGTGATCATACCTATCAAAGCCACCTGCAAACTGTATCTTGAATCCACACCCTTAGGAACAATGCGTAATCTAGGAATGGCAGTGTTCTTTTGATCCATATTATCATGGAGTATACAAACATACTTTTGTGGTTGAGTTTTTTAATATGTGCGCCATGCATAATATAAGTGCCCACAACTCTTCTGTTGTGCCATGTGAACTTCTCTTTCTCTCAAGAGAAGAGCTCTCTCTTCAAGAGAAGGTTTTAGCTTCTAGCCTTGCCTTGATTGAACTACAGACATTGCACTTAGAGAACTCACTTATCTTTATTAAAGTGACATGTGGATACTCTTTGTTCAAAATTCTACCGAAAGAAGATTGAGATAACTTCTTCTCATAGCCCATTTGGTCCAGTGTTGTGTTGATTTCGCTTAAAATGTCAACTTGTTTGTACATTGATGGAATCACTAATTAAGTCTCTCTTGATCCATCTAGTAGTGTTCTGCTTCTGTGTGGCATCTTCTCAGAGTTGTTATCCACAAATTCATTTAATAGTGCTCTCCCTAAACTAGTATGTTGAATTCCTCTTCTCAATGTACATGTGTTACCATGCACATATTGGCATGCACCATTTTCAAAATTTTCCTTCTAGCGGTAAAATGATGTCTTTGGTATTCCATGTAGCTCATACCATGCTCTGCAACAAACAATAGAGCCATTTATCTTGAATTGGTATCGCATCTTCTCATCTTTCTGGTAGCATATAGATAGAACATCATATACATAACTGGTGCGTACTTTTTGAGACTCTCCCCAAAATTCTTGCCGTAATCTTGTCACCAAATCAGGATCTGCAACCTGGCATCATTTTTTTCCCCAACAATCAATGCATGAAACCCTTTGAATTGACTCAGCTGAAAGATAAAAAGTAGAAGCTGGTGTTGCTTGCACTTTTTGAGTCCTGTTGATGAAACTGTATCGTCTCTTTCTTAGCAAAGGGGCATCAACACTACCATCAAGTTTTTCCCAGCATTGTCATCATTGGATACATTCTCACGTCTATTATGCATCCCATCAATAGGAAAAAAGCATTGTAGTGGGCTCCCATCCAACATGGTTATCTGTTGGATGGGCCACTTTAGCAAAGTAATGCTTCCCACTTCAGGCATATTCTTACTGATTGCATTCTCCCTTTCAATACCTACGCCCACAAAGTCATCACCAAGTACCTGAAAATTGACATAATCATGTGGAAATACATACAAGGTGGTCTCTTCATTCATAGTGTGCATCATTGTGTCGTCCTTTAAAAGGACCCATTGATTTCTCCAAGATCGCGTATTGACATTTCAAACATTGGGCTTGTAATAGGTATTGCATCTGTAACTAGAGGATCAAGATGATCCCCTTGTTCATCAACACTGTAGCTTTCATTTGTGTCAATTATGTTGTCATTCATTATGGATTTCTACAAAAGAAGCTTAGGCCATCGAACAACGCTCCATAATGAGCTCTGGAGAGATGTAGTATCCATTGTAGAAAAAGGGAGGACCACATCCTTCAAACATTCCTCCACTAGTATAGATAAATTTCCTTGCCCTATCTTTGTACCACCACAAGTGGAATCAGGATCTGTTCTACACACACAACCAATATCATTAATTTCATTATCAAGTACCATATACACTTTCTCTCCAGATTCAAACTCCATCCTGTAAGTTGAAAATAAACACCTTGTTAATTTCATATTTATAGATAAATTCTCTTTGAAAAAAGATGTATAAGTTACATTACACATTACACAAGGGTTGTGAATACTATAACTCTATAGACATTTCTATATTAGATCATAGCTTGGACAAGTGGTGGACCTAGTTGTAATGGCCAGTGTGCAAGGTGCTATTTTAGGAACTTGCTTGTCAATGTCCAAGTATCTCTTGCTTCTTCAAATGGAAGTAAGTTTGGACAAGGGGGATCTTGAAACCAAAAGCCCCTTTCTATATGAGGTAAATCTTGGAGAAATGGTGGACCTAGTTCTAATGGCTATTGTTCAAGGTGAACTATTGTAGGAACTTGCTTCCCAATGTCCAAATATCCCTTGCGGCTTTCAATGGAAGTAAGGTTGGACAAGTGGCTAATCTTGAAACCGATAGTCCCTTTTTCTATATGAGAGTCAAGCTTGGACAAGTGATGGACCTAGATTTAATGTCCACTTTCCAAGGTGGTATTGTAGGAACTTGATTCCCAATGTGCAAGTACCTTTTCCTTCTTTCAATGGGAGTATGGTTGGACAAGTGGTGGACCTAGTTAATGTACAAGGTGAACTATTGTAGGGCCTTGGTTCTCAATGTCCAAGTAGCCCTTGCTTCTTTCAATGGAAGTAGGGTTGGAAAAGTGGTGGAGCTTGAAACCGACAATCCCTTTTTCTATATGAGAGTAAATATTGGACAAGTAATGGACCTAGTTTTAGTGTCTAGTTTCCAAGGTGGTATTGTAGGTACTTGATTCCCAATGTGCAAGTACCTCTTTCTTCTTTCAATGGGAGTATGGTTGGAGAAGTGGTGTACCTAGTTAATGTACAAGGTGAACTATTGTAGGGCCTTGGTTCTCAATGTCCAAGTAGCCCTTGCTTCTTTTAATGGAAGTAAGGTTGGAAAAGTGGTGGAGCTTGAAACCGACAGTCCCTTTTATATATGAGAGTAAAGATTGGACAAGTGGCGGACGTAGTTTCGATGGCCAGTGTCCAAGGTGGTGTAGGATCTTGGTTCCCAATGTCTAAGTATCTCTTGCTTCTTTCAATGCAATTAAGGCTGGACAAGTGATGGATCTTGAAACCAAAAGTCCCTTTCTAAATGAGAGTAAAGGTTGGATAAGTGGTGGACCTAGTTTTAATGACCAATGTCCAAGGTGAACTATTGTAGGTCCTTGCTTCTTGATGTCCAAGTAGCCCCTTTCTTATTTTAATGGGAAAAAAATGGAGTAGTGGTGGATCTTGAAACAAAAAACCCCATGCTTTATTTGAGGGTAGCTTGGACAAGTGGTGGACCTAGTTTTAATGGCCAAGGTTCAAGGTGAACTACAAGTAGTTGGTCCAACTATAATAGAGTATAGCTTGGACAAGTGGTGGACCTCCATGTTTTAATTAAAAACATCCGACAATTTCAAGGCTTTACTTCCCAATGTCTAAGTAGCCCTTGCTTTTTTCAATGGAACAAGGTTGATAGTAGGGCCTTTCTTCTCAATGTCCGAGTAGCCCTTGCTTTCTGCAATGGAAGCTTGGAGAAGTGGTGGACGTAGTTTTAATGGCCAATGATGAAGGTGAATTACTAGATGATCTAGTAGCTTCTTGAAGTCTAAGAAGTACTTCCTTCAACAAGGACAAGTGGCAAAGATTTGACAGCAGCTGGTGAAATTTGAAACAAAAAACCCCAAGCTTGCTATGACGAGAATAGCTTTGAGCATGGTTTAGGCATGTTGTGGATATGTTCAATAGTGCAAGAAAATTTTGAGTTCTGAGCTCCAAAATAGAGTCATTCTCTACCACTTATTTATGTTGATTGTCCTTGGTGAGTTGTGAAGAAAGGAAAGAGACTAGGTTTTAGATACAAAGATTATCTAAGATAGACCATAATTGAAATAGTGGAATATGGTGGCGCAACAAGAGTTTATATTGGGGTTTGGTGTAGCACCCCAAGCGGGGTCCTATGGGGTTTGGGGCAGCATCCCAAGTAGGGTCAAGGGGCGGCAGCCCCTGTGGGCTTAGGGGCAACTGTGGAATGAGTAGATCCTAGATCCACCACTTGGCCATTTAGACTGAAATTAGGGAGCTAGATACATCAAAGATCCACCACTTGGCCATTAGAATGAAGGATTGAAGTGTGGATCCAATTGTTGGTAATTCGTAGATCCACCACTTGGCCATTCTAGCCATGTCTTAAAGGTAGGTGGATTCAACACTTGACCATCATAACACTTGTAATTTTACACAATGTTTGTGGGATGAGTAGATTCTAGATCCACCACTTGGCCATTTAGAGTAAGAATTGGGAAGTAGGTGCATCAAAGATCCACCACTTGGATATTATAACAAAGGCTTGAATTGTGGATCAAATTGTTTGTGTCTCTTAGATCCACCACTTGGCCAAGTGTTGAACGTAGGTGCATTCAACACTTGGCCAAGTGGTGGATCTCAGATCTACTCATCCCACCAACAGTCTGTAAAATCACAAGTGTTATGATGTCCAAGTGTTGAATCCACCTAACTTTAAGCCATGGTTAGAATGGCTAAGTTGTGGATCTAGGAGACACCAAAATTTGGATCCACATTTCAAGCCTTTGTTATAATGTCCAAGTGTTGGATCTTTGATGCACCTACTTCCCAATTCTTAGTTTTGATGGCAAAGTGGTGGATCTAGGATCTACTCATCCCACAAACTTTGTGTAAAATTACAATTGTTTTGATGGCCAAGTGCTGAATGCACCTACCTTTAAGACATGTGTAGAATGGCCAAGTGCTGGATCTAAGAGATTCCAATAATTGGATCCACACTTCAAGCCTTCGTTCTAATTTCCAAGTGGTGGATCTTTGATGTATCTAGTTCCCTAATGTTAGTCTAAATGGCCAAGTGGTGGATCTAGAATCTACGCATTCCAGAGATATTGTGTAAAATTACCATTGTTATGATGGCCAAGTGCTGAATGCACGTATCTTTTGGACATGGTTAGAATGGTCAAGTGGTGGATCTAGGTGACACCACAAATTATATTTACAATTTAAGCCTTTGTTATAATGGCCAAGTGGTGTATCTTTGATGCCCCTACTTACCATTTCTTACTCTAAATGGAGAATTGGTGGATCTAGGTTCTACTCATCCCACATACATTGTGTGAAATTACAAGTGTTATGATGACCAAGTGTTGAATCCACCTAACTTTAAGACATGGTTAGAATGGCCAAGTGGTGGATATAGGAGACTCCAACAAATGGATCCACATTTCAAGCCTTTGTTATAATGGCCAAGTGGTGGATCTAGGATCTACTCATCCCGCAAACATTGTGTAAAATTACAAATAGTATGATGGCCAAGTGCTGAAGTCACCTACCTTTAAAACATGGGTAGAATGGCCAAGTGGTGGATCTAAGAGATACCTACAATTGGATGTAAGAGAACCAATAGTTGGATCCACACTTCAAGCCTCCGTTCTAATGGCCAAGTGGTGGATCTAGGATCTACTCATCCCACAGACATTGTGTAAAATTACCAGTGTTATGATGGCCACGTGTTGAATGCACCTAACTTTAGGACATGGTTAGAATGCCCAAGTGGTGAATCTAGGTGACACCAACAATTGTATCTACAATTCAAGCCTTTTTTTATAATTGCCAAGTGGTGGATCTTTGATGCACCTACTTAACAATTCTTACTTGAAAGGGACAAGTGTTGGATCTAGGATCTACTCATCCGACAAACATTGTGTAAAATTACAAGTGTTATGATGGCCAAGTGTTGAATCCACCTAACTGTCCAAGTGGTAGATCTAGTAGACACCAACAATTATATCCACATTTCATGCCTTTGTTATATTGGGCAAGTGGTGGATCTTTGATGTAGGTACTACCCAATAATTCTTAGTTTAAATGGCCAAGTGTTGAATCCACCTACCTTTAAGACATGGTTAGAATGGTCAAGTTTTGGATCTAGGAGATACCTACAATTGGATCCCTACTTCCATCCTTCATTCTAATGGCCAAGTGGTGGATCTTTGATGTATCTAATTCCCTAATTATAGTTTAAATGGCCAAGTGCTGGATCTAGGATCTATCATTCCACAGATATTGTGTAAAATTACTAGTGTTAGGATGGCTAAGTATTGAATGCACCTATCTTTAGGACATGGTTAGAATGGCCAAGTGGTGGATCTAGGTGACACCAAACATTGTATCTACAATTTGGGCCTTTGTTATAATGGCCACGTGGTGTATCTTTGATGCCCTTACTTACCATTTCTTACTCTAAATGGACAAGTGGTGGATCTAAGATCTACTCATCCCACATACATTGTGTAAAATTACAAGTGTTATGATGGCCAAGTCTTGAATCCACATAACTTTAAGTCATGGTTAGAATAGCCATGTGGTGGATCTAGGAGACTCCAACACTTGGATCTACATTTCAAGCCTTGGTTATAATGGCCAAGTTGTAGATCTTTGATGGACCTACTGCCCAATTCTTAGTCTAAATGGGCAAGTGGTGGATCTAGAATCTACTCATCCCACAAACAATTGTGTAAAACTACAAGTGTTATGATGGCCAAGTGTTAAATGCACATAACTTTAAGACATGGGTAAATAGGCCAAGTGGTGGATTTTGGAGACACTAACAATTGGATCCACATTTCAAGCCTTTGTTATAATGGCCATGTGGTGGATCTCTGATGCAGATACTTCGTAAGTCTTAGTCTAAATGGCCAAGTGGTGGATCTAGGATCTACTCATCCCAGCAAAATTGTGTAAAATGACAAGTGTTATGATGGCCAAGTGTTGAATGCACCTAAATTTAAGACATGGTTAGAATGGCTAAGTGGTGGACTTAAGAGACACCAACAATGCGATCCACATTTCAAGCCTTTTTTATAATGGCCAAGTGGTGGATCCTTGATGCACCTACTTCCCAATTCTTAGTATAAATGGCCAAGTGGTGGATCTAGGATCTACTCATCCCACAAACATTGTGTAAAATTACAACTGTTATGATGGCCAAGTGCTGAATTCACCTACCTTTAAGACATGGGAAGAGTGACCAAGTGGTGCATCTATGAGATACCCAAAATTGGATCTAAGAGATACCAACAATTGGATCCACACTTGAAGCCTCCCTTATAATGGCCAGATGGTGGATCTTTGATGTATCTAATTCCCGAATTGTAATATAAATGGCCAAGTGGTGGATCTAGGATCTACTCATTCCACATACATTGTGTAAAATTACCATTGTTATGATGTCCACATGCTGAATGCACCTAACTTTAGGACATTGTTAGAATGGCCAAGTGGTGGATCTAGGTGACACCAACAATTGTATCTATGATTCAAGCCTTTTTTATAATGGCCAAGTGGTGGATCTTTGATGTACCTACTTACCAATTCTTACTCGAAAGGGACAAGTAGTGGATCTAGGATCTACTCATCCCACATACATTGTGTAAAATTACAAGTGTTATGATGGCCAAGTGTTGATTCTACCTAACTTGCCAAGTGGTGGATCTAGTAAACACCAACAATTGGATCCACATTTCAAGCCTTTGTGATAATGGCAAGGTGGTGGATCTTTGATGCACCTACTTCCCAATTCTTAGTTTAAATGGCCAAGTGGTGGATCTAGAATCTACTCATCCCACAAACATTGTGTAATATTACAAGTGTTATGATGGCCAAGTGTTAAATCCACCTATCTTTAAGACATGGCTAGAATGCCCAAGTGGTGATCTCGGAGATACCAACAATTGGATCCACACTTCAATCCTTCATTCTAATGGCCAAGTGGTGGATCTAGGATGTACTCATTCCACAGATATTGTGTAATATTACCAGTGTTATTATGGCCAAGTGTTGAATGCACCTATCTTTAGGACATGGTTAGAATGGCCAAGTGATGGATCTAGGTGACACCAAACATTGTATCCACAATTTAAGCCTTTGTTATAATGGCCAAGTGGTGTACTTTGATGACCATTCTTACCATTTTTTACTCTAAATGGACAAGTGGTGGATCTAGGATCTACTCATCCCACATACATTATGTAAAATTACAAGTGTTATGATCCACATCCACATAACTTTAAGACATGTTTAGAATGGCCATGTGGTGGATCTAGGAGACTCCAACAATTCGATCCACATTTCAAGCCTTTGTAATAATGGCCAAGTGGTGGATCTTTGATGCACCTACTTCCCAATTCTTAGTCTAAATCTCCAAGTGGTGGATCTACAATCTACTCATCCCACAAACTTGTGTGAAATTACAAGTGTTATAATGCCCAAGTGTTAAATGCACCTAACTTTAAGACATGGTTAGAATGGCCAAGTGGTGGATCTAGGAGACACCAAAAATTGGATCCACATTTCAAGCCTTTGTCATAATGGCCAACAAGTGGTGGATCTTTGATGCACCTACTTCCCAATTCTTAGTCTAAATGGCCAAGTGGTGGATCTAGGATGTACTCATCCTACCAACATTGTGTAAAATGACAAGTGTTATGATGGCCAAGTGTTGAATGCACCAAGCGTTAAGACATGGTTAGAATGGCTAAGTTGTGGATCTAGGACACACCAACAACTGGCTCCAAATTTCAAGCCTTCATTCTAATGGCCAAGTGGTGGATATTTGATATATCTAATTCCCAAATTGTAATATAAATGGCCAAGTCGTGGATCTAGGATCTACTCATCCCACAAACATTGTGTAAAATTACAACTGTTCTGATGGCCAAATGTTGAATGCACCTACCTTTAAGACATGGGTAGAATGGCCAAGTAGTGGATCTAAGAAGAGATACCAACAATTGGATCCAAACTTCAAGCCTCCGTTCTAATGGCGAAGTAGTGGATCTTTAATGTATCTAATTCCCAAATTGTAATCTAAATGTCTTAGTGGTAGATCTAGGATCTATGCATCCCACAGACATTGTGTAAAATTACCAGTGTCATGATGGCTAGATGCTGAATGCACCTAACTTTAGTACATGGTTAGAATAACCAAGTGGTGGATCCAGGTAACACCAACAATTGTATCTACAATTCAAGCCTTTTTTATAATGTCCAAGTGGTGGATCTTTGGTGCACCCACTTACCTATTCTTACTCGAACGGGACAAGTGGTGGATCTAGGTCTACTCATCCCACAAACATTGTGTAAAATTACAAGTGTTATGATGGCCAAGTGTTGAGTCCACCTAACTGGCCAAGTGGTGGATCTAGTAGACACAAACAATTGGATCCACATTTCAAGCCTTTGTTATAATGGTCAAGTGGTGGATCTTTGATGCACCTACTTTCAATTTCTTAGTTTAAATGGCCAAGTGGTGGATCTAGAATTTACTCATCCCACAAACATTGTGTAAAATTACCAGTGTTATGATGGCCAAGTGTTGAATGCACCTATCTTTAGAACATGGTTAGAATGTCCAAGTAGTGGATCTAGGTGACACCACAATTGTATCTACAATTGAAGCCTTTGTTATAATGGCGAAGTGGTGTATCTTTCATGCCCCTACATACCAATTCTTACTCTAAACGGACAAATGGTGTATCTAGGATCTACTCATCCCACATACATTGTGTAAAATTAGAAGTGTTATCATGGCCAAGTTTTGAATCCACCTAACTTTAAGACATGGTTAGCATGGCCAAGTGGTGGATCTCGGAGACACCAACAATTGGATCCACATTTCAAACGTTTGTTAAAATGGCCAAGTGGTGGATCTAGGAGACACCAATAATTGGATCCACATTTCAAACGTTTGTTAAAATGGCCAAGTGGTGGATCTTTGATGCACCTACTTCCCAATTCTTAGTCTAAATGGCCAAGAGGTGGATCTAGAATGTACTCATCCCACAAACATTTTGTAAAATTACAACTGTTATGATGGCCAAGTGTAAAATGCACCTAACTTTAAGACGTGGTTAGAATGGCCAACTGGTGGATCTAGGAGCCACCAACAATTGGATCCACATTTCAAGCCTTTGTTACAATGGCCAAGTGGTGGATCTTTGATGCAAGTACTTCTTAATTCTTAGTTTAAATGGCCAAGTGGTGGATCTAGGATCTACACATCCCAGCAACATTGTATAAAATGACAAGTGTTATGATGGCCAAGTGTTGAATGCACCTAGATTTAAGACATGGTAAGGATGGCTAAGTGGTGGATCTACGAGACACCAAAAATTGGATCCACATTTGAAGCCTTTGTTATAATGGCCAAGTGGTGGATATTTGATGCACCTACTTCCCAAATCTTAGACTAAATGGCCAGGTGGTGTATCTAGGATCTACTCATCCCACAAACATTGTGTAAAATTACAATTGTTTTGATGGCCAAGTGCTGAATGCACCTACCTTTAATACATGGGTAGAATGGCCAAGTGGTGGATCTAAGAAGAGATACCAACAATTGGATCAAAACTTCAAGCCTCCGTTCTAATGGCCAAGTGGTGGATCTTTGATGGATCTAATTCCCAAATATTAATATGAATGGCCAAGTGGTGGATCTGGGATCTACTCATCCCATAGACATTGTGTAAAATTACCATTGTTATGATGGCCACGTGCTGAATGCACATAACTTTAGGACATTGTTAGAATGCCCAAGTGGTCAATCTAGGTGACACCAACAATTGTATCTACAATTCAAGCCTTTTTTATAATGGCCAAGTGTTGGATCTTTGATGTACCTACTTACCAATTCTTATTCTAAAGGGACAAGTGGTGGATCTAGGATCTACTCATCCCACAAATATTGTGTAAAATTATAAGTGTTATGATGGCCAAGTGTTGAATCCACCTAACTCGCCAAGTGGTGGATCTAGGAGATACCAACAATTGGATCCACATTTCAAGCCTTTGTTATAATTTACAAGTGGTGGATCTTTGATGCACCTACTTCCCAATTCTTAGTTTAAATGGCCAAGTGGTGGATCTATATCTAATTATCCCACAAAAATTGTGTAAACATTACAAATGTTATGATGACCATGTATTGAATCCACCTACCTTTAAGACATGGCTAGAATGGCCAAGTGGTGGATCTAGGAGATACCAACAATTGAATCCACACTTCAATCCTTCATTCTAATGGCCAAATGGTGGATCTAGGATCTACTCATTCCACCGATATTGTGTAAAACTACAAGTCTTATGATGGCCAAGTGTTAAACGCACATAACTTTAAGACATGGTTAAAACGTGCAAGTAGTGGAGCTAGGAGACACCAACAATTGGATCCACATTTCAAGCCGTTGTTATAATGGCCAAGTGGTGGATCTTTGATGCAGCTACTTCGTAATTCTTAGTCTAAATGGCCAAGTGGTGGATCTAAGATCTACTCATCCCACAAACGTTGTATAAAAAGACAAGTGTTATGATGGCCAAGTGCTGAATGCACCTAACTTTAAGACATGGTTAGAATGTCTAAGTGGTGGATCTAAGAGACACCAAAAATTGGATCCACAGTTCAACTTTGTTATAATATCCAAGTGGTGGATCTTTGATGCACCTACTTCCCAATTCCTACTCTAAATGGCCAAGTGGTGGATCTAGGATCTACTCATCCCACATACGTTGTGTAAAATTACAAGTGTTCTGATGGCCAAGTGTTGAATGCACCTAACTTTAAGACACGGTTAGAATGTCCAAGTTGTGGATCTAAGAGACACCAACAATTGGATCCACATTTCAAGCCTTTGTTATAATGGCCAAGTGGTGGATCTTTGATGCACCTACTTCCCAATTCTTACTCTAAATGGCCAAGTGGTGGATCTAGGACCTACTCATCCCACAAACATTGTGTAAATTTACAACTGTTATGATGGCCAAGTGTTGAATTCACCTACCTTTAAGACATGGGTCGAATGGCCAAGTGGTCGACTTAAGAGATACCAATAATTGGATCCAGACTTGATGCCTTCGTTCTAATGGCCAAGTGGTGGATCTTTGATGTATCTAGTTCCCAAATTGTAATATAAATGGGCAAGTGGTGGATCTAGGATCTACTCATCCCACAGACATTGTGTAAAATTACCAGTGGTATGATGGCCACGTGCTGAATGCACCTAACTTTAGGACATGGTTAGAATGCCCAAGTGGTGGATCTAGGTGACACCAAAAATTGTATCTACGATTCAAGACTTTTTTTATAATGGCCAAGTGTTGGATCTTTGATGCACCTACTTACCAATTCTTACTCGAAAGGGACAAGTGGTGGATCTAGGATCTACTCGTCCCACAAACATTGTGTAAAATTACAAGTGTTATGATGGCCAAGTGTTGAATCCACCTAACTGGCCAAGTGGTGGATCTAGTAGACACCAACAATTGGATCCACATTTCAAGCCTTTGTTATAATGGCCAAGTGGTGGATCTCTGGCACACGTTCTTCCCAATTCTTAGTTTAAATGGCCAAGTAGTGGATCTAGAATCTACTCATCCCACAAACATTGTGTAAAATTACAAGTGTTATGATGGCCAAGTGTTGAATCCACCTACCTTTAAGACATGGCTAGAATGGCCAAGTGGTGGATCTAGGAGATACCAACCCCGGGGAATTCACTCTATATACAAAATGGGACGCCACTTGTGACCTGATAAAAAACTCCCCAAAATTCATCCAAGTTCTATTGCACACCAATGACCAATCATTACAAGTAATCAAACCGAGTTTCTTTTTCCACAGATTCTCGTATGCAAAGAGTAAGGTTTGAAGCATGAACATGAACACCTAACAATGTAGCAATCTACCCACAACTTATAAATTTCTTTTGCCTTTCATCCCACGAGTGTGCAATCTTGATTTTTTCTATCAAGATCAATTCATGAATTGCATCAACCCACTAAAAGAAATCACCTTCAAACTTTTCCTATCTATATGTGATTGAATGTTGTGCATAATTTTCTAGCCAGAATTGTCTCAAATTTAAAATCGATCTAGGTGCACAATTAGCATGTGAGGTGTTTGCACCTCCCCACGTATGCCATTAAGACACTCTAAGAAACCACATTATCACAACCATGTTGTGGGCATATCTTGCAATCAACACACTTCAGTAAACCACATCAATTTTCCATATAAGAATGAGCCACAACTGGCCATACACATCAACCAATTTACCACAAAGCACATGTTTCTCCAATAGGTCTTGAGTACCATCCCAATGTTTTCACTAACAAATTTAAACATAAAGCATGTTCATAGCTTGCAATTGGTGTGCTTCAAAAAACAACAATTTTAACAATAATTTTTCATTTGTTTACAGTCAAAAGAAACCACATGTAAAGTTGAACACTCTTGAGCAATATTTTTCTTTTGCTCAAATAGATTACATGTATAGTCAAAAGTTAATTAAGGGCCTTTTGTGCTTTGTTGAGGGTGACAGGTTTGGCATAAACATCACATCATGTTTTTCCAGCAATCGATGAGAAAAACAATCTCATTATGAATTCTCACACCCACACTAGTGTCTTGCACGATGCAAGCTTCAAGTTACATGATCACATGTGGTACAAGAAACCCAAACCTTTCCTTGCCATATACATGCTCACAACATCTTGCTAGTAACATGCTCCAAAATTAAATAAAATGTCAATGCACAAAGACACAAGCCTTAAACAAAATGTTGGTGCACAAAGCCACAAACCAATGGTCGTATCCTTTTATCAACTCGCTTAAAGACACCAAGTCCAATGAGCGATCCATATTGGAGAAATATTTCTATCAACACGCTCAAAGAGACAACATTCAAATGCCAACTAGTGAGCATTGTCATTGGCAAGTGCACAAAATAGACAACTATCAAAAATAAACAACCAATGGTCATATCCTTTTATCAACTTGCTTAAAGACACCAAGTCCAATGCGAGATCCATATTGGAGAAATATCTCTATCAACACGCTCAAAGAGATAACATTCAAATGCCAACTAGTGAGCATTGTCATTGGCAAGTGCACAAAAAAGACAACTATCAAAAAATCTTTAGACCATACTGATCATACGATAGCATTGAATCATCTCTTTCACAAACATACATAACAATGACACAATGTCAAAAAGGACAATGAAAAAGCAATAAATATGAGTAACTAATCCACATAAACGCTTATATCGTAAATTCTTCTTCTTTAAATTTCATGGATGCTTTAAAAAATATTAGTCTCATCGTTTATAAGTAGAGATCTCCTGAGGTAGTATGATATAAACAATTGAAAAAATACAAAGAAACTTTGTAGCTAAAACGTGTGGCCTTGTACCATATTGAAGCTCTTCATAAAATACAATTCATATTATAAAATACTTAACCTGAGTAACTAACCCACTTTATAAAGTACATGTATCATGGCATATTTCATGGAAGTTTCACATAACAAAATGTTTTTTCATTATAAGTAGAGGTCTTTTAAGGAAGTATGATATAATCCATCAGGAAAATTCAACAAAACTCTGTATCCAAAACTCTTGCACCTGCACCATATTGAAATTCATCATAAGATGAAAACTGATGTTAATTAAGAATCTAAAGCTTACAAGTTTCAGAATTTACAAAAGGACATAATCATGAAAAGGAAATGATGAAAAAACGTATACCTCAAAAATCAAACTTGCATATTATCCATCTCCATTCATCCTACAAAAAAAACTCAAGCATGTCAAAATGACTTTGAGCATATAATAGAATTTAACTAAAAATAGCCATCCACACAAGATCAAATTACCTTTCACATTCTTCAAATAATCAATAAAGACCTTATAATCATTAGCATCAAGCACATATTTTCTTGTTGTGGCATCATAATCGAAGTATGCTTTAGCAATTATGGAATCCAAAGATACCGCTTGATTGTCCACTATATCATATGTGTAGATTCTTCTACCCTTGGCCACTTGATACCATGATAGATGAACCTCCACATTAGGAGGGCAATCTAGAAGATCAAAAGGACCACGAGTCTCTTTGAAACTACCTCCTAGCTTCCTTCTCATGCTCACGACTCTTCCCAAGTACCATGTCCCTTTGCTTACTGCTTGACTAGTACTTGCAAATCGACCACAATTTTTCTCCTTTGCACTATCTTCCATTGTTGTCTTCTCAAACAAAACAACACAATCTGACCTGATTACAAGACATGTGCGTGTATCTGATTGAGTCTTCTTTTCCAATGAGAAAAGAACTTCTGCTAAGTTACCCTTGTGAGCCTATCCTTTGACAATGTAGGATTCCCATTTAGATGGCTTACAAGAGTGCTTTTGCATATGGTCTTTGAATCAATCAAAACAAGAGACGAGATTTATTTCACTCCACTCTCCTCTTCATCAATAAGATAATCCATTGTATGGCGGAGTTCACTTTCAGCCCATGATAATGTTCTCATCCTCGGTATGCTCATCAACTTGAGTGGATGAGTCCTCTTCATTGTCATTGTCAATGTCAGCAACACTAAGAAGATAGGAGAGATCACACTCTCTCCATGCATCATTACACCAATCTTTATGTTTCATACCTAGTGTTGAACACAACATCTTTGCTTCCGATAAACCCTCTTTTAGAGCGCTAATCATATGTCCATCACTCTGCACACTACTATAATCACCGAGATTAGCTAATGAAACACCTGCTAAATGATTCATCTGAAACCAAATATTCTCATGCTTTGCATGGGCCATAGGAAAAGCAAGATATGATCCTGCTTGCATTTCAGCAATCCTATTTAGAGCACCTGTGCTACTCAACAAATCATAATTATCATAGCATCTCTCGTTTCTTATCATGCCTCCCACCTTGGTGAAGAAGTTCTCACAAGAATCAGAACCTGTGGAGGAAAGAGGAACCTGCAAGTGGCCATTCTTGTCCCTGAAAGCCTTTATCAATAGGATGACAAAATGGCAAGACAACTGAATGTCCTTTGTGCAAGTTGTCTCCAACTTAATATATCTTTGATTATTTAAGGTATACCTAAAATCTTTTTTGTCATATCTAAAATGGTATTCCCTATTGGCTTTGTAATTCACCTAAAGATAACCTTGGATATTTAGTTGGATTACTTTGATCGATATGTAGCTTGAGTAGTGCCTACCTTACTCTTTCACTTGGCTTTCCCATAGTGGATAGCTACTGGGAAAATTGGGTAATGTCCTTGTTAAAAATTAACACATGTAGTACATGTGATTGTACAACATCTAGATTCTATATGTGATTTAGGCATCATCTGAAACTCTACATGAAAAAATACATATGGTTTTTCTAGCTCTTATTGTCTACCTAGTTAATTTTCATAAGCACCATATAAAGCTACACTGGGACTCTACATGAAAAAATATATGGGTTCTTTGGCACTTATTGTCTACTGGGTTTTCATAAAAACATTCACATTATGCATAAAAGAGACATTTTTTAACTGAGTACAACAGGTAAGTTTTTAGTTTTTGTGGATCTCTAAATTAATGCCTGGTTGTCATAAGGAGGATTGTAGTTCTGGTTGCTTATGGGATCCAACTTACTGATCTTTTTCTGGCACATCACATAAATGGCATGTTTGTATATTTATATGCTTATGTACCCTTATGTAGTACTTTTTTAACAAAAGTTCAAGCGTTCTCTAAAAACTATGTATATAATTTTGACGTGGAAGAGAAATATTTTATTTGCATTAGTGGATGTTGAAACTTAAAAGAAACTCAAATCTTAAACCCTAAACCTCCATTCAATTTATACACGCACATAGACATATCTTTAAAACCAAGCCCTCACGAAGTCAAGAGTCGCTATGTAACTTAGTTCAAATCTACTAGGGCTCTTCATAAGAATAAAGAAATTTTTCTAGAGCGAGATGGCATACTCATTATGTAGTGCATCAATGATAAAGACATGTTTCCATCTCCATAAGGTATACATAAATATACTTTAAAAACAAAGCCCAAGTCCATGCGCTTGACCAAGCTAAGAGTCTCTACGTAACTTAGCTCAAATCTACCAAGGATTTTCATAGTACAAAGTCGTTTTGTTGGAATGAGACAGATTATCATACTCATTCTATAGCGCATCAATGATAAAGGCATGTTTCCACCTCCATAGTGGGTCATTCTGTGATATTTGATTAGGCCCAACTTCTCTTTTTCCAACACTAATTTTAAATCTCCTTCCCAATCAACCAAATCGTCAAGAAAGATCTTTTGTATATTCCAAACTTTTTCCCCCTTAGAAAATAAGTTATATCTTATTTCTAGCCATAACACTTTTATCTCCGAGCGTTGTAGAAGATCTTGGGAATATTGTGATGCTAGATCTTCTCGCAGTCCACAAGAAAAAATGTCCTTACAAATAAATCTCATTCTTCATCTTTTTGAATCCCAATGGACAAGTGATTTTGAAGTGACATTTTGTAAGTATTTCTTTCCTTAGGTACACTAGTCAAAATATTTTTAATCTGCTAACCACATATAAAAAGCAATATATAAGTATAGGTATCCATTGATTTGAACTAGCAACCAAAGAATAAATAGTATGAAATTAGAATAGTAGAATATTTAACAATAATCAAAATATTAGCATCTTCAACACAAAGCCATTAGCATCATTACCATTTTTGTGATGGCATCCTGTAGATCCTAGACAAATGGGTTCATTCCATGCCATCAAATTTTTGTCTGCTTAGGTTTTAACAGCTTGGTTATGATGTTTTCAACCTACCTATCAAGTCTCACTTGATTTAGATATGATTTGACCCAACAAACAATCATTTTCTCTATTTCAGTGACAAACCTAGAAAAAATGTTAATTTCTATGAAATTTTTATCTTTCTTATACGAGGAATCATGGCAAATTACAAAAGGGTTGCAGCAAACCCTATGATGCTACTTTTTTTGGGCAAGTATTTTATATATGTAACCCTATTGTAGGTAATGGTTATTCACTCAATATTTAAGTAGCATACTTTGGGAATTTGAAGGGGTACTTCAGGAATTTCCACAAATTAGAGGAGTATTTTGACAATTTGTCCTAAGTTTTACTATAGTCTTGTCTTCCTGGTGGTAGGGCTCGTGATTTATCACTTGTTAAAAATACATTATTTTTTATTGGATGAGCACATAGAAGATATTCATTGCAAAGAGGTTTTCTCTCCTTTGTGCTTCTCTCAAGCTACGTCTGTGAACTTACCCCAGTCTGCGAACTTACCCCAGGCTCGATCTCATAATTTAATCGTCTCTCTCTCTCTCTCTCTCTCTCTCTCTCTCTCTCTCTCTCTCTCTCTCTCTCTCTCTCTCTCTCTCTCTCTCTCTCTCTCTCTCTCTCTCTCTCTTTCCATTGCAGGCCTCGTGATTTTATCACTTTTTTTTCTCTTGTTTTTACTTGTATTATTTACAGTTTTATTGATGGACGGTCTACTATTTTTGGGTGATAATTTTTTTCTAGACATTCAAACTTCAGGCCCACTTCATGATTCAAGCCAAATAATAAACAAGAAAGCAAGAAATAAATCTTTGTTACTAACGGTGCAAATTAGCTAGAACAAACACGGGTAACATCCTCTCATTTTGTCGCATGTACAATCCAAGAGCAAATTAACTACCACAAAGACTACATGTTAAAAGCTTGAAAGCTATGGAAAACTTTAAAAATGAAGCCAAATCCTAAGTGAGGAACGAGTCCTCACCTTTTATGTTGCTAACATTTTGCGAGAAGCTATCAACGGTTTGATGGTCAAGAACAAGTACCTACATAACCAAACAAACATGATTTTATTACCTCGTATACAAAAAATTCTTCTCAAATTGCATAAACTTCATCTTAAATAGCATCTACAAACACAACAACAACCGCAACAACCTTCGACTTATATAGGTCGTGCTGCTTGCGTGAAGGTAAGAGCCAAGCAACATTGAAGCCTATGATGCAGGCAATGTCAAGGAAAGGAGTCCTACTAGTTTTGAAAGAATCTTCAAAGTGAGCACAACACATAGCAAACAATCAACGCAACATAATGCGACATCAAAGGAGGCCTCTCCCACTTTCAAGATCACAAGGCAGCAACTACAGAAGGAGGTAGTGAGCCTAGAGACGATGTGGAGAAGGGGGAGCTATTTTCTCTCTATATGCAAGCTATTTTTCTCTCTTACGTGTTCCAAGCTATTTTTCTCTTTGTCATGTGTCCACACATGACAAAGGGAGCTTAGGCTGCTTGCAAGCTACTAAACGTATGAGATTCCTCCTTCTCATCCGCTGAAAACAGCCCAGAGCTTCTAGGCCCTGCCCCTTTCCGCTCCATATGGGAGTACTTGGTAAGCCTGCAAGGTTTTCTGCACAGCCTTTTCTACGCGCCATCATCTGTCAGAACTATGGAGGTGCTATTGGGAAGGATAGGTGTGAACATTTTCCTTAACCCAGACTTGCCAAAAACATTTTCCTTAACCAAAAAAGTTTTACGATCAGAATTTGAAGCATTTACCATATTAAACCTAAAACCCGGGCTTGCCAAAAACATTTTTGCTGACCAAAATAAATGAGGGCACCCTTCAATTTTTTTGGTTTCAAGATCAAAATTTGGGCTTAAATTTGAAGCATTTGCCCATATTTATACTAAAACTTGTAAAATTTACACTAAGTATTTACACTAAATGGAGGCGGACTATTTACAGAGGTGGACATTGACGAAGCTCTTTAGTACGGATGCAATACTTTCCTGGACAATGCCCAATGTTGGGCATTCTCAGACATGGATGATGATGATGATTTTAGTCTTTCACTTTACTTCATTGTTTTTGGATTGGATCCACCAAGATCGTATCAGTTTGGTCTCATAAGTCATTTTGGCCTTTTGAAGGCGTTTAATACAACATTTCATTTCATTTCATTTATCTCTCTCTCTCTCTCTCTCTCTCTCTTTTTTTGTGAAAATAGAAACATTTCACTTTTTAAAGCTTTGCATGCTCAGGATACCATCAACAAAGGCATACATGAGCCTGCTGCAAGAGGTTTGGATACTATAAAACCTACATAAGGCAAACCCGATAGGTTGCAAGAAAGAGCTGCCCCATTCATACTACCACAGCCTCCAGAGAGAAGAAAAGGGTTCAAAAAAATCCATCTATGCATGAAGAGCTGTTCTGCAGTAAAAAGCTGGTAACATCTCTTTAATAGTGTGCAAAAAAGCACAATTCTAAGCCCTGGATATATCATACCTTCGAATGCGTTGCAACAAGGATAATCCATCCAGGCATTCAAGTCTCCTTACTGATTCGACGTGCTTGCATCCGAGTGATGGTATCGAGCCCCAGTCATCATCGGTGGCAGCAGAGCAGACTCAGAGGAATCCAAGGCGAAGCTAGACCCAAACCCACTACCACTGCCAAAGTCTGACGAAGGACGCACAGAGCGAGTAGGCGCTCGATCTACGTGGATAGCTCGGCCATCAAGATTGTGACCATTAAGTTTCGACAAAGCTGTATCTACGTCTTCCTCCCTGTCTCTCTGTCCATGATAATCTTTGCGTCTACCACCTCGCCATGTGCACCAAATGCCTCCCGTAAGCCATCTTCCGTGGAGCGGAAGGAAATGCCTCCAACGAACAACTTGCTGCGCTTGACTGTGTATGTGCACACGGACGTCAGTGAGGAGGGAGCTTGACAGATCCTGCCCCGTAGACTCTAAGCCAGTCCCCCCAAGAGAAGGCGCTTACTTTCCTGTGCCATCTATGCCTTCTCTATGACTTTTGCTAGGCCTCTACCTTCTGCTGGCCTTCTACAACCCTCTCTCTCTCTCTCTCTCTCTCTCTCTCTCTCTCTCTCTCTCTCTCTCTCTCTCTCTCTCTCTCTCTCTCTCTCTCTCTCTCTCTCTCTCTCTCTCTCTCTCTCTCTCTCTCTCTCTCTCTCTCTCTCTCTCTCTAGTCGGGCGTGTACGTGTGAGCCTGCAATCTGAAAATGAGCCTTTCAAAACCCTAGCTCTCTGTGTTTGACGACGTGGTACAAAGCTCGAAATCATGCAGCCAAGTAGCTTAAACCCAGACACACACACACATGGAGAGAGAGAGAGAGAGAGCCTATTCTATTGCTAAATATTGACGTACGTTATTGGATGCCTGATAAAGATGCTTTCCTCTCAAGCCAAACGCAGAACAACAAATCAACAGGAAGGTGCACGTACCTGAAATCCAGCAGTGAGCTCGACTGTTGTGCGTCCTTGGAAGCCTTTGCCTCTGTCTTTGCCCCTCTCTCTCTCTCTCTCTCTCTCTGGCTTCACAACTCAAAAAAGAGCACGTCCAACTCACGCGCCATTTTTTTGGGGGCAACTACTATTGAATTTTCATGCAACTTTGGAACTTGAGCTCTTAGACCTACATCACACACGGACACGAACACGGACACAAACTTGAGCCACTTTTTTTAAAATGGAGAGAGAGAGAGAGAGAGAGAGAGAGAGAGAGAGAGATAGATATTTTTTGTCTGCCTTCACCATGCATTGAGGGTATTGTTGAGGGTAAGCGCGTTAAAAATCGGAGCCAAAATACATAGGGATCTGGTTAAATATCGGCCTGCTAGGCCGTGTGTAGGTGGGCGTGACTGGCCCAGCCAGACATGTCGCTTTTTGGGGGGGCAGCAGACATTTTAAACATATGTACAGCATGTGCCACGGCCTGTACAGATGCACGTACGTAGTGCAGTTGTTGGGGTAGTGCTTCTAGGATGCGCGGTCGGGGGTTCGAGACTGCGTGTGAGCTCTGTGTGTTGACTTTTTGGTCAACGATCACTTAACAACTACATTCGACTAGCAACAACCGGCATGCCTTGATTTTCCACGAGGCCTAGCATGCCGAAATATAACCAAAACCAACTACATCATGTCATGCGCTCTATAGCCCCGCCATACAATCTCATGCACAAGTAAAACCCTAGCTGGGTTCATTTCACACTCAAATGAACACTAATGCCCGTATCACACTATCACACTAGGGTGCTCGTCCCCTATTACAGTGTCCCGTAGCCAAGAGCTACCACCATTTGAAGCCTATCAAAATGCTTCCCGCATTTTACTTTTTGAAGGTTAGCCAGGTCATGAAAAGATCGTCGAGCTTGCTGGGTCGCCCCTCCAAGCAACAAACTTTCACTACTACCTCGTCAAATTACCACACGCCATCTCAACACAGTCATGGTATGCCTGCCCCAGTGTGACAGGGGCTAAGACTAAAGTCAATAATTTAAAAATACCTCTATCTCGCCAACAGACTTTGAAAGTCATCTCTAACATTGAAATTTCAAATTTGGCTCTAAAATTTAAATTTGCAGGTGGGAATTTGGAAAGAGAGCAACTCTCATCGAGGAGAACGGTACTCAGACGTGAAGCAAAAATTGCATCTTTTCATTTGTATGTAACAATAAATGTGAGCCTGGAGGAAGCTAGCATAGGAAATGTTTAGAGCAATCCACGATAACAGGGATGAAGCCCTAGTCTAGTTCAATGAAGATGTGATGCATCAACGGTTTTTTGGCCACTACACTAACACCATTATCTTCATATGGGAGGAGCAACATATCTTTTATTGCCGAAAAGACTAACTCAACATCGGAGCTCCTTACTGGCTCCTTTACCTTACTTGTGCCTTATTTCTTAAAGCGATCATGCAGTTTGCCACGTCACTTGCAAAAAAATTAACATTTCACAAAGGCCTCCCCGTGGCAGGCCAAAAATGTTGGAAACGCCAGCGATGAGAACGCACACCGTGGAACAAAGCAGAGGGCAACATGCCATATTTTCCTTAAAAAAAGCAACAACCGCTTTGAGCCCACACAAGATGGAGGGAAACTTATCTATTGTACTCGATAGGAACCATACCACATAAGAAAGACCAAACTCGAAAAAATCCTTAGCCCCCTCCCCCCCCCCCCCCCCCAACCACCACCACCACCGCCGCCACCACAAATGGCAGCCAACTAGCTCTCTTCACAAGTTCCTCGTTCATCAGTGATTCATTGTCGTCAGCACCCATTAGTAGTGACATATCGCTGAAATAAATATGTTGTTCCGCCTTTTGCTACTACAAAGCCCAAAAATGCATGAACTACATGGCAATACTCCATATTGGACATAGATTCAAGCATACCCATGTCCCTCTCCATACCTACCCACGTTTAAAGAAAACAATTATGGGCATGACCAATACATATATATCAATGTCCTCGACATTAGAAGTGAACATGCTCATTATCAACACCTTAAGTACACATGAAGACGGTGATGCACTAATAATTAGGGAAACTCACACTCATGACCATCAGGTATGTGTGTTCTACAACCACGTGGTCTATATATGAAGAAGATAATATAGTTTGAGGGAGCAACGATAAGCCTTCTCTTGATTGCTTTCATAAATGAGTTGAATTAGATTGCAAGACATATCCTTTTCTTTATGCTTGATGGTACTGTGGCACAAAGTTATCAAGAGGTACACATGGTGCTCTATGATGATGCCATAATGGTGAACATTGTAACCATTAGCTTCATTATGCATATTATTGACTACACACTACGGCATCCCTACTACATCATCAATACCCAATAGAGGGTGTAGAAACATTGAAATAAAACTTACTACAATTTTGCAACATGGTTATGGCAAGGAAACCCTGGGTGGTTTTAATTGAAGGTAAAAGGATGACATTTTTCCATATCCAATCAATTATGCTCGCATCTTGAAGACATGTGGCCTTATGCAAGACCTTCACAAGATGACAGAATTCGCAATAAGGGATACGGTCTTAATCATAGGAGAGATAAAATCTCTTAGTCCTTATCACAAATCAACAAACTTGGCATTGGCCCAGCAGTGGGTGTTTAGTTAAGGATTGTGCATGCCATCAAATATTTCTTCATATGTATAGTAGGTAAAGCAATGCAGCTCTATTAGATGGGTGAGCATAAACAAATATATTCATACTTCTTGATGTTTTGGATTCTCAAAACCCCTTCAATAAATTTACATCTATTGATTATTTATGTCCTTAATGTAAAATAAATTATGTAAGACTTTAGCAAATTCAATACCCTTCCATTGAACACACGCACTATTTTACATATTCCATAAGCGTTGTGGTCTACAACTTTGCAGAAGAAAGTTTCTCTAAATTCTGCACCGATTTTGCGTTATCGTCTCGGACTGCGAATATGTTTGAAAAGAAAAAGTTTACTTTTTGCTTTTGATTTTCCTCATAATTGAAAACTTCTCAATTATATATATATTTTTTCTTCATCAATCATACATTTATTACTGACGTAACTTTGCCGCAGAAGCCAATTACATATCGTTCCGATTTAGTCGAGCCGTTGATGATCGACCAAATTCTATGGAGCTACTGTTGGTACATGATCTTTTATTATATGATACACTCGTTCATTGATTCTTGTATAATTATTCTTCTATAGATATAGTTTACGTCGTTTTATTGACAATTTTACGTTGTAGTGATTTTGATGGTACCATGATGATGTTTTGTTAGTACTTTGGTCATGGTGATTTTCGTTGATATCATGATGGTATTTCATTGATACCATGGTTATTCTCGGTGATGCCATGATGATGTTTCGTTGATACCATGGTTATTTGCGGTGATGCCATGATGATATTTCGTTGATTTCATGGTGATTTTCGTTGTGATACCATGATGATGTTTCGTTGATACCATGGTTATTCTCGGTGATACTATTCATGATGTTGTTTCGTTGATACCATGGTTACTCTCAGTGATGCCATGATGTTGTTTCGTTGATACAATGATTATTCTTGGTGATATCATGATGTTGTTTCGTTTACCATGGTTATTCTCGGTGATGCCATGATAATGTTTCGTTGATACAATGATTATTCTTGGTGATATCATGATGTCGTTTCGTTGATACCATGGTTATTCTCGGTGATCAATACCATGATATTGTTTTGTTGATACAATGATTATTCTATGATACTTTTCGTTTATACCATGATTATTTATTCATTTTTATTGATACAATGATAATTTATTTATTGATATCACTAAGTTGATAAATGTCGTTTTATGTAGTATACGCACACGTCATTTGCATCATGTATCATGCATCTTGTACTTTTTAAGTTCATACTTTATGTCCACATATGTTGTCGTGCGTTTATATGTCGTGAAAAGAGTGGCCTCGCGAACCATCTCTTATGGCATTGTGAATGTAATTATTTCACTAACGATGCTAATAACTTTCATGACTATGTTTTTTGAGTCTATGATCTGTGTAGGATTGATCAAAGAAGACATGTTTGGTGATGTCATAGTGATGACAACATGAAGATATGTTTGGTGATACGATAGTGATGACAAGCTACATAGAAAATTCATGGAGACACTTTCTATTACGAGCTAATCGATAGCCTTTACACCTCTTTATTGAACCTTTGTATTCATTATTGTATTTGATAAGATAGGAGTAATATAACTCTTCATAAAACATTCATTGTCAAAGGAGTGATGTAGCTCCTCATCAAATATTCATTGTAAAAGGAGTGATGTAGCTCCTCATATATGAACATTTGTATATTTAATGATTTTTATAATATAATGGTGGGTGTACATAGAGCTGTGGGTTTTTCCCTTGATCCCCCAAGGGTTTTTTCATCCACAGTTAGGGACACTTTTTTGAGCGGGGGTGTTGAGCTTATATGTGAAGATACTCAATATATGGCTTCTCTATATATGGCACCCAGGTCCCCTCTATATATACATCATCTCATGTGTGTATTATCCACACTTTGGGGTTCTATTTATGTGCTCTCTCTTTCTCTCTAAATAGTTAGAATGGCCAAGTGGTGGATATAGGAGACACCAACAATTGCATCCACATTTCAAGCGTTTGTTATAATGGCCAAGTGGTGGACGTTTGATGCACCTACTTCCCAATTCTTAGTCTAAATGGCCAAGAGGAGGATCTAGAATCTACTCATCCCACAAACATTTTGTAAAATTACAACTGTTATGATTGCAGGTGTTAAATGCACCTAACTTTAAGACATGGTTAGAATGGCCAAGTGTTGGATCTAGGAGACACCAATAATTGGATCCACATTTCAAGCGTTTGTTATAATGGCCAAGTGGTGGATCTTTGATGCACCTATTTCCCAATTCTTAGTCTAAATGGCCAAGTGGTGGATCTAGGATCTACTCATCCCACAAACATTCTATAAAATTACAACTGTTATGATGGCAAGTGCTGAATGCACCTACCTTTAAGACATGGGTAGAATGGCCAAGTGGTGGATCTAAGAGATACCAACAATTGGATCTAAGAGATACCAAGAATTGGATCCACACTTCAAGCCTCCGTTCTAACCGCGAAGTGGTAATTCTTTGATGTATCTAATTCCCAAATTGTAATATCAATGGCCAAGTGGTGGATCTAGAATCTACTCATCCCACAAACATTGTGTAAAATTATCAGTGTTATGATGGCCACGTGCTGAATGCACCTAACTTTAGGACATGGTAAGAATGCCCAAGTGGTGGATCTAGGTTACACCAACAATTGTATCTACAATTCAAGCCTTTTTTATAATAGCCAAGTGCTGGATCTTTGATGCACCTACTCACCAATTCTTACTCTAAAGGGACAATTGGTGGATATAGGATCTACTCATCCCACAAACATTGTGTAAAATTACAAATGTTATGATGGACAAGTGTTGAATCCACCTAACTGGCCAAGTGGTGGATCTAGGAGACACGAACAATTGGGTCCAAGTTTCAAGCCTTGGTTATAATGGCCAAGTGGTGGATCTTTGATGCACCTACTTCCCAATTCTTAGTTTAAATGGCCAAGTGGTGGATCTAGAATCTACTCATCCCACAAACATTGTGTAAAATTACAAATGTTATGATGACGAAGTGTTGAATCCACCTACCTTTAAGACATGGCTAGAATGGCCAAGTGGTAGATCTAGGAGATACCAACAATTGGATCCACACTTCAGTCATTCATTCTAATGGACATGTGGTGGATCTTTGATGTATCTAATTACCTAATTTTAGTCTAAATGGCCAAGTGGTGGATCTAGGATCTACTCATTCCACAGATATCGTGTAAAACTATAAGTCTTATGATGGCCAAGTGTTGAATGCATATAACTTTAAGACATAGGTAGTGTTGAGCTTATATGTTAAGCTACTCAATATATGGCTTCTCTATATATGGCACCCAGGTCCCCTCTATATATACATCATCTCATGTGTGTATTCTACACACTTTGGTGTTCTATTTGTGTGCTCTCTCTTTCTCTCTCAACATGGTATCAGAGCAGTACGTTTTTGTTTTCGATTTTCTTTCCTAATCAGAAAGGATTTTGTAAAAACTACGTACAATAGACACCAGAATCGATGTGGTCTACAACTTTACAGAAGGAAGTTTTTTCAAATTCTGCACCGATTTTGAGTTATAGTTCACGGATTGCGTACATACCTGAAAAGAAGCTTCCGCTTTTTGTTTTTGATTTTGCTGCTTATTGAAAAGGATTTTGCAAAAACTACAACTTTGCAGATAAAAGTTTTTTCAAATTCTATACTCATTTTTGAGTTATCGTTGGCGGACTGCGTACATGGCTAAAAAGCAACTTTCGTTTCTTTGTTTTTTGAATTTTTTTCATAATTGAGAAGGATTTTGCAGAAACTATTCGCTTGAGCCATCGAAAGCGTTGTGGTCTACAACTTTGCAGAAGAAAGTTTCTCTAAATTCTGCACCGATTTTGGGTTATCGTCTCGGACTGCGAATATGTTTAGAAAGAAAAAGTTTACTTTTTGCTTTTGATTTTCCTCATAATTGAAAACTTCTCAATTATATATATATTTTTTCTTCATCAATCATACATTTATTACTGACGTAACTTTGCCGCAGAAGCCAATTACATATCGTTCCGATTTAGTCGAGCCGTTGATGATCGACCAAATACTATCGAGCTACTGTTGGTACATGATCTTTTATTATATGATACACTCGTTCATTGATTCTTGTATAATTATTCTTCTATAGATATAGTTTACGTCGTTTTATTGACAATTTTACGTTGTAGTGATTTTGATGGTACCATGATGATGTTTTGTTAGTACTTTGGTCATGGTGATTTTCGTTGATATCATGATGATATTTCATTGATACCATGGTTATTCTCGGTGATGCCATGATGATGTTTCGTTGATACCATGGTTATTTGCGGTGATGCCATGATGATATTTCGTTGATTTCATGGTGATTTTCGTTGTGATACCATGATGATGTTTCGTTGATACCATGGTTATTCTCGGTGATACTATTCATGATGTTGTTTCGTTGATACCATGGTTATTCTCAGTGATGCCATGATGTTGTTTCGTTGATACAATGATTATTCTTGGTGATATCATGATGTTGTTTCGTTTACCATGGTTATTCTCGGTGATGCCATGATATTGTTTCGTTGATACAATGATTATTCTTGGTGATATCATGATGTCGTTTCGTTGATACCATGGTTATTCTCGGTGATCAATACCATGATATTGTTTTGTTGATACAATGATTATTCTATGATACTTTTCGTTGATACCATGATTATTTATTCATTATTATTGATATAATGATGATTTATTTATTGATATCACTAAGTTGATAAATGTCGTTTTATGTAGTATACGCACACGTCATTTGCATCATGTGTCATGCATCTTGTACTTTTTAAGTTCATACTTTATGTCCACATATGTTGTCGTGCGTTTATATGTCGTGAAAAGAGTGGCCTCGCGAACCATCTCTTATGGCATTGTGAATGTAATTATTTCACTAACGATGCTAATAACTTTCATGACTATGTTTTCTGAGTCTATGATCTGTGTAGGATTGATCAAAGAAGACATGTTTGGTGATGTCATATTGATGACAACATGAAGATATGTTTGGTGATACGATAGTGATGACAAGCTACATAGAAAATTCATGGAGACACTTCCTATTACGAGCTAATCGATAGCCTTTACACCTCTTTATTGAACCTTTGTATTCATTATTGTATTTGATAAGATAGGAGTAATATAACTCTTCATAAAACATTCATTGTCAAAGGAGTGATGTAGCTCCTCATCAAATATTCATTGTAAAAGGAGTGATGTAGCTCCTCATATATGAACATTTGTATATTCAATGATTTTTATAATATAATGGTGGGTGTACATAGAGCTGTGGGTTTTTCCCTTGATCCCCCAAGGGTTTTTTCATCCACAGTTAGGGACACTTATTTGAGCGGGGGTGTTGAGCTTATATATGAAGCTACTCAATATATGGCTTCTCTATATATGGCACCCAGGTCCCCTCTATATATACATCATCTCATGTGTGTATTATCCACACTTTGGGGTTCTATTTATGTGCTCTCTCTTTCTCTCTCAATAGTTAGAATGGCCAAGTGGTGGATATAGGAGACACCAACAATTGCATCCACATTTCAAGCGTTTGTTATAATGGCCAAGTGGTGGACCTTTTATGCACCTACTTCCCAATTCTTAGTCTAAATGGCCAAGAGGAGGATCTAGAATCTACTCATCCCACAAACATTTTGTAAAATTACAACTGTTATGATGGACAAGTGTAAAATGAACCTAACTTTAAGACATGGTTAGAATGGTCAAGTGGTGGATCTAGGAGACACCAATAATTGGATCCACATTTCAATCGTTTGTTATAATGGCCAAGTGGTGGATCTTTGATGCACCTACTTCCCAATTCTTAGTCTAAATGGCCAAGTGGTGGATCTAGGATCTACTCATCCCACAAACATTCTATAAAATTACAACTGTTATGATGGCCAAGTGCTGAATGCACCTACCTCTAAGACATGGGTAGAATGGCCAAGTGGTGGATCTAAGACATACCAACAATTGGATCTACGAGATACCAAGAATTGGATCCACACTTCAAGCCTCCGTTCTAACCGCGAAGTGGTAATTCTTTGATGTATCTAATTCCCAAATTGTAATATCAATGGCCAAGTGGTGGATCTAGAATCTACTCATCCCACAAACATTGTGTAAAGTTATCAGTGTTATGATGGCCACGTGCTGAAGGCACCTAACTTTAGGACATGGTAAGAATGCCCAAGTGGTGGATCTAGGTTACACCAACAATTGTATCTACAATTCAAGCCTTTTTTATAATAGCCAAGTGCTGGATCTTTGATGCACCTACTCACCAATTCTTACTCTAAAGGGACAATTGGTGGATATAGGATCTACTCATCCCACAAACATTGTGTAAAATTACAAATGTTATGATGGACAAGTGTTGAATCCACCTAACTGGCCAAGTGGTGGATCTAGGAGACACGAACAATTGGGTCCAAGTTTCAAGCCTTTGTTATAATGGCCAAGTGGTGGATCTAGAATCTACTCATCTCACAAAAATTTGGTAAAATTACAACTGCTATGATGGCCAAGTGTTGAATCCACTACCTTTAAAACATGGCTAGAGTGGCCAAGTGGTGGATCTAGGAGATATCAAAAATTGGATCCACACTTCAATCCTTCATTCTAATGGCCAAGTGGTGGATCCTTGATGTATCTAATTCCCTAATTTTAGTCTAAACGGCCAAGTGGTGGATCTATATCTACTCATTCCACAGATATTGTGTAAAATTATCAGTGTTATGATGGCCAAGTGTTGAATGCACCTATCTTTAGGACATGGTTAGAATGGCCAAGTGGTGCATCTAGGTGACACCAAACATTGTATCCACAATTTAAGCCTTTGTTATAATGGCCAAGTGGTGTATCTTTGATGCCCCTACTTACCATTTCTTACTCTAAATGGACAAGTGGTGGATCTACGATCTACTCATCCCACGTACATTGTGTAAAATTACAAGTGTTACGATGGCAAAGTGTTGAATCCACATAACTTTAAGAAATAGTAAGAATGGCCATGTGGTGGATCTAGGAGACTCCAACAATTGGATCCACATTTCAAGCCTTTGTTATAATGGCCAAGTGGGGAATCTTTGATGCAACTACTTCCCAATTCTTAGTCTAAATGGCCAAGTGGTGGATCTAGGATGTACTCATCCCACAAACATTGTGTAAAATTACAAGTGTTATGATGCCCAAGTGTTGAATCCACCTAACTGGCCAAGTGGTGGATTTAGAAGACACCAACAATTGGATCTACATTTCAATCCTTTGCTATAATGGACAAGTGGTGGATCTTTGATGTACCTACTTCCCAATTCTTAGTCTAAAAGGACAAGTGGTGAATCTAGGATCTACTCATCCCACATACATTGTGTAAAATTAGAAGTGTTATGATGGCCAAGTGTTGAATCCACCTAGCTTTAATACATGGTTAGAATGGCCAAGTGGTGGTTCTAGGAGACACCAAAAATTGGATCCACAGTTCAAGGGTTTGTTATAATGGCCAACTGGTGGATCTTTGATGCACCTACTTCCCAATTCTATGTCCAAATGGCCAAGAGGTGGATCTAGAATCTACTCATCCGACAAACATTTTGTAAAATTACAACTGTTATGATGGCCAAGTAAATGCACCTAACTCTAAGAGATGGTTAGAATGGCCAAGTGGTGGATCTAAGTGATACCAACAATTGTATCTACAATTGAAGCCTTTGTTATAATGGCCAAGTGTTGTATCTTTGATGCACCTACTTACCAATGATGGATCTAGGATCTACTCATCCCACATACATCGTGTAAAATTACAAGTGTTATGATGGCCAAGTGTTGAATCCACCTAACTTTAAGACATGGTTAGAATGGCCAAGTGGTGGATCTAAGAGACACCAACAATTGGATCCACATTTCAAGCGTTTGTTACAATGGCCAAGTGGTAGATCTTTGATGCACCTACTTCCCAATTCTTAGTTTAAATGACCAAGAGGTGGATGTAGAATCTACTCATCCCACAAACATTTTGTAAAATTACAAGTGTTATGATGGCCAAGTGTTAAATGCACCTAACTTTAAGACATGGTTAGAATGGCCAAGTGGTGGATCTAGGAGACTCCAACAATTGGATCCACATTTCAAGCCTTTGTTATAATGGCCAAGTGGGGAATCTTTGATGCAACTACTTCCCAATTCTTAGTCTAAATGGCCAAGTGGTGGATCTAGGATGTACTCATCCCACAATCATTGTGTAAAATTACAAGTGTTATGATGGCCAAGTGTTGAATCCACCTAACTGCCCAAGTGGTGGATTTAGAAGACACCAACAATTGGATCCACATTTCAATCCTTTGTTATAATGGCCAAGTGGTGGATCTTTGATGCACCTACTTCCCAATTCTTAGTCTAAATGGCCAAGTGGTGAATCTAGGATCTACTCATCCCACATACATTGTGTAAAATTAGAAGTGTTATGATGGCCAAATATTGAATCGACCTAGCTTTAAGACATGGTTAGAATGGCCAAGTGGTGGTTCTAGGAGACACCAAAAATTGGATCCACATTTCAAGCGTTTGTTATAATGGCCAAGTGGTGGATCTTTGATGCACCTACTTCCCAATTCTTAGTTTAAATGGCCAAGAGGTGGATCTAGAATCTATTCATCCCCCAAACATTTTGTAAAATTACAACTGTGATGATGGCCAGGTGTTAA
Source organism: Adiantum capillus-veneris (assembly GCF_014529385.1). NCBI lineage: Eukaryota > Viridiplantae > Streptophyta > Polypodiopsida > Polypodiales > Pteridaceae > Adiantum > Adiantum capillus-veneris. The sequence goes on from NC_140931.1 coordinate 193,986,372, forward strand.
ATGCACCTAACGTTAAGACATGGTAGAATCGCTATTTGGTGGATCTAAGTGATACCAACAATTGTATCTACAATTGAAGCCTTTGTTATAATGGCCAAGTGGTGTATCTTTGATGCCCCTACTCACCAATTCTTACTCTAAACGGACAAATGGTGGATCTAGTATCTACTCATCCCATATACACTGTGTAAAATTACAAGTGTTATAATGGCCAAGTGTTGAATCCACCTAACTTTAAGACAAGGTTAGAATGGCCAAGTGGTGGATCTAGGAGACACCAACAATTGGATCCACATTTCAAGCGTTTTTTATAATGGCCAAGTGGTGGATCTTTGATGCACCTCATTTCCAATTCGTAGTTTATATGCCCAAGAGGTGGATCTAGAATCTACTCATCCCACAAACATTTTGTAAAATTACAAGTGTTATGATGGCCAAGTGTTTAATGCACCTAACTTTAAGACATGGTTAGAATGGCCAAGTGGTGGATCTAGGTGACGCCAATAATTGTATCTACAATTGAAGCCTTTGTTATAATGGCCAAGTGGTGGATCTTTGATGCACCTACTTACCAATGATGGATCTAGGATCTACTCATCCCACATACATCGTGTAAAATTAAAACTGTTATGATGGCGATGTGCTGAATGCACCTACCTTTAAGACATGGGTAGAATGGCCAAGTGGTGGATCTAAGAGATAACAACAATTGGATCCACACTTCAAGCCTCCCTTCTCATGGACAAGTGGTGGATCTTTGATGTACCTAATTCCTAAATTGTAATATAAATGGTCAAGTGGTGGATCTAGGATTTACCCACAGAGATTGTATAAAATTACCAGTGTTATGATGGCCACGTGCTGAATGCACCTAACTTTAGGACATGGTAAGAATGCCCAAGTGGTGGATCTAGGTGACACCAACAATTGTATCTACATTTCAAGCCTTTTTTATAATGGCCAAGTGTTGGATCTTTGATGCACCTACTTACAAATTCTTACTCAAAAGCGACAAGCGGTGGATCTAGGATCTACTTATCCCACAAGCATTGTGTAAAATTACAAATGTTATGATGAACAAGTGTTGAATCCACCTAACTATCCAAGTGGTGGATCTACGAGACACCAACTATTGGATCCACAGTTCAAGCCTTTGTTATAATGGCCAAGTGGTGGATCTTTGATGCAACTACTTCACAATTCTAGTTTAAATGGCCAAGTGGTGGATGTAGAATCTACTCATCCCACACACATTGTGTAAAATTACAAATGTTATGATGGCCAAGTGTTGAATCCACCTACCTTTAAGACATGGCTAGAATGGCCACGTGGTGGATCTAGGAGATACCAACAATTGGATCCACACTTAAATCCTTCACTCTAATGGCCAAGTGGTGGATCTTTGATGTATCTAATTCCCGAATTTTTGTCTAAATGGACAAGTGGTGGATCTATGATCTACTCATTCCACAGATATTGTGTAAAATTACCAGTGTTATGATGGCCAAGTGTTGAATGCACCTATCTTTTGGACATGGTTAGAATCGCCAAGTGGTGGATCTAGGTGATACCAAACATTGTATCTACAATTTAAACCTTTGTTATATTGGCCAAGTTGTGGATATAGGCGACACCAAACATTGTATCTACAATTTAAGCATTTGTAATAATGGCCAAGTGGTGTATCTTTGATGCCCCTACTTACCATTTCTTACTCTAAATGGACAAGTGGTGGATCTAGGATATACTCATCCCACATACATTGTGTAAAATTACAAGTGTTACGATGGCCAAGTGTTGAATCCACATAACTTTAAGACATGGTTAGAATGGCCATGTGGTGGATCTCGGAGACTCCAACAATTGGATCCACATTTAAAGCCTTTGTTATAATGGCCAAGTGGCGAATGTTTGATGCACCTACTTCCCAATTCTTAGTCTAAATGGCCAAGTGGTGGATCTAGGATCTACTCATCCCACAAACATTTTGTCAAATTCCAAGTGTTATGATGGCCAAGTGTTCAATGCATCTAACTTTAACACATGGTTAGAATGGCCAAGTGGTGGATCTAGGAGACACCAACAATTGGATCCACATTTCAATCCTTTGTTATAATGGACAAGTGGTGGCTCTTTGATGCAGCTACTTTGTAATTCTTAGTCTAAATTCCCAAGTGGTGGATCTAAGATCTACTCATCCCACCAACATTGTATAAAATGAGAAGTGTTATGATGGCCAAGTGTTGAATGTACTTAGATTTAAGACTTGGTTAAAATGGCTAAGTGGTGGATCTACGAGACACCAACAATTGGATCCACATTTCAAGCCTTAGTTATAATGGCCAAGTGGTGGATCTTTGATGCACCTACTTCACAATTCCTAGTCTAAATGGCCAAATGGTGGATCTAGGATCTACTCCTCCCAGAAACATTGTCTAAAATTACAACTGTTATGATGGCCAAGTGCTGAATGCACCTACCTTTAAGACATGGGTAGAATGGACAAGTGGTGGATCTACGAGATAACAGCAATTGGATCTACACTTCAAGCCTCCGTTCTAACGGCCAACTGGTGGATCTTTGATGTATCTAATTTCCAAATTGTAATATCAATGGCCAAGTGGTGGATCTAGAATCTACTCATCCCACAAACATTGTGTAAATTTATGTGTTATGATGGCCAGGTGCTGAATGCACCTAGCTTTAGGACATGGTTAGAATGCCCAAGTGGTGGATCTAGGTGACACCAACAATTGTATCTATGATTCAATCCTTTTTCATAATAGCCGAGTGCTGGATCTTTGATGCACCTTCTCACGAATTCTTACTCGAAAGCGACAAGTAGTGGATGTAGGATCCACTCATCCCACAAACAATGTGTAAAATTACAAATGTTACGATGGCCAAGTGTTGAATCCACCTAACTGGCCAAGTGGTGGATCTAGGACATACAAACAATTGGGTCCACATTTCAAGCCTTTGTTATAATGGCCAAGTGGTGGATCTTTGATGCATCTACTTCCCAATTCTTAGATTAAATGGCCAAGTGGTGGATCTAGAATCTACTCATCCCACAAACATTTTGTAAATTTCAAATGTTATGATGGCCAAGTGTTGAATCCACCCACCTTTAAAACATGGCTAGAGTGGCCAAGTGGTGGATCTAGGAGATACCAACAATTGGATCCACACTTCAATCCTTCATGCTAATGGCCAAGTGGTGGATCTTTGATGTATCTAATTCCCTAATGTTAGTCTAAATGGCCAAGTGGTGGATCTAGGATCTACTCATTCCAAGTGTTGAATGCACCTATCTTTAGGACATGTTATGATGGCCAAGTGTTGAATGCACCTATCTTTAGGACATGGTTAGAATGGCCAAGTGCTGGATCTAGGTGACATCAAACATTGTATCTATAATTTAAGCCTTTGTTATAATGTCCAAGTGGTGTATCTTTGATGCCCCTACTTACCATTTCTTACTCTAAATGGAGAAGTGGTGGATCTAGGATCTACTCATCCCACATATATTGTGTAAAATTACAAGTGTTACGATGGCCAAGTGTTGAATCCACATAACTTTGCGACATGGTTAGAATGTCCATGTGGTGGATCTAGGAGCCTCTAACAATTGGATCCATATTTCAAGCCTTTTTTATAATGCCCAAGTGGTGAATCAGCTACATCCCAATTCCTAGTCTAAATGGCCAAGTGGTGGATCTAGGATCTACTCATCCCACAAATATTGTATCTACAATTCAAGCGGCTTTTATAATGGCCAAGTGCTGGATCTTTCATGCACCTGCTTACCAATTCTTACTCAAAAGCGACAAGGTGTGGATCTAGGATCTATTTATCCCACAAACATTGTGTAAAATTACAAATGTTATGATTGACAAATGTTGAATCCACCTAACTAGCCAAGTGGTGGATTTAGGAGACACCAACAATTGGATCCACATTTCAAGCCTTTGTTATAATGGTCAAGTGGTGGATATTTGATGCACTTACTTTCAAATTCCTAGTTTAAAAGGTCAAGTGGTGGATCTATAATCTACTCATCCCACAAACATTGTGTAAACTTACAAGTGTTATGATGGCCAAGTGTTGAATGCACCTACCTTTAAGACATGGCTAGAATGGTCAAGTGGTAGATATGAGAGATACCAACACTTAGATGCACACTTCAATCCTTCATTCTAATGGCCAAGTGGTGGATCCTTGATGTATCTAAATCCCTAATTTTAGTCTAAATGGCCTAGTGGGGGATCTAGGATCTACTCATTCCACAGACATTGTGTAAAATTACCACTGCTATCATGGCCAAGTGCTGAATGCACCTATCTTTAGGACATGGTTAGAATGGCCAAGTGGTGGATCTAGGTGACACCAACAATTGTATCTACAACTGAAGCCTTTGTTATAATGGCCAAGTGGTGTATCTTTTATGCCCCTACTTACCAATTCTTACACTAAATGGACAAGTGGTGGATCTAGGATCTACTCATCCCACATAAATTGTGTAAAATTACAAGTTTTATGATGGCCAAGTGTTGAATCCACATAACTTTAAGACATGGCTAGAATGGCCATGTGGTGGATCTAAAGGACTCCAACAATTGGATCCACTTTTCAAGCCTTTGTTATAATCGCCAAGTGGTGGATCTTTGATGCACCTACTTCCCAATTCTTAGTCTAAATGTCCAAGTGGTGGATCTAGAATCTACTCATCCCACAAACATTGTGTAAAATTACAAGTGTTATAATGGCCAAGTGTTGAATCCACCTACCTTTAAGACATGGGTAGAATGGCCAAGTGGTGAACCTAAGATATACCAACAATTGGATCCACACTTCAATCGCTCGTTCTAATGGCCAAGTGGTGAACCTAAGATATACCAACAATTGGATCCACACTTCAATCGTTCGTTCTAATGGCCAAGTGGTGGACCGTTGATGTATCTAATTCCCAAATTGTATTCGAAATGGTGGATCTAGGATCTATGCATCCCACAGACATTGTGTAAAATTACTAGTATCATGATGGCCAAGTGCTAAATGCACCTAACTTTAGTACATGGTTAGAATAACCAAGTGGTGGATCTGGGTAACACCAACAATTGTATCTACAATTCAAGCCTTTTTTATAATGGCCAAGTGGTGGATCTTTGGTGCACCTACTTATCAATTCTTACTCGAATGGGACAAGTGGTGGATCTAGAATCTACTCATCCCACAGACATTGTGTAAAAATATCAGTGTTATGATAGCCACGTGCTGAATGCACCTAACTTTAGGACATGGTTAGAATGCCCAAGTGGTGGATCTAGGTGACACCAACAATTGTATCTAAAATTCAAGACTTTTTTATAGTAGCCAAGTGCTGGATCTTTGATGCAGCTACTCACCAATTCTTACTCGAAAGGGACAAGTGGTGGATGAAGGATCTACTCATCCCACAAACATTGTGTAAAATTACAAATGTTATGAGGCCCAAGTGTTGAATCCACCTAACTCGCCAAGTGATGGATTTAGGAGACACCAACAATTGGATCCACATTTCAAGCCTTTGTTATAATGGTCAAGTGGTGGATTTAGGAGATACCAACAATTGGATCCACATTTCAACCCTTTGTTATAATGGTCAAGTGGTGGATCTTTGATGCACTTACTTTCAAATTCTTAGTTTAAAAGGCAAAGTGTTGGATATATAATCTACTCATCCCACAAACATTGTGTAAAATTAAAAGTGTTATGATGGCCAAGTGTTGAATGCACCTACCTTTAAGACATGACTAGAATGGTCAAGTGGTAGATATGGGAGATACCAACAATTGGATCCATACTTCAATCTTTCATTTTAATGGCCAAGTGGTGGATCCTTGATGTATCTAATTCCCTAATTTTAGTCTAAATGGCTAAGTGGGGGATCTAGGATCTACTCTTTCCATAGACATTGTATAAATTTACCAGTGTTATAATGGCCAAGTGCTAAATGCACCTATCTTTAGGACATGGTTAGAATCGCCAAGTGGTGGATCTAGGTGATACCAACAATTGTATCTACAACTTAAGCCTTTGTTATAATGGCCAAATGGTGTATCTTTGATGCCTCTACTTACCAAATCTTACTCTAAATGGACAAGTAGTGGATCTAGGATCTACTCATCCCACATACATTGTGTAAAATTACAAGTTTTATGATGGCCAAGTGTTGAATCCACGTAACTTTAAGACATGGTTAGAATGGCCATGTGGTGGATCTAGGAGACTCCAACAATTGGATCTACATTTCAAGCCTTTTATTATAATGGCCAAGTGGTGGATCTTTGATGCACCTACTTCCCAATTTTTAGTCTAAATGGCCAAGTGGTGGATCTTTGATGCACCTACTTCCCGAGTCCATTCTCCGACATGAAGACAAGGTATTAAGAGGCGGTAAGACTATCCGACGATATCTTATTAAGTTTAAGAATTATCCTTTTGAAGATGCTAGATGGATGCAAGGCATACAATTAAAGGATAATCTAAACCTTGTCAATGCTTACAATGCTTCCCAAGAGTAAGCAAATGTACAAAATGTTAAAAATGAACAAAATTTTTGTCTTATAAGACTCTCTTTTTCTTTATTTGTGCACAAAAATGAAGTAGTATGCATGCTTAGATCAAGTTTGCGGAGACGACGTCTCCCAAACACCAAGTAGAGCTTGTCACTCTACTATGGAAGACTGATAGGACTAATGTGCAGACATGCTTGCGGCAGCCTCAGGCTCTCAAGCGCCAAATGGACTAGTCATCCATTATGGAATGATGTCGTAGGGTAACATAGGGATCCTCTACCCGCTAAGAAAAGGACTCATGCATATGCTTTATCTTCTCTACACCATAGTCGAGGACGACTATGATTTCAAGAGAGAGGTAATGTCATAATAATCAATATCTAATTCTCCTAAATGATTTTCTCATATTAAACTGATCATTTAATGTGGGGAAGTGCCAAGGGAGAAAAAGCTAGAATATTGGTTAAGCTAGCAGACCGGCCACAGTAGGGATCCAAAGGAGGGAAAATAGGGATCCAAAGGGGGGGCCATCTGCAAAAGAGCCATGTGAAACAATGGGCCAAAAAGACCCTAAGGTTCAGCCCATTAAGACTTCCAAAATTCAAAGGTTGTGTCCAAAGGTCAACCCTAGGAAAAATTGGATGCTTTGTGTGTGCCCTAAAAGTCTTTGCACATCCCTACATGGGAGGGGGCGAGCCCCAAAGCTAGGGGATGAGAGAGAAAGCCACACACACACACACAGGCTCCCTTTACACAAAGGGAATGAGGGACACATGTCAGCTCCCTAGGCCAGATGCCCACAAGGTGCGTCCAATTCCTATTGGAAGACCCTTGAAGTGGACCAATGAGAATTAAGCTAGAGTAAATCTAGTTTAATTAATTTAAAAACATTTAATAAAAGAAACCAATGAGAATTAAGTCTCCTAGAAGACTATTGGGCAGTCTCCCAAGGGGTCCAATGAGCATTCAGGAGCCCCATGGCTTGCCTGATTCCTATTGGCCAGGAGGCAAAGGGGTCCAATGAGAGTTTAGTTTAATTATTTAATTACCTAAAGCTCTCACAAAAGGGGAAAGGGGGACACATGTCTGAAGGCTATCACTTATGCTGCTTAAGTCCTATTGGCTTGACCTGGGGAGGTCCAATGAGGCAAAAGCCAGACCTAATTAGCAGCTAGGGCTCGCCCAAGAGAGAGGGGGGGCTGATTTTTGCTTGGCATTGACACACACACACTCACACTTGACCATGTGTGAAGGAAGAATACTCTATCTCCTCCCAAGCTTTAATGGAGAGCTCATCACCTACTCCAAGCTTGTGAGATAGAAGCCTACATCAACACTCTCTTGGCATGTGGATGCAAATCCAACCAAGAGCCAAGCTTCAATGCACGCTCATCTTCTCTACCAAGCTAATTACTAAGCTAAGCTATGCTAATATGAGTGATTATGTGAGGAGATGTACGTCTTTCTCGTAAGATACTTCTTTTTCTTCTCAATCTACTCTCATACCCTGCTAGCTCTCACCATCTTCGAAGGTGTGTGAGGTCTTGGGTCTGAGAACGGGGATAATTCAAGTTGTGTTTGATTAAGTGTTTTGCTTGGTATATGAAGCTTCCATCTTCATTGCACTAGCTAGTCTTGAAGGAACACAAAGAATTGTATTGTACAATGTCTCTCTTGATGGGAGAAACCATAATACAAAGCCTTTTGGAGGGGGGACCGGCTCCATGCAAATCCGGTCCTCAACTGTTGTCAATAGCTTAATTGCTCTCTCTTTTGAAAGTATTGTCGATGCTATCTAACTAGGTGTTATGCTTTTTGTTGCTCTCTCCACCCAAGCACTCTTGTAATTCTCATTAGGAATCTATTCTAATGAAATGCCCACTATGTTCATGCTAATTTCCGCTACACATAAGATTTTAGGCCATTAAATGTTACATTGGTATCAGAGCTCAAGGTTTCTCTTTTCTTGCTCAAGAAGGGAGGTCCTCAAGCTAGCTACAAATGGTTGGTATTATTAATTGCCTGTGAGTAAGTAGAATAGGGATTTTTCAGCCTTGCAGTGCGCCTGCCTTTGTGCAGTTAACGGGGCATCACCGTCGAGAGCTATGGTCTTAATAGTGGAGTCCTACGGGGCTTGCCTACGGCTTAACCACTATTGAGCTATTAGAAGCTTGACAGGAGCCGGTGCTGTTTTGGTGTCGAAAGAACCTCTCTTCTATTCCTTGCAATTAATGGTATTCGAGCCGCGGGTACAGTAGCTTGAGTGCTTTTTCTAAAGGGGTAAAGAGGAGTAGCAACTAGGGCTTGAAGTGCCAAAGTACACCTAAAAAGTTTATACCTAAAAGTTGTTAGAATGGCTGACAATAGTAAAGAGAGTGAAATTAATGTTGATAACTTTGATTTTGCTCATGAGCAAGCTACTAATGATGCTTCAATGCTTGTTAACTATCTTGTTTCTAGGCTTCAACAAGCCATGGGCAATCCATCTCTCCAAAGTGAAGTGCAACGGCAGCTCCGTGCTCACGGGATTCTCCAAGCTCATCACCATGACGAGAGAACACCTAGGAAGCCTCCTTGTGAGACTACCAAAAGAGGTCTCTCTCCGATTCGGGAAGAAGAAGAGAATCCATATGAAGGGCTCAAGAACTTACTTCTTGATGATGCATCTCCTTCCCAAAGGAGAACTCAAGAGCCTCCACCGAAGGAACGAGAAAGAAGCGAGTCTCCCGTCACCTCGGCGGAGATGGCTCCACGAAGACGGCGGGCTAAACGCTCTCCATCACCACCAAAGCGGAGGAGACCACTACACTCTTCTCCACGCCATAATTCAAAGAGGGATGATAAAAAGCAAGAGAAGAAAAAGGCGAGAAAGAGGACACCCTCTTCTCCATCTTCTTCATCCTCTTCCTCTTATGAAAGCTATGGTGAAGACGACAAAGATCAAGACAAGAAAAAGTCGAGAAAGAGGTCACCCTCTTCTCCACCTTCTTCAAATTCTTCATCTTCTGAAGCAAGTGATGGTGCAACTTTTGAACCATCAAAAAGAAGAGGCCATAGGAAATCCTATGCCGCATGGAAGAGGTCGTCCAAGCTGAAGAAATTCAAAGAGGGAGGGAAGAGCATCTCTTTCATTACCTATGATGGCACCTTTGGTGCTACAGACAAAGTTTTGGCCTTTATCCAGCAATTCAATGCGGCGTTTGGAGATGAGGGCTTCACGGAGTCCTCTAAGCTACGCCATGTAGCTATGCACTTTCAAAAGTCCGCCAGACAATGGTGGTCTAGCCTACGAGCCAACGGTGAAGCTCCACGAACATGGAAGGCTTTAAGAGCTTCCATTATGAAGCAGTTTTTGGCCACCGATGCCAAAGACAAAGTACTCACCGAATGGCGAAGCTTAAAGCTCTCTCCCAATGAATCCATCCACAAATATGTAGACAAGTTTTGGGATCTACAACTCAAAGCCACTGTCTTCAAAAAGTTGGATTTTGGAGAGCAAAAGCAACAATTTTGTGTGGGCTTAACCGAAGAAATGGCGGAGTATGTCAACTCCCAAAGGCCACGTACCATATCGGCGGTAATACACCATACTATGGTGGCCTCGCGAATCAATTTCCAAACGGGGGGTAAAAGAAATAATAAGCCCCCGGAAAACAAGGGTTCCAATGAGCCTAAGGGGAAGGACAATGTCCAAAAGTCTCCTAAGGGCAATTCCAACAAAGCTAAAGAGAAGGGAGTTTACAAAGGAAAGAATAAACTCTCTCCTGAAGAGCTTGAGCGTTATCGTAAAGATAACCGGTGTTTCAAGTGCGGCGAACAAGGGCATGCGTACCGCGCTTGTCCCCAAAAGAACAACCGCCAAGATCCTCCTAGAGCTTCTTTGGTTGAAATCCAAGAGGAGGAGATTCACCAAACTCACCACAAAGGATCTCCTCTATGCCATGCTTGGGGAAAGGTAAGAGAACATGATGCTTTTATTCTCTTTGACCCTGGTTCTACTCACAATTTCATATCTATGGAATTAGCCACCAAGCTAGGCATACAATCCTACGAGATGGGAGATATCCTACCCGCAGACAGTGCCTTCAAGGGGCAAGAAGCTTCAGTCACTCCCTTAATCGGGAAATTGAGGCTTCATGTCCAAGGCTATGTGGACAAAGAGGACTTCTTTATCTCTCCTCTCAAGCATGAGGATGTAATCCTAGGGGCACCATGGTTTGACCGCCTGGCTGCCGATGTTAAATTTCCTGAAAGGAGAATCTCCTTTAAGTTCAGGGAAAAGGACATGTATATAGATGCTAAGGAGATGGGTAACACCATCCCCATTGTACATACACCAGCTTTCAACAAGTCAATAAAGAGCTCTATTTCCGTGTACATGATTTTTGTTAAAGATTCTCAAAATGAACCTAATGCTTTAGCAAAAGAAAATAAAAGCAACCAAAAGGAATTAGAGTTATCAATTTTCTCAAGGGGTTTCAAGATGTCTTTATTGACGACATCCCTTGTGAGCTACCTCCTAAACGAGGTAATGACGACCATGCAATTGAACTTCTTCCAGGAAGTTCACCGCCTAACAAACCTCCTTATAGAGTTTCTCAAGCTCAACAAGAGGAGATTATGCGGCAAGTGCATGAGTTAGTTGAGAAGGGCATGGTTAGGCCTAGCTCATCTCCATTTTGCTCACCTGTGCTATTAGTGCAAAAGAAAGACGGCACATATCGTATGTGTGTCGACTATAGAGCACTAAATAGGATCACTATCAAAAATAGGTTTCCCGTTCCACGGGTAGAAGACCTATTTGATAAGCTACAAGGATCGACCTACTTCAGTAGATTGACCTAAAAAGTGGCTATCATCAAATAAGGATAGTTGATCAAGACATTGTAAAGACCGCATTTCGTACTACATTTGGTCTTTACGAATACATTGTCATGCCTTTTGGCTTGACTAATGCACCAGCCACATTCAACCGCTTGATGGAGAAGCTGTTCAGGCCTCATCGAACCTTCACTGGAGTGTTCTTTGATGATATTATCATCTACTCTAATTCATTGGAGGAACACAAGCAACACCTCCAGGTAATATTTCAAGTTTTAAGAGAGAATAAACTTTATGTTAATCGAAAGAAAAGTGAATTTTTCTTGCAAGAGATTCAATATTTAGGTCACATTATCTCTCAAGATGGAATCCAAATGGATCCATCCAAGTTAGAGGTAATAAAAGGATGGCCTAAACCAAGGAATCTTCATGAACTAAGAAGCTTTATAGGTATGTGTGCATACTATAGACGCTTCATAGAAAAGTTCTCACGAATTGCGGGACCATTACATGACCTAACAAAGAAAAATGTTAGGTATACGTGGTCTGCTAAGGAGAACAATGCTTTCGAAAAGCTTAAAGAAAAGCTTATCTCTCAACCTGTGCTTACACTACCGGATCTCTCAAAACCATTTAAGGTCCAATGTGATGCTTGTGGTGATTGCCTTGGGGCTGTTCTGCTCCAACAAGGGCACGCCGTAGGCTATGAGAGTCGAAGGCTCGACCCTGTTGAGCAAGCTCTAGGCATATACGAAAAAGAACTCCTTGCAGTTCTACATGCCTTAGACTCATGGAAGCACTATTTATTGGGGACTCCTTTCATTCTGCGAACGGATCACCAAAGTCTTAAGTACTTCATGACGCAGACCAAGCTCTCCGACAAACAAATGAGGTGGGCAAATTTTCTTTCGCAATTTCATTTTCATATTGCTCACATTGCTGGCAAGCATAATCAAGTAGCCGATGCACTCTCAAGACGACCGAGAGTGAATGCGGTTTCCATAGCAACTCACAATGATCTATCTTCAATGATAGATGAGTATGCTATTGATCCCGATTTTAGAGATGTGATTTCAGCCCTTGCATTAGGGAAGAAAGAAGAACCATTTATTTTACAAGATGGTTATCTTCTCTATGGCAATAGACTATGCGTTACTAACTCACTATGTGAGAAAGTAATGTATGAATCTCATGCTCCCCCATATGCGGGGCATAGAGGGATTCAGTCTACCCTAAAGGGAATTGAAACATATTTCTATTGGCCTACCATGAAAGTGAACATACATGAGTATGTTTCCAAATGTGTGGTATGTCAAAAGACAAAATTTGATAGAGGGAAGCAACTTGGATTGCTTCAACCATTGCCAATCCCTAATTCACCTTGGGAGAGCATATCCATGGATTTTATCTTTGGATTGCCTAAGTCTATCCATGGGAATACGGGAATATGGACGATAGTAGACAGGTTCAGTAAACAAGCTCATTTTATACCTGTCAAAAAGACTATCAAAGCCCATCAAATGGCAACCCTCTTCATTTCACAAATTTTCAAGTACCATGGCTTGCCAATGTCCATAGTGTCGGATAGAGATCCTAGAATGACCAGTAATTTCTGGAAGGGTCTCTTTGAGAATTTAGGGACAAGGCTAAACTTCTCTTCGGCCTATCATCCACAAACTGATGGCCAAAGTGAAATAGCTAACCTAACCATTCTTGATCTACTAAAAGCCTATGTAACGGAAGTAGATCAAAGATCCCAATGGGAGTATTACTTACCCTTAGTAGAGTATGCTTACAATAACACTGTACATACTTCCACAGGAAAATCACCTTTCGAGGTAATTGAGGGAAGATCAAAAAGTCCCTTGCTACTTAAGGTACATGGGAAGATCTTCGCTGCAGATGAGTATAGCCGAGACCTACAAGAATCTTTCCAAAAGATTAAGGATGCTATCTCTATCTCACAGCAAAGGCAAAAGGCTGCTGCTGACAAGCACAGAAGAGCCCAAGCCTTTAAAGAAAACGATTGGGTCTTGTTAAAGTTTCCCAAGGCTCGATTAAGGCACACGACGGGCAAGAATCCTACGGGCCACCAAAAGTACTATGCTAAACTAGCAAAAAGGTACTATGGTCCCTTCCAGATTCTTAGGCCAATCAATGAGATGGCCTATCAACTTAAGTTGCCCAATCATTGGCTCATACACAATGCTTTTCATGTGAGCCTCTTAAAGCCTTACAAAGGAGAGCCACCTCAAGAACCAACTATTGAAGACCCACCGGAGATCGAGGACCACGAGGAGGTGCTACAGCCCGAGTCCATTCTCCGACATGAAGACAAGGTATTAAGAGGCGGTAAGACTATCCGACGATATCTTATTAAGTTTAAGAATTATCCTTTTGAAGATGCTAGATGGATGCAAGGCATACAATTAAAGGATAATCTAAACCTTGTCAATGCTTACAATGCTTCCCAAGAGTAAGCAAATGTACAAAATGTTAAAAATGAACAAAATTTTTGTCTTATAAGACTCTCTTTTTCTTTATTTGTGCACAAAAATGTAGTATGCATGCTTAGATCAAGTTTGCGGAGACGACGTCTCCCAAACACCAAGTAGAGCTTGTCACTCTACTATGGAAGACTGATAGGACTAATGTGCAGACATGCTTGCGGCAGCCTCAGGCTCTCAAGCGCCAAATGGACTAGTCATCCATTATGGAATGATGTCGTAGGGTAACATAGGGATCCTCTACCCGCTAAGAAAAGGACTCATGCATATGCTTTATCTTCTCTACACCATAGTCGAGGACGACTATGATTTCAAGAGAGAGGTAATGTCATAATAATCAATATCTAATTCTCCTAAATGATTTTCTCATATTAAACTGATCATTTAATGTGGGGAAGTGCCAAGGGAGAAAAAGCTAGAATATTGGTTAAGCTAGCAGACCGGCCACAGTAGGGATCCAAAGGAGGGAAAATAGGGATCCAAAGGGGGGGCCATCTGCAAAAGAGCCATGTGAAACAATGGGCCAAAAAGACCCTAAGGTTCAGCCCATTAAGACTTCCAAAATGCTAAGGTTCCAAAATTCAAAGGTTGTGTCCAAAGGTCAACCCTAGGAAAAATTGGATGCTTTGTGTGTGCCCTAAAAGTCTTTGCACATCCCTACATGGGAGGGGGCGAGCCCCAAAGCTAGGGGATGAGAGAGAAATCCACACATACACACACAGGCTCCCTTTACACAAAGGGAATGAGGGACACATGTCAGCTCCCTAGGCCAGATGCCCACAAGGTGTGCCCAATTGCTATTGGAAGATCCTTGAAGTGGACCAATGAGAATTAAGCTAGAGTAAATCTAGTTTAATTAATTTAAAAACATTTAATAAAAGAAACCAATGAGAATTAAGTCTCCTAGAAGACTATTGGGCAATCTCCCAAGGGGTCCAATGAGCATTCAGGAGCCCCATGGCTTGCCTGATTCCTATTGGCCAGGAGGCAAAGGGGTCCAATGAGAGTTTAGTTTAATTATTTAATTACCTAAAGCTCTTACAAAAGGGGAAAGGGGGACACATGTCTGAAGGCTATCACTTATGCTGCTTAAGTCCTATTGGCTTGACCTGGGGAGGTCCAATGAGGCAAAAGCCAGACCTAATTAGCAGCTAGGGCTCGCCCAAGAGAGAGGGGGGGCTGATTTTTTCTTGGCATTGACACACACACACTCACACTTGACCATGTGTGAAGGAAGAATACTCTATCTCCTCCCAAGCTTTAATGGAGAGCTCATCACCTACTCCAAGCTTGTGAGATAGAAGCCTACATCAACACTCTCTTGGCATGTGGATGCAAATCCAACCAAGAGCCAAGCTTCAATGCATGCTCATCTTCTCTACCAAGCTAATTACTAAGCTAAGCTATGCTAATATGAGTGATTATGTGAGGAGATGTACGTCTTTCTCGTAAGATACTTCTTTTTCTTCTCAATCTACTCTCATACCCTGCTAGCTCTCACCATCTTCGAAGGTGTGTGAGGTCTTGGGTCTGAGAACGGGGATAATTCAAGTTGTGTTTGATTAAGTGTTTTGCTTGGTATATGAAGCTTCCATCTTCATTGCACTAGCTAGTCTTGAAGGAACACAAAGAATTGTATTGTACAATGTCTCTCTTGATGGGAGAAACCATAATACAAAGCCTTTTGGAGGGGGGACCGGCTCCATGCAAATCCGGTCCTCAACTGTTGTCAATAGCTTAATTGCTCTCTCTTTTGAAAGTATTGTCGATGCTATCTAACTAGGTGTTATGCTTTTTGTTGCTCTCTCCACCCAAGCACTCTTGTAATTCTCATTAGGAATCTATTCTAATGAAATGCCCACTATGTTCATGCTAATTTCCGCTACACATAAGATTTTAAGCCATTAAATGTTACATACCAACAATTGGATCCACATTTCAACCCTTTGTTATAATGGTCAAGTGGTGGATCTTTGATGCACTTACTTTCAAATTCTTAGTTTAAAAGGCAAAGTGTTGGATATATAATCTACTCATCCCACAAACATTGTGTAAAATTAAACGTGTTATGATGGCCAAGTGTTGAATGCACCTACCTTTAAGACATGACTAGAATGGTCAAGTGGTAGATATGGGAGATACCAACAATTGGATCCATACTTCAATCCTTCATTCTAATGGCCAAGTGGTGGATCCTTGATGTATCTAATTCCCTAATTTTGGTCTAAATGGCTAAGTGGGGTATCTAGGATCTACTCTTTCCACAGACATTGTATAAATTTACCAGTGTTATAATGGCCAAGTGTTGAATGCACCTATCTTTAGGACATGGTTAGAATCGCCAAGTGGTGGATCTAGGTGATACCAACAATTGTATCTACAACTGAAGCCTTTGTTATAATGGCCAAATGGTGTATCTTTGATGCCCCTACTTACCAATTCTTACTCTAAATGGACAAGTGGTGGATCTAGGATCTACTCATCCCACATACATTGTGTAAAATTACAAGTTTTATGATGGCCAAGTGTTGAATCCACGTAACTTTAAGACATGGTTAGAATGGCCATGTGGTGGATCTAGGAGACTCCAACAATTGGATCCACATTTCAAGACTTTGTTATAATGGACAAGTGGTGGATCTTTGATGCACCTACTTCCCAATTCTTAGTGTAAATGGCCAAGTGGTGGATCTAGAATCTACTCATCCCACAAACATTGTGTAAAATTACAAGTGCTATAATGGCCAAGTGTTAAATGCGCCTAACTTTAAGGCATGGTTAGAATGGCCAAGTGGTGAATCTAGCAAACACCAACAATTGGATCCACATTTAAAGCCTTTGTTATAATGGCCAAGTGGTGGATCTTTGATGCACCTACTTCCCAATTCTTAGTCCAAATGGCCAAGTGGTTGATGTAGGATTTACTCATCCCACCAACATTGTGTAAAATGACAAGTTTTATGATGGCCAAGTATTGAATGCGCCCAACTTTAAGACATGGCTAGAATGGCTAAGTTGTGGATCTAAGAGACACCAACAATTGGATCCACATTTCAAGCCTTTGTTATAATGGCCAAGTGGTGGATCTTTGATGCACCTACTTCCGAATTCTTAGTCTAAATGGCCAAGTGGTGGATCTAGGATCTACTCATCCCACAAACGTTGTGTAAAATTACAAGTGTTATGATGGCCAAGTGCTGAATCCACCTACCTTTAAGACATGGGTAGAATGGCCATGTGGTGAACCTAAGATATACCAACAATTGGATCCACACTTCAATCGTTTGTTCTAATGGCCAAGTGGTGGACCGTTGATGTATCCAATTCCTAAATTGTAATCTAAATGGATTAGTGGTGGATATAGAAGACATATTTAGGAATTTTGGGAAAAATGCTCAAAGTTGGGACAAATCTTATGTCTTGAAGCTATTCCAAAAGCTTTAGGTTTTAGCACCAAGAAAAAGTAACAGGAGAAATAAGCCCGGTTCACAGATAGGTGGTCATGTCAAAGATGATATGGAATATCCTACATCAAGTATACATGCCATATACAAGTTTGGCCTATAATCCTCTATGTTCTTAAGCTTTACCTCAACATGTTACTCAATAGCTTGGCTACATGCCATCAAGATGAAGATACCCAATTTGAGCACCAAGAGAAATTATTAACATGAAGCTTAAGCGTGTTCTGTAGCTAGGTAGGCATGTTACAGATGCCATGGAATGTCCAAGTCGAGTTTAGATGACATAGGCAAGTTTGGCCAATATGTTCTCAAGCTTTATGTCAATGTGAAGACCACCCAATATGTTACTAAATAGTTTTGGTTGCGTTTCATCAATATGAAGGCAACCAATTTGGCATATTTTAAATGGAAAGTCCTTTAAGTCAACTTGGGCCTTTGATTGAGGTGAAACCACTTGAACACTCCACAAGGACTTGCAAAAGCAAAATATGACTTGATTTTGACCTCAAGCAAGTCTCAAAAATTGTGGTGAAAACTTACATTTAAATTTGACTACTCCTCAACAATGGCTTACAAAAGAAACCCTTAGATGACCTTGAGCTCAAGAAAACGTCAGGTCTTGCAATGTGAGGTGACATTCACTAAGACAAAAACTTCAAACCAGATCATAACACAACTACATCCATAAGCTTTGAGGACTTCATACCAATAGGCTACAAGACCAAGTCATCGACCAAAAATGAATATCTACCTAGCCTAAACAAATTGTAGTCCCTATTTCAATGTGACCAATACTACAAACTTGAACTTGAGTGCAAGATTTTCACATTCATAACACAATACCACAATAGATTCCATTGTGAGCATGCTCCCATACCATCATACATTTGTTAAGTGTGAGTTGCAAGTGAGAACGTGACCACAATGTAGTAAAACAAAAGCTATTATATTCAATGCAAACAATGCACATTCATACCAAGTCATTGAGAAACATGCTAGAAACTCAATCAAAACTCCTCATTCAAACTGCAACTCTATCCTTAGACTATAATGCTAGAACCGATGTTCGAAAAAAATGTGTCTCAAGTTAATATCGTGTTGTTTTCAATTCAAAAAATGCCGGTTGAGAGCACAAGGAAGAGGAGAAATTCCGCCCCACAAGAGAGGAAAATAGTGCAAAACTCCAAAAAAACAACCTCATTTTCTAACATTTCATCTTGGCCAATTCCTGGAAGTTAGCTTCAAACTCTTATTTGGGACTTGAACCAACAAGGCAAAGAACTCGAACATGAGTTTGAGGCTGAACCAAGGTTCCCTTTGGTTAAGAAATGCAAGAGTGACATCGCATTTAAAGGACGATGTCCAGTTGTAAGCCAACTCAAGATTGAATTTGAAATTTGAAAGTGATCAGTGGCCGCTATCAACCAGTTTAAAATCGAATTTGAAATTTGAAATTGACGGCCGTCAAGTTGGCCGTCAATCATGCCGGCCTCAAGCCTCCTACTACCTGTAGAAGCTCGCTTGTTGTCTGCAACCAAGTACTCTGTGTGAGTGACGGCCATTGTTAAGAGCTTCCGTGAACTGCAATACTACACCAGATTCAACACACCCAACAAGGTGAACAACAGCAAGACGGCACTGAAATTTTCTTGGACCTAGAGTTGGAGACGAAGGAGGGATGCTCAAAAACAAGGGGACGTGAAGTTTCTGAGAAGGTGAGTTATTGCTTCCAATGCAAAGAGGAACCTTGTCATCTGCTGAAAAACATAAGCAACACCTGATAAGGGGCACTGATGAGAAACTACATACCTTCTCACAGGTGAATAAATAGCTGGTCACAAGCTGCAGGGATAAGAAAAGCGAGGAGTGGCATATAATAGTATTGCTGTCGTTTCTGCTACAATAGTGGCATTGTCTACAATATTACTATTGCTATCATTTCTGTTATCGTATCGTTGCTTCCATTTTTCTACTGTCATGTTGCTCTAGTTGGGGGATTGTTGCATGGCCGACTAGTGGGGTGTTGCCTCTCAGTTTTGCACGTCACTTCGAACAACCATCTGGCATCATAAGCCTCATAGGCGCGCTGCTTCAATGCCAAATCTCATGATGGTGCATGTATTACAACCAGCATGTGAGCCTCTCATGGCGCTATCATTCGAGAACACTATTGGGCCACGGCCACCCAATTGGCCCTCATCAACCCTGAAGTGATCAAGAGCATAGCTTAATGCCCCCTTTGCCCTACTTTAGAAAATTTCTAAAGCTATGGGCGCATTGCAAGGAGCTCACGCATTTTTATTTAAGGGGCATGATGTTGAGGTCCATCTTGGTGCTGGGATGCGTACATTCCTCCATGCCTTGTATCTATGCTTGCATGTTGTACTATGAATTTCCAATAATCTATGGTCGTTTAGTATGCTTAGAAATAACAAGGTTTTCTCAATGAGTCAATAGCCTTAGCCTCATTTCGAGGATAAGGTTGGCG
Source organism: Adiantum capillus-veneris (assembly GCF_014529385.1). Classification (NCBI taxonomy): domain Eukaryota; kingdom Viridiplantae; phylum Streptophyta; class Polypodiopsida; order Polypodiales; family Pteridaceae; genus Adiantum; species Adiantum capillus-veneris. Next base: position 194,006,212 of record NC_140931.1, read on the forward strand.
TGATTTGATATGCTTTTGCATTTGTACGTTTACTCTTTATTGAAAGTTTTTTATGGAGTTTCTAATAAGGTTGATTTATGTGGATGGAGAGAGAGAGAGAGAAGGAGAGATCAGCTTGGACAACTATATAATGTATGTTTGTGTCATAATTAGAAAAAAACAACTTTAGAGTGAAGGATTAAGACAAGGTCAAAGGCACACGAAGGTTTGAACTTAAGTTGAAGCCTCCGTGTTAAGTTCAAGCCTCCGTGTACCTCCACCTAGTTAGGTAGGAATCGTCATGAGGCTCAAACTTAAGTTCGAGCCTGAGCCATGATTTTGATCTACCTACTAAGACAAGGAATGCAAGTTTGGGCCTCTAAATACCTATACCCACTCATATAGGAAACATTGTGAGGTGCGAACTCCTTTATGTACCTCCGCCCACTTAGGTAGGAATCATCATGAAATTTGAGAGTCCGTGTACCTCTACTCACATAGCTAGGCACAACCTTGAGGTTTGAACTGAAGCTCGAGCCTTAAAGTGTTTGATCTACCTACTAAGATAGAGAATGCATCTTTGAGCTTCTATGTACCTCTACCCACTAATGTTGCAAACACGGTGAGGCTCGAACTTAAGTTCGAGCCTCTATCCACCTTTACCCATCTTTGAGCCTCTACCTCTAGCCGCTCATGTAACAAACACGACGAGGCTCAAACTTAAGTTTGAGCCTCTATCCACCTCTACCTATCTTTGAGCCTCTACCTCTACCCACTCATGTAGCAAACACAATGAGGCTCGAACTTAATCTCGAGCCTCTGTCCACTTAGAAAGGAATCACCATGAGGCTCTTTCAACCCCCATTTATTTGATCTACTTATTAAGATAGAGAATGAAAACTTGAGCTTCTCTGTACTTCTACCCACTCATGTAGAAAACATCGTGATAATTGAACTTAAGCTCGAGCTTCCGTGTATCTTTGCCTAGTTCGCTAGGAATCACCATGAGAATCAAACTTGAGCTCAAGCCTCCATGTGTTTGCTTTTCCCACTAAGGTTAGGGAATGAAATGACCCATAAGTGCAAGCCTCTAATTGGGTGGAGGTTTGCACTAATGTTTGAATCTCCGTGATTGATTGACCCTCTAAATTTGGTCCTGAGCACATGATTTTTTGGTCAAAATGGGTTGGAGGCTCGAACTTAAGTTTGAGCCTCAAATACTTGTTGATGTATCCCCTAGGATCAGTGGAGCCACATAATTGTTTTCTCAAATAGGGTGGAGGTTCAAACTTAATGGAGCCACATAATTGTTTTCTTGAATAGGGTGAAGGCTCGAACTTAAGTTCGAGCCTCAAGTGCTTGACATATGCTCCTTGGCATAGGTGGAGCCATTGATTCTTTTGTTATAGTTGAGGAAGAGGCTCGCACTTAAGTTCGAGCCATTGCTTGGCCCTCGAATTAAGATGGAGCCTAACAATGTTTTTCTTCTAAATAGGATAGAGGACCCAAATTTAAGGTTGATCATTTGCTGCTTAACCTTCCAAAGGAGGCCAAAAATGAAATTGCAATCTCGGGTAAAGTTTGAGCCTTAAGGCTTTAGTACTGCATCTCTTACCGATAAGTGAGAGCCTCTAATGGGGTGGAGGCTTGCAGTGATGTTTGTGTCTCCATGCTTGGTTGGCCCCCTATGTTTGGTCCAGATCCACATGATTTTTTTGCCAAAATAGGTTAAAGGCTCGAACTTAAGTTTGAGCCTCCAATACTGATCTACCCCTATGATTAGTGGAGCACATTATTTTTTTCTTTAATAGGGTGGAGGCTGGAACCTAAGTTTAAGTTTGAGCTTCTAGTGCTTGATATTTGTTGCTTGGCATCAATGAAGCCATCAATGTTTTCGCTATGAACGGTGTCGTGCAGCTCCGCTGCCATGTAGAGAAAAAGAGCAAAGAAATGCAAGATAAGCTTCTTTAAAGCCTACACATTAAGTGAGCAGTGATCAGGGCTTGTTAACAGGTCAAGTCTAATGATTAATGTATGCCGGATGCGGCTTTAAAGGGCAATTGATGCCTTAATGATGCCAAAAATGGACTATACTTAAAGTGAGCACATATAGAATATTATGATCCAGAACTGTGGTGCTTGATGAGCTCTACCGGCCTGTCTTTACGGCTCGTCGATTGGAGCCACGGTGAAGAAGTTATGGCACTTTGAAGTTTAAGTCGATTGCAGATCCGTACCGGATTGGGCAACTGTAGCTGATGTGACATAATTGAAATGAATGCACGGGCCTGAAGTGCTCACTTTGTGGAGCGCGTCGGTCTTTTCAGATCAGTGATCGGCATCCCGGTCGTCAAGATATTAGCCGTTAAAGATTCGCCGAGGGCCGGCTTCGTACTAGTTCGGTTCGCTCGATCGGAATGCTATTCGGGAATTTTTGAGCTCTATTCGGGTTTTGATATGCAGGAGCATTTTTATCATATGCCTAGCTTTGACGGACACATACACTTGCATCTTGGAAGCCACGGTGCCATTCAACACACTAGACTGGGCAGTAGAATTCACGATGATATTGCTAATCCCTGGATGTGGAAAATGATGTCAAGGACGCAATGCTTTAACCGATATTTATGCCAAATTTGATTGTGGCCGCCGATGAAGAAAACTGGCAAAGCCTTGGCCGCTATGCATGTCCAATGTGGTGCCGAAAATTTAGCAAAGCTTCGTGTTTGGAATGCGGTCTCTTGGAATGCATTCGTTGCAGGATTTACCTCAAGGTGAGAGATTCCATGATAAGATTGTTGGCGGATGCTGGGCTGTGCTTGGCAATGCCTTAGTCGATATGTATGCTAAATGGGGTGCCCTTTAAGGGCCACCCACCCAAGCTAAATCAAAAGCCACCCGCCCAAAGGCATGATGGCCCAAAACCCTCAAAGGGTATTTTTTTAAAGTGTGAAGCCAAGGAAATAAAAAGGCGATGGCGTGGAAGCTGAAAACAGGCAGCGCGCAGGGGAAGGAAGGCTCGCGCCAGCCAGTACAGGCATCGGATGATGCCGAGCATGAAGCGAAATGTGATTATCACAGCAGGGCGCTCAGATTCGGAGCTAGTTCTGCCGATTTTCGCGCTGCTCAACTTGCCGACTGCCACGTCATCGGGGTCGTTCATGTGCCACGTCAGTAGCGGCGGCGCTACTGTTAAGAGAGGGGCACGCTATTTATAGGGGGGTTTTTTCATGCTCTCTCATCAATCGAAACCAAGCCAAGAAGGCGAGCTTTTTCTATCTCTCTCCCTATCGAGGCTTGAAGCCGGTGAAGCACTAAGAAAGGGAAGGCTTGAACAAGCCAAAGCAAGAAAGGCTTGTCGAAGTAGAAGCAAAGCAAGGGAGTAAGCTTAAAACAAGCAAGTTGAGAAGTTGGAGAGGGCATGAAGCATTAAGGAGAAGCTCGGCAACATAAGATGAGCAAGAAAAGAAGGGGATCCAGGGACTTGAAGGGAAGAATGAAGTCCGAAGGGAAAAAGGCAAGAAGAGAGTTGGAGCTCGGCAAGGAAAGCTGACTTGAAGCTTGTAAGCGGTAATTAAGGCAGAGTAAAGCATATAAAGCAGGGAGCATGAAAATTGAAGCAGCGAGTAGAATTGAAACTTGCAGATTCCAAGGCAATTGAAGCAAATAATTCAAAGACAGTATAAAGCAACAGGGGGAAAAATTCCATCACCGTCATCCGTTAAAGATTGAATTAACATTCTCATAAGTCCGGTGTCGTGAACGGCCCGGTTAATTCTATAAAGCGGGAGCCTAAACTCCTCGTTAGAAGATGATCCAAGTAACGGTGCTGTTAACAGCCCGCCTTGGCGTAAGGACTAAGTTGTACTCAAAGTAATATTCAATTAATTGATGATTGCGGTGATTGGCAGAGTTGTCATTGTCTCTTGTTCTCTCTCTTTCACACCTCCCACAGCCAGAGGCCCGGTGCCTGCCCGGCTCATGTAGCGAACACATATCCCCCGACAACGGGGCAAAGGCTCAAACTTAATTTCAAGCCATTGGTTGGCCCTCCACTTAATGGGTCGAGGAACCAAAATTAAACTTGATCCTTCGCTGCTTGATCTTCCCTTGGGATAAGAGGAGGCCGAAAATGAAATTAGAATCACATGTGAATTTTGAGTCTTAACGCTTGATTATTGCCTCTCTTACCCATAAGTGCGAGCCTTGAATGGGGTTGAGGACTGCACTAATGTTTGAGCCTCCATGATCGATTGGCCCCCTAAGTTTTGAGCACATGATGTTTTTTGTCAAAATGCGTTGGAGGTGTGAACTTAAGTTGCAACATCCAACACTCGTTGATCTACCCCCTAGGATCAATGGAGCCACATATTTTTTTCTTGAACAGGGTGGAGGCCCTCAAAATTAAGTTTGAGCCTCGAGTGCTTGACATGTGCTCCTTGGGATCGATGGAGCCATCAAAATTATTACTATGAATGGGGTAATGGCTCGCACTTATGTTCAAGCCATTTCTTGGCCATCAACTCTGAGATGAAAACCTAACAATAATTTTCTCATGAATGGGGTGGAGGGCCCAAAATTAAGCTTGATCCTTGAGTGCTTGACCTTTCCTTGGAGTAAGAGGAGGCTCAAAGTGTTATTTCCAGCTTAAGACTAGGAGGAACAACTGGCACGATCGTATGAAAGTGTACAAGAGCTACAGAGGCCCTAGAATGGGAAGAGGAGCAAGGTTCTTCCAAAATCATTGTTCCCCTTGGCTCTCTAAATTTGGAAGGATCTAGCTTAACACATTTTGGAGAAAAAATGGCTAAAAATATTAACAACAAAGGACTTTGACATTTGGGCCATTTCTTGGACAACATTAACAGGATCTAAAAAGGGGTAGAACACCTAGCCACACGATTCCACCTCAATGGGATTGAAGGATACTAGCCAACAGAGTTTTGGATGGGCTAGAAAATTATTGTATGCCAATGTGTGAGTTTGTGTTCAAATGAAAGGCCTGGCGGTGGCCCAAGGATAGACATTTTTGCAATTTAACCAAAGACCAAAGACATCTACCACTATTTTTTGGTCTCATCTTATTGGTTATGTCCCCTAAACAAGCTCTAGGGAAAATAATGGCCAAAGGCAAGGTGAATGGTCGTAATAAATAACGTTCGGAAGACACACTGGCCTTTGACGATGAAGATCTTTCTATAGAAAGTGCTATAGGGGGGGCTTGCCATCAGGAGTGAAGATCTCTACCAGAGGGACTGGATCTAATAGATGTTTGGCATTATACAAAAAGGCTAGTGAGAACCTTGTTCACCTCTTCAAGAATTTCCCCACTATAAGTGGGCTAGCTAGGAAGACGTGCAAATGGGTACAAAAGACCTAGAAGATAGGGTTCTTTAAGAACAATCTACTCCTTGGAGGGATGGGGATGAAAAGCCAAGTGCTAGTGATTTGCATGAAAATTGTTAGATCTTTCTATATCAAGCAAGTATGGAAGGGCATGAATTGTTGGGTCTTCAATAATTGTCTCTCTTGTGGTAATTTTTTTCAGATCATGCAAGAAAGCAGGGAATTGATTGTATCAATTGGTTGACAAATGGTATTGTGGCATCAATGTTGTTTCGTTAGTTTAGGACTAATCTAAGTGTATGGATTTCTTTGTTGGCTTCTCTTTGAACCCTATGATGTCTCATGTATCTCTATGGTCCTATGGGTGCCTTGGATTGGACTGTGAGTAGGTATAGTATTGTGATGTTTTGATATGTTTAATATAACATCACTCACTTTTGTGGTTTTTGCAAAAAAAATAAAAAATGGAATCTCAGGTTATGTCCAGCTCGTAATTGTGGTCCTTGTTTTAGGCTCCATGCATTGTGAGTATGCTTGAAGTGAGAATTGGTGGTATATCATTTTATAGCTAATTGTGATCCTTGTTTTAGGCTCCATGCATTGTGAGTATTCTTGAAGTGAGAATTGGTGGTATACGAGTTATTGGATCTAGGGATCAAGGTTGATGGAGCTCTAGATTTGGACTAAGTTCTGATTGATAATGAAGTCATGAAAGGGATGATAACTTGTATGTTGATGCAAATATTTATTGTAAATGCTTAAATTCTCACCACTATATCCAATGTAATTTGCTCAAATTCTCCATAAGTTGGAGATAAATATGCTCCAAAATGACCTTTACTTTAATGAATAATAAGTGAGCTTACATAGACCAATGGTTTAAAAATGCACCTGATTGAAATCCAACATACCCCAATATGCTTAACACTGCTAAGATTCAAGTTGAAATTTTGTAAAATGGGACTTCCCTAATTCCCAAAACTCCTAAATTGGTGTTATAGGATCTATGCATCCCACAGACATTGTGTAAAATTACCAGTATCATGATGGCCAAGTGCTAAATGCACCTAACTTTAGTACATGGTTAGAATAACCAAGTGGTGGATCTGGGTAACACCAACAATTGTATCTACAATCAAGCCTTTTTTATAATGGCCAAGTGGTGGATATTTGGTGCACCTACTTACCAATTCTTACTCGAATGGGACAAGTAATTGATCTAGGATCTACTCATCCCACAAACATTGTGTAAAATTACAAGTGTTATGATGGCCAAGTGTTGAATCCACCTAACTACCCAAGTGGTGGATTTAAGAGACACCAACAATTGGATCCACATTTCAAGCCTTTGTTATAACGGTCAAGTGGTGGATTTCGGAGACACCAACAATTGGATCCACATTTCAAGCCTTTGTTATAATGGTCAAGTGGTGGTTCTTTGATGCACTTACTTTCAAATTCTTAGTTTAAAAGGCCAAGTGATGGATCTATAATCTACTCATTCCACAAACATTGTGTAAAATTACAAGTGTTGAATGCACCTACCTTGAAGACACGGCTAGAATGGTCAAGTGGTGGATATGGGAGATACCAACAATTGGATCCACACTTCAATCCTTCATTTTAATGTCCAAGTGGTGGATCCTTGATGTATCTAATTCCCTAATTTTAGTCTAAATGGCCAATTGGTGAATCTAAGATCTACTCATTCCGTAGACATTGTGTAAAATTACCATTGTTATAATGGCCAAGTGTTGAATGCACCTATCTTTAGGACATGGTTAGAATGGCCAAGTGGTGGATCTAGGTGACGCCAACAATTGTATCCACAACTGAAGCCTTTGTTATAATGGCCAAGTGGTGTATCTTTCATACCCCTACTTACCAATTCTTACTATAAACGGACAAACGATGGATCTAGGATCTACTCATCCCACATACATTGTGTAAAATTAGAAGTATTAGGATGGCCAAGTGTCAATCCACCTAAATTTAATACATGGTTAGAATGACCAAGTGGTGGATCTAGGACACAGCAACAATTGGATCCACATTTGAAGCGTTTGTTATAATGGCCAAGTAGTGGATCTTTGACACACCTACTTCCCAATTCTTAGTCTAAATGGCCGGGAGGTGGATCTAGAATCTACTCATCCCACAAAAATTTTATAAAATTACAAGTGTTATGATGGCCAAGTGTTAAATGCACCTTACTTTAAGACATGGTTAGAATGGCCAAGTGGTGGATCTAGCAGACACCAACAATTGGATCCACATTTCAAGCCTTTGTTATAATGGCCAAGTGGTGGATCTAGGATCTACTCATCCCACCAACATTGTGTAAAATTACAAGTATTATGATGGCCAAGTGTTGAATGCACCTAACTTTAGGACATGGTTAGAATGGCCAAGTGGTGGATCTAAGAGACACCAACAATTATCCATATTTCAAGCCTTTGTTATAATGTCCAAGTGGTGGATCTTTGATGCAGTTACTTCCCAATTCTTAGTCTAAATGGCCAAGTGGTGGATCTAGGATCTACTTATCCCACAAACATTGTGTAAAATTACGAGTGTTATGATGGCCAAGTGTTGAATGCACCTACCTTTGAGACATGGCTAGAATGGCCAAGTGGTGGATCTAGAAGATACCAACAATTGGATCCACATTTCAAGCCTTCGTTCTAATGGCCAAGTGGTGGATCAAGGATCTACTCAACCCACAGACATTGTGTAAAATTATGAGGGTTATGATGGCCAAGTGTTGTATGCACTTAACTTTAGGACATGGTTAGAATGGCCAAGTGGTGGATCTAGGTGATACCAATAATTGTATAAGAACTATATCCACAATTCAATCCTTTGTTATAATGGCCAAGTGGTGGATCTTTGATGCACATACTTCCCAAGTGTTATGATGGCCGAGTGCTGAATTCACTTATCTTTAAGACATGGCTAGAATGGCCAAGTGGTGGATCTTGGAGACACCAACAATTGGATTCACAATTCAAGCTTGTTTTATAATGGCCAAGTGATGGATCTTTGATGCACTTACTTCTCAATTCTTAGTCCAAATGGCAAAGTGATGGATCATGTATCTACTCATCCCACAAACATTGTGTAAAATTACAATTGTTATGATGGGAAATTGCACCTAACTTTAAGACATGGTTAGAATGGCCAAGTGGTGGATCTACGGTCTACACCCACCTACCAATACTTGGTTAGAATGGCTAAGTGATGGATCTATGGTCTACCTTTTCTATCAACACTATTTAAAATTGATAGATGGTGGACGTAGGGGAAACCAACCATTGCATCCACCTTGCAAAAGTTGGTTAGAATGGCCAGGTGGTTTATCTTGTATGCACCCACCTTTCAAAGTTTGACTAGAATGGCCAAATAGTGAATGTAGTATCTACCTATCCTACATACTTTATTTGAAAATTCAATGTGATGGATCTATCTACACCAACAATAGTACCCACCTTTCAAAAACTTTCTTAGAATGGCCAAGTGGTGGATCTTTAATGCACCCACCTTTCAAGGCTTGGTTAGAATGGACAAGTGGTGGATCTAAGATGGATACAATCTTGAAAATTTATCTCAAATGGTTTAATTTAAAGGATTCAAGATAACCTACCTTGAAAAATTATTCTAGATGACTTATGGGATATAGAATACACCTACTTTGGCTATCAAATGTCTAAATCGGATAAGTATTTGAGTTTAGAATCTAAAAGTTTTGAAGAGTGTAATTAAAATGCTATGTGTCAATTTGATTTATACACTTTCAAAGTGTTATTATATTTAATGTTTCATTATAGATTCTAACTAGTTATTTGTGTTTTCTTCGATTTCAGAGAAAAAATGGTTCAAAAATGAAAATTTGTGACGGTTCCTGTTAATATTGACTTTGCAAGTGACGATGAGAGAAAATGGTACTTAGACGTTTATGGAGTGCAAGGTGCACAATTTCATAAAGTGCATGTATTTGTGGCTAGTGACGAAGATGAGAATAGATTTGATGATCTAGGGCAGGTAGTCTCTGCAAGTGTTTCAACAGTTGAAGGACATCTTGACATTGAGTGCATTAACATTGGGATACCTAGAAATACTGAGTACCAACAATTAGTGGCAAATTCCTATGTCATTGAAAAAATGGTCGAAGACAAGGAAGAGACAATATTTTCATGGGGTTGGGATGTTAATGAAGATTTATTTGATATCACAGCAGATAGGCTACAAAATGCAATTATTATTTCTTTGAAAGGCAAGCAAGTGAAGAATAAGAAATAAACTAAGAAGAACACAACCAAAAAGGCAAGGGGTGTTACAACAGCTGGTGTTTCAGATGTAGATAAGGCCATTTTGAGGTCAAAGGACACAAGCAATCAACCCTTATTAAGGTTTGTGCAGCCTGATTTGCTTAAAGAATGAGGTCCAAAAAGCAAAGAAGAGTGCTACAGGAGGCATGGAAAAATATTCAGCATACTTCCCTTTCAAGTATAAGGAATACGCGATTCCCGTCACTAATTGTTTTCTTGCTCCTGGTCATTATAATTTTTGTCAGCTAAAGCCAGATCAAGTACAAAATCGTATGCTCTTCTTTGGAGCAAGTGCAAATCGGCCTTCATCATGTGCTTATCTAATTCCCGTAAAGAATTGTGACCAAAAGTCTGGAGTTCCAATGACACGTACTGAGGTAGAATAAGAAAGAACTGTTGACTACAAGTTTTGGATCATTGATGGACAAAACTCAATTTATGCAGCCAAAATGTTAAGATTTCAAGAAATGAAAAAGGATGGTGTCTCCTAGGATCTAATACAAGTTTATGAGAAAAGAAAGGCTCGGATTGTTATAGATCCATCCCCACAAGTTGCAGCATCCCCGGATTGTTGTAGATCCATCCCCACAAGTTGCAGCAGCCATATGAGCCATAGCAAATGAGGAGGCCAAGGTGCTATATGTTAAGCAACTTTACAGTGACATTCTCAAGCATCTTCGCAGTCAGTGGATATTTCAAAAATGCCCATCACGTCCAAACATTGGTGAAAAGGAAGGTGTAGAATCTCGCACACCTTGGGATCTAAGTTCTCTTTTTCTTTTTCCCTCGTGGTTGTATAATGATAAAATAACTAAAATTCTTAGATTTAATTTGTTTTGGTTTTGCAAGCATTTTTTAAAATGGCAAGGATTTCTGCTGGTGCATCATCCATCACCAAACAAGCTCATATGGTCACTTACTCTGATCCTATTTATGATCAATGGCTGAAGATCATAGAGCAATTAGAGAGAGAGAATAAGAAGGAGAGAATAAGAAGCCAGTGACCACAGTTTTTAGATATTTGTGTGGTCTAGACAAAGATGAAGTAGAAAAGATTCAAACAGAAATAGAGAGTGAAATGATTATTTTGTCTAAGGGTGCAAAAGACACACCAGATGTAATGGACATGACTGATCGTATCAAGCAACTGAGATAAGATTGAATTATTCAAGATGAGTTTCTTGAGAAATTCAATTTTCTCAATGAGGAGAATCCATGTGAAAATCGGGAGAAGCTTTCTCCCACATACAACATTAATGATGTTGGTTACTCCCATTTCTTGACACTTTGTGATACTTGGCTGACATCACAACTACAACGTGGTACAAAGAAGATTGATTTTCTTGAAGAGGCAAGAAAATATTACCATGGATGATCAACATTGTGAAAGAAAAAGTAGATTCAATAATAGGTCTTCCATGGTCTATATATGTTGTCAGTCTTCAAACGGAGGGAAGATCTTACTTAGAGCACCATCTAAACAACCCTATCCCTATAGGATTGTGTACCTTGGACAACACACATGATTTGGAGAGCAATCTACAATGGTTAGCTGAAAGATTCAAAGATCTCATAGATGGAATTATTGCTATTGCAGGTGGGTCAATAGAACCATAGTGTGCGATCCTTTCTTTTTTGAATAATAAAGACTATGTGCAGTTACAGTCTGCTTTGCAAAGTATGACAAACATGGTCAAAATACAATTTGTTGGGGCATTGCACAATGTGAAGCATTTGGAATTTACTGGTGCTATAGAATACTTCACCACACTTGTGTTCTTGAGCAAGGGAGATGCCTTTGAGGGACTTATTATTTCTTCAAATCCAGGGATAGAATCCATAATACTAGATGCAGGACACCTTGATCTAGATTTTGGAAGTGTGAGTCAATTGTCAGATGTCGAGTTTCTACAACTCAAGAAGGAGTTGACAATCAAGCAACGCATTCAAAAGTATTGCAAAGAAGATTTAAACCTTATTGACATGTTCAGTGATGTCTACATAGCAGAGTTGAGACTCAAGCAGAAAAGGGAAGTGTTATGCCTTGTGGACAATATTGACAACCAAAGAAAGCTTAAAACAAGACTTTTCAGCTTTACAAATCAGCATGATGATGTCAAAAAATGGGCAAAACTTCAAAGTGATCAATTAGATCATCCCATTGATGACGAAGGAGTATCGAATATGGTAGGAGCATTAAAGTGAGACACCCATATCAGTTCCAGACTTTTTGAACCTTGAAGCAAGTATGAGCTAAGCTTCTATACCCACTTGTCATGTAATTAAGCTTTTTATTTTGAAATAAGTTTGATATCATTTTTAAACATGTAATGATAGTTTCATCATGTATATTGTCAGGTATATTAATCATTGATTTAAGATCTTTGATTTTAATTTTTCTCAAAAGTATCGTGCAATGAACCTTTTCTTCATAGTTTAAAATTGTAAGAAAGATAAATCATTACTTATTACATTAATAATTTGAAGTAACATATCTACTAAAAAATATTTTAATGTAAATTGACATACAAAAAATTGATTCTTTACTACGTTGAATTGATACTTCATGACATTAAAAACTTAACTAAAACATATAGTCTACAACGTTTGACATTTTTTAGCTAAAATATGTTAAACATTTTTTTTTGCAGACTCAAAAATGATAAGAGATAGTAAAAGACAATTTCTTTCACATTATGTGTGGCATGATGATCCTCTTGGTATACAAAGTTTTCCCATTACAAAGGATAAAGTCTTTGAGATAAGTGGTATTATCTTTGAAGTACGAGCTTCCAATACACAAGGAGCTGGTTATGGGCTTTTTGTGCATACACATTTTCAAGAGGGTATGACTATTCTCCATTATGGTGGTGATAATTATTTCCATGATACTTGGAAGAAGTTGTGCAAGATATCTCCAAGGGCATCTAGGTACTCACTTCTGGAGGATCCAAATGTCAATTGTGTGGAGGATGAGATATATATTGTTGGTGATGTAGAAGATGGAAATTTGGTAGGATATATAAATAGTACTCATGGTCTAAGTATGAGCCCAAATGTATGTTATACTTTTGATCCCAATTTTCCACCTTGGCTTAAAGCCATTACAACACAAATTAGCTTAGATAAATGTTGCTATGTTTGTGTTGAAACCCTACGCCACATAGAAAGTGGTGAAGAGCTTCTTGTAGAATATGAATTTGCTTAGCATCACTCAAATCTCATGATAAAGTCCCTTATATGAAAGTTATTGATAATCTATTTGAAACCGACTGATTACTGAGTATGTATCATGATAAACATCGTGCGTTGTGATGGCATTCCATGTTATGCAATGAATACTTGATTTCATACAAAAATCTAATCCTAAAGTGACATCCATAGAATTTCACAAGATTTTTGGAGCTTGCATAATAATGCTCTATTTCAAAGTTCATGTATCATGTTGAACATAAACAATACAAGAATTTGTATCTCATTGTACATATTTTAATTATCAGAGCATAAACTTATGCATTAGCAATTTATGCAGTAGTTCATTTTGAATGCATTTTTAAAATTGTACCGTTAATAATATCCCAATAGTGGATTTTGAATGTACCAAACCCATGTAAAACTTGTTTAGAATAGCTAAATGTTAAGTAAAGGATGCACTTTTCCATACATACCTTGCTTAAAGTGTCTTGATGGTGGTGGATTGAAAATTTCCTTGCTCCTCTCAAGAACTTTTTTAGATTGGACAACTGGCGGATCTAGGATGCACCCATATTTACACAATGTTCTTTGATTGAAAAAGTACTAGTTTATTGAGTGCACCAACCACCCTTCCACAACTTGTTTGGAATGCTTGTTTTAAGATGCTACCACATTCTAAGACTTGTTTCGAATGGCCAAATGGTAATTCTAAGTTTCACTCATTTGTCTTTTGGTTACTAGAAGCGCCAAGTTATGGGTATACAATTCACCTCCCATTTTTAGGATGGACTTTGAATCTTCATTGGTTCTACACACACAACCAACACAAACAATTTAATTGTCAAGTACCATTGCACTTTTTTTCCAGATTTAAAGTCCATCCTAAAAATCAAAAGAAGTGGTAGATCTTATTCTTGAATGATCCTTTGTGATTGAATGGAGCATAGCTTGGACAAGTGGTAGAAATTATGGTTCTCTATGCTTCAATAGAGCTTAGATTTAGTGGTGGACCTTGTGACTATCTATGCTAGAATGGAACTTTGCTTGGACACGTGGTGGACCTTGTGGCTACCTATGGTGGAATGGAGCATAGCTTGAAGAAGTGTTGGATTTAATGGCTCTCTATGCTTCAATAGAGCATAAATTGGACAAGTGGTGGACCTTATGATCCTCTATGATTTAATGGACTATAGCTTAGACAAGTGGTGGACCTTATGGATCTCTGTCTTTCAATAGAGCAGAGATTGAACACATGGTGAACCTTGTATCTTTCTATGTTTGAATGGGTTAGTTCCTTGGACAAGTGGTGGATCTTATGGATCTATACCCTTCAATAAAGCATAGACTAGACAAGTGATGGACCTTGTGTTTTTCTATGCTTGAATCGATCTTAGCTTGGACAAGTGGTGGGTCTTGTAGCTCTCTATGCTTGAATGGATCATAGATTGGAAAAGTGGTGGACCTCATGGCTCTCTATGCTTGAATAGAGTATAGAATGGGACCTTATGGTCCTCTATGCTTGAATGGATCATAGTTTGGACAAGTGGTGGACCTCATGGCTCTCTATGCTTGAATAGAGTATAGAATGGGACCTTATGGTCATCTATGCTTGAATGAAACATAGCTTGGATAAGTGGTGAACCTTATGGATCTCTATGTTTCAATAGGGCATATATTATACAAGTGGTGGATCTTATGGTCCTCTATAACTCAATAGATCTTGGCTTTGGACAAGTGGAATGGAAAGGTAATGAATCTAGGATGCATTTTTTCTCTTGCACCACCATGTTTAGAATGGTCTTGTGATGGATCTTGAATGCACCAAACCTTCCTTAATTTGTTTCAAAAGGGCAAGTACTAAATATAAGATGCAATTTTCCTTTCCACACCTTGCTCAAAGTGGCTTGGTGGCGGATTAAGATTTCACTTACTCTTCAACAAGAACTTAAACATAGAATCTCCAAGTGATGCATCTAAGAAACAATATATGTTCTATAACTTTTCAGAATGGACAAGTGGTAGATCTAAAATGGAACAAAGCTTCTATAAGTTGTTAAAAATAGTCACTTATTGTGGATCAAGGATATGATAAGTGGTGAAAAATGTTTGTGGTGGAATTAGAATACACTCACTCTGACAGAAGCCATTAAGGTTGGCCAAGTGGTGGACCTTTGATGGATGGATAGCTCAACAACTATGAGTGAATCTTTGATTGAGCAAGTATCTACTCTTTCATCATTTCTAGATTGGCCAAGTGGTGGATCTAAGAGGAGTACTAGTCTTCCACAACTTTTTTTGATTCAATATATAGGATGCACACCAACATTCAAAACTTCATTAGAACGACTTTGATTTTATTTAGGATGCATCCTTCATTGCACAAACTATATAGAATGATAAGATGGTGGATTTAGGATCTAGGATCTAAATGGCCAAGTGGTGGATTTAGAATCTACTCATCCCAAAAGCATTGTGTACAAGACATGGTTAAAATGGCCAAGTGGTAGATCTAGCAGACACCAACAATTGGATCCACAATTCAAGCCTTTGTTATAATGGCTAAGTGGTTGATCGTTGATGCATCTAATTCCCAATTCTAAGTCTAAACGTCCAAGTGGTGGATCTAGGATCTACTCATCCCACAAACATTTTGCAAAATTACAAGTGGTATGGTGGCCAAGTGTTGAATGCACCTAGCTTCAATACATGGCTAGAATGGACACCTGGTGGATCTAGGGGACATCAACACTTGGATCCACATTTCAAGCCTTCTTTATAATTGCCAAGTGGTTGATCGTTGATGCATCTGTTGGAGCTATATATGGCTCACTCTACTCAACTTGGTCTCACCTATATATTTGTATCTTGTCCTCAATATGAATCAGTCTTTGGGAGCGTATATGGTGTGTCTCTTGTCTCGTCTCTCTCTCTCTCTCTCTCTCTCTCTCTACATCTCAACATGGTATCAGAGCAGTAACGATCATGCGCCGATTCAATTCATAGTGACAAAACAGTATGTGTATGCGATTTGCATGCAAGATTCAAAAATTGCTACAAATTTTAATTTTGAGCATTGATTCTTGTTAATTGTGGTTGTTTTGTGTTAAGAAGAATATGATTAGTGTTTTGTGTGACGTTTATTGCTAATCAATCTAATTGTTGATTACGTTTTCTTGTTGATGACACCCTGAACTTCATGTCAATTTTTCTTGTTGTTCTGCCCAAAACTTGTTCGTCTCCTCGAACTCTTCGATTTGAGTTCTAGGTTTGCATCAATCGGAGTTCGCAGCAGAAAGTTATGTTGTTTTTACTGCAATTGAGCTTGACGTAGCTTTCTTCGTCCTACTTCTTCGTGAAGCGTCCGCGATCGTTTTTCTTATTTTGGCGTTAACTTTTTCGAGAAGATTTAGCTTTTTGCTATTCATATTGTGGCCGTCAATCTTACGTCTCACGCCACTCTATTTTGAGGACTCTTTTATTATTAACGTCTCCTTTACCCTGCCCTTTTTGGGTGACGTCTCTCACATCTTTGGAAGTTCCTTGAGCATCCTTCTTACGTTTATCGTTGACAGAACGCAGTCCTCATATCTCTCTCATTCTCAATTGCGGCCTTCACCATATATGGTGTGCAAATTCTGTGATCTTATCTTATACGTCTTCTCGCAACAAGATATGGCTATGAATATTCTCGTCAACGGCTTTCCTTCTGGCCAACGTTCTGTTCCTCCTTTCCAAGGTCAAGGTTTTCCAGGCTGGAAAGCAAAGATGTTGTTAATTCTTGAAGGCGATGAACTCTCCGATGTTGTTCTTGGAAATCGTGTTTGTCCGCCTCAGCCTGTTGATACGGATAATGATAACGTGCTTATCACTGAAGGACCTATATTTGAAGATTGGAATGTTGCCTATACGGATTGGCAACGACGTGATAAAGCAGCTCGTCGGTATATTCTTTCTGCTCTTACTGATTCCCTTTTGCTTGATATGTACGAACTGCCTACTTCCCACGACGTATGGAAGTACCTTATTGCAAACTTTCAGAAGAAATCTGTCACAGAAATACTTTATTTGAGAGGGTTGCTTAACAAGTTACAATATGAAGTTGGTATTGTCATGACGGGACATATTGAATCTTTCAAATCTATTATTAATCAACTTGCTGCTGCCGGTGATCCTGTTCCACAAAAGCAACTGATTACACTTCTCCTTGATACGGTGAAGGACTCTTCTTATGATAACATTGTTACTATTCTCTCTAATAAAGGTGGTCTTGATTTCGACCAAGCCTGCATGTCTTTAATTGAATACTCTCAACGTCAAGAACGTCGTAATGCTAGTCATGATACAGCTATCATTTCACACGAGGAGACTGAGTCACAACAGATGGAACGGGCTTTTTATGCTCGAAGGCGTCCATTTCAACGAGGAAACCGCAGAGGTGGCCGTCGCGGTAATATTTTCTCTCGTCTCAAATTTCCTAATAAGCAATGTTCTTACTGCAACAGAAATGGCCATACTGAAGATGATTGTTGGGCACGTCAATATGATGAAGAACACAATATTACCACAAAACAACCACGTTTATCTAGAGACTCTTCTTCTTCTTCTTGTGAATATTGTGGACGATCTGATCATCCCACTCATATGTGCTATAAGCGTCGATTCGACACAGACCGGAATAGAGCATATGCTACTGAACATCGAAACAACATTGTACCAGAAACAAGCTGCGTCCTATGTTCAGTTGCTCCAGACAGAATACTTCATGTACGCGATGGATCACTTTTTATTGTCGATTCTTGTGCTACAGGAAATATGACATATCAGTCTAAGTGGCTCCATAACTATCATCCATTGCCAGTTCAACGTGTTGTTTATCTTGCTGATGATACTACTTGTCAAGTAAAGGGTATTGGAGACTTATATCTTGGTACCTTATCTTCTTCCACTCGAATTTTGCGAGGAGTATTACATGTAACAGATCTTCAACGTAATCTTCTTTCAGTTGCTAGACTTGTTGATCTTGGTCTGTTTGTTGGATTTGATCATACCAAATACCGAATTGAGAAAGATGGACAGACTATAGCCATTGCTCCTCGAAATGGTAATTTGTTTGAACTCTCTCTCAACGATGCTGAAGAAAATGTTGTCACTGCTCCAGGTGATCATGATTGCAAAGTATGGCATCACCGTTTTGTTCATGCTGATTTCTCAAAACTCCTTGATATTCAACGTCGTGATCTTGTTCATGGCATGGATCTTAAAGCCCATTCTCATGACATATTGGATCTTGTTCATACTGATATATGTGGACCTCTACCTTCTTCGAGATCACAATATCGCTACTTCATAACTTTCATTGATGATTTCTCAAGGTATACGACCGTATTTCTACTTAGACAAAAATCTGAAGCCTTATCTGTTTCCAAACAATTCCACAAGGCTGCGGAACTTCAAACTGGTCGTCGCCTTAAGAAGCTTCGTAGTGACAATGGAGGCGAATATGTTTCTCCAGAGTTTGTGAGTTATTGTGCTGACAGTGGAATTCATCATGAACACACTATTCCATATTCGCCTCAACAGAACGGTGTTGCTGAACGAAAGAATCGCACTATCCTCAATGTTGTAAGATATATGCTGATTCATTCTGGCTTATCTCGTGTTTTTTGGGCTGAAGCTACTTTGACAACAGTATTTATTCAGAATCATCTTCCTACTACTCCACCCTCTGGTAAGATACCCATCACAGCATGGACAGGTGACATTCCTTCTGTATCTCATTTTCGAACCTTTGGATGTATTGCTTATATTCATGTTCCCAAAGAAACATGAACAAAGCTTGATGCTCCTGGTCTTAAAGTTATTTTTATTGGATATTCTGACACTTCCAAAGGCTAAAAATTCTATGACCCTTCCTCCAAGAAAGTAATTGTGAATCGTGATGCTACTTTTAACGAATAGCTTATGGGAGGCTCATGGTCCATGGATGATTCTAATGATACTAAATCATTGCTTCAAGCTTTTCCATTTCTTTCAGAAGATGAAACTCTTCCTATAGAGCAACTTTCCTCTTCACAACCATCCATTCCGAATGTCGCCAATGATGATATTGATATTTTTGTTGATCTGCCTATTGATTTTGAACATGGCTCATGTCATGTTTATGATGACAATATTGCTGATAATGCTTTTTCTACTTCCAAAGATCCCATTACTTATGATGAAGCTATCTCTTCACCACAAAAGGATCAATGGCAAGAGGCTATGGAAGCAGAGTACGATTCTCTTATCTCTGATCTTTGATGTATCTAATTCCCAATTCTTAGTCTAAATGGCCAAGTGTTGTATCTAGGATCAACTCATCCCACCAACATTGTGTAAAATTACAAGTGTTATGATGTTGATTGCACCTAACTTTAAGACATGGTTAGAATGGCCAAGTGGTGGATCTTTGATGCACCTACTTCCCAATTCTTAGTCTAAATGGCCAAGTGGTGGATCTAGGATTTACTCATCCCATAAATATTGTGTAAAATCACAACTTTTATGATGGCCAAGTGTTGATTGCACCTAACTTTAAGACATGGTTAGAATGGCCAAGTGGTCGATCGAAGAAACAATATGTGTTCTATAACTTTTTAGAGTGGACAATTGGTAGATCTAAAATGCAACAAAGCTTCTTCAAGTTGTTTAAAATATTCACTTATTGTGGATCAAGGATGTGATAAGTGGTGAAAAATACTTTTGGTGGATTTTAGAATACACTCATTCTGACAGAATCCAATAAGGTTGGCCAAGTGGTGTACCTTGGATGGATGGACAGTTCAACAACTATGATTGAGCTAGTATCTACTCTTCCATGATTTCTAGATTGGCCAAGTGGTGGATCTAAGATGAGTACTAGTCTTCCACAACTTGTTTTGATTCAATATATAGGATGCACACCACCATTCAAAACTTCATTAGAACAACTTTGATTTTATTTAGGATGCATCCTTCATTGCACAAATTGAGAAAAAGTGATGATTATGTGGATGTCAATAATCATGTCAAAATATCTTGTTTGTTAATATGTCATTCTCTAGGAGACTATTGTGTGATCTTTCATTGTTTTTTGCTTAGATCCAGGGATTGAGGGTGGGTCAATACCAACAGCAAATAATGAGAGTCTTCCACATGTATCTAAAAAGGTCTCACTTGAAGAATTGAATATAATTATTGATACTCAAATGCAAATACCTGAGGCCTCTTTGCTACATCTTTCATCGAAGGCCTCTTCGACAAAATTTGAGAAGCTTGGAGAAGGAGAGAGGGGGGGGGGAGGCTTGTTCAAGGAGAGAGAGATGGGGAGTGGGGGAGGGGAGGGGGGGAAGGCTTGGGAGCGATGGCGGAGAGCAAGAATGCAGGGAACGCAGGGTATGCTGCAAAAACGCGGCATACTTTGCCTTCTTTTCTTTTTTAGGAGCCAGTTATTACCACGGCTATTACCACGCTGATTACCGCCCATATTACTGCGGCCAGTCATTTCAAATAGATACATGCAAATCCGAGGTTGCGGGGGGGGGGGGGTACAAACCACCCCCCCTACCCTTAGCTATAAATTATTTCATTTTTTAGCCTTTTGGGTTTTTTTATGAAGATTTTTAATTTTTTATGGATACTTTATTTTGTAGTACTTTAAATATTTATTAATTGAATTTTTAAAATCTCTTTTAGTTAAAAAATAATTTTAACACTCATTGTCATTTATTCCCTTTGACTTAAACTATATCTAATTTTTCTAATGGAATTAAGTGTTTTTCTAATTATTTATTTTTTAGGACACATGACTAAATAAACAACCTTTTGCGTGTGCAGGACATCGACTGGGGTGATCTTGGTCCTCCTAGAGGCCCAGAGCGAGATTGTTGGCTCAAGGAAACACTACCTTGTCCTTGCGCCAAGCGCAAAAAGGCAATTCCTTGCTTTAGAGCACGTGGAGAACGAAGGGCTTTGGCATCCTCGGAAAAGTGCTCAGAGAGATGATAGCACAACTCACCCGTCGATTGAGGAGGTGCCCCATTGGTCTATGTTCGGTGGTGGTGCACCGGCGCGGAAGGCCAAACGGCAAAGGCAAGAGCGACTGAGAGATTTGGGTGCACCGCATGGTGATCTTGCAGGTTGGTTGTATTTGCATTCCATAGCCAAGAGTATTGGTGTAGGCTCTCAGCTTCTCAACAAACTTGCAGAAGAAGATGGAGCTCTTGCACTTTTCACTTCACACAATGAGAGTGTGTGTGTGTGTGTGGGGGGGGGGGGGGGGGGGGGGGGGGGGGGTCCCCCCCTCTCATTTAAGCATGACAATCTTTTATGCCTCTTGAGAGATCATGTTTGAATTGAACACTTCAAGCACCTTAGTCATTTAAGCATGAAAAGAACCTCAAGCTTGGGCAAGGTTCCCATAAACACCATAAGCACCTTAGTCAGCAAGCATGACAAGCACCTCAAGCTTGGGTAGGGTTCCCACCTCAATGTCAGTCCCAACGTGCTTAAGGTCCTACGTCTAAGGACTTTACACTAACCTTTGGATGTATTTAATGAAGCTAACGCTAAGGTCTTTAAGACCTATTAGGTAGCATTGCTCTTTGTTGACAGACCATCTCTCATTTGGACCCATTTACCTTGGCCCCGTGTTGAGATAGATCCATAAGTACATGTCTATATCCTAACATGTGTTCCCGTTTATTCTCCCACATTAAATGATGAGTTTAATATGAGAAAATCATTTGGTTTGGTTAGATATTATATTTTATGACAATACCTCTCTCTTGAAATCATAGTCGTTCTCGACTATGAGATAGAAGAGATAAAGTCTTAGTCATTAGTCCATGTTTCTTAGCAGGTAGAGGATCCATTTTTACCCTACGACATCATTCCAAGATAGATGGCTAATCCATTTGGTGCTTGGGAGACTTAGCTTCCGCAAGCATGTCCACTCTTTAGTCCATATCATACTCCCAAAGTAGGAGTGACAAATTCTACTTGGTGTTTGAGTGACATTTGGGTTGGTTAGATATTATATTTTATGACAATACCTCTCTCTTGAAATCATAGTCGTTCTCGACTATGAGGTAGAAGAGATAAAGTCTTAGTCATTAGTCTATGTTTCTTAGCGGGTAGAGGATCCCTTTTTACCCTACGACATCATTCCAAGATAGATGGATAATCCATTTGGTGCTTGGGAGACTTAGCTTCCGCAAGCATGTCTACTCTTTAGTCCATATCATACTCCCAAAGTAGAGTGACAAATTCTACTTGGTGTTTGAGTGACATTTGGGTTGGTTAGATATTATATTTTATGACAATACCTCTCTCTTGAAATCATAGTCGTTGTCGACTATGAGGTAGAAGAGATAAAGTCTTAGTCATTAGTCTATGTTTCTTAGCGGGTAGAGGATCCCTTTTTACCCTACGACATCATTCCAAGATAGATGACTAATGCATTTGGTGCTTGGGAGACTTAGCTTCCGCAAGCATGTCTGCTCATTAGTCCATATCATACTCCCAAAGTAGAGTGAAAAATTCTACTTGGTGTTTGAGTGACATTGTCGTCACAAACATGATTGTAAGCATGCATACTATTTAAATCCGTGCACAAAAGAGGATTAGTCTTATAAGACATAAACATTCATTTAGAAAGCATATACATTTGCTTACTCTAGTGTAGCATTGTAAGCATTGACAAGGTTCATATTATCCTTAAGCTGTGTTTCTTGCATCCATCTAGCATCTTCAAAAGGATACTTTTTAAATTTAATAAGATATCGTCGGATGATCTTACCATGTCTTAGTACCTTGTATTTGTGTCAAAGTATATCTTTGGGTTGTAACACCTCTTCTTGGTCTTTGATGTCTGGAGGTCTTAAATAATTGGTTCCCTTTGTGGCTCTCCTTTGTAGGTCTTAAGTAGGCTCACATGAAAAGCATTGCTTATGAGCCAATGGTTGGGAAACTTGAGCTGATATGCCATGTCATTGATTGGCTTCAGGATCTGAAAAGGACCATAGTATCTTTTTGCTAGTTTAGCATAATACTTTTGATGGCTCGTAGGATTTTTACCCGTAGTTTGCCACAATCGAGCCTTGGGAAACTTAAGTAAGACCCAATCATTTTCTTTGAATGTTAAGGCCCTTCTATGCTTGTCAGCAAAAACTTTTTTCCTTTGTTGAGAGATGGATATAGCCTCCTTAATCTTTTGAAAATATTCTTGTAGGTCACGCTATAGTCATCAGTAGCAACGAAGATCTTCCCATGTAATTTAAGTAGCAAGGGACTTTTAGGTCTTCCCTCTATGATCTCCAAAAGGTGTGTTGCCCGTAGTAGTATGGAGAGTATTAGTGTACGTATACTCTACAAGGGATAATACTTATCCCATTGTGGGCGTTGATCTACTTCTATAACATATGACTTTAGTAGACTCAATCTGGCCATCCATTTGTGGTTGAATGCCTCTATGACCCCCATAAGGATGAGCATGGGATTCATACATAACTTTCTCATGAAGGGAGCGAGTAACACATATCCTGTTTCCATGGAGAACATAATCCTCCCGCAAGGTGAATGGTTCCTCTTTCTTCCTGAAAGCAAGGACTGACATTATGTCTCTAAAGTCAGGGTTAATAGCATACTCATCTATCATAAAAGATAGATCAAATTGAGTTTCTATAGAC
The DNA here is from genome assembly GCF_014529385.1 of Adiantum capillus-veneris. Taxonomy (NCBI): domain Eukaryota; kingdom Viridiplantae; phylum Streptophyta; class Polypodiopsida; order Polypodiales; family Pteridaceae; genus Adiantum; species Adiantum capillus-veneris. Next base: position 194,029,766 of record NC_140931.1, read on the forward strand.
AACTGCATTGACTCTTGGTCATTGCGAAAGTGAATTAGCCACTTGATTGTGCTTATGAGCAATGTGAGCAATATGAAATAAAATTGTGAAAGAAAATCTGTGCACCTCGTTTGTTTGTCGGAGAGCTTGGTTTGCATCATGAAGTACTTAAGACTTTGATGATCCATTTGTAGGATGAATGGAGTCCCCAAAGGGTAGTCCTTCCATGTACCAAGGGTATGTAGAATAGCTAGTAGATCCTTTTCATAGATGCCCAAGAAACGCTCATCGGAATTGAGTCTTCAACTCACATATGCTATGGCATGCCCTTCTTAAAGCAAGACTGCTCCAAGGCAATCTCCACAAGCATCACATTGGACTTCAAATGGTTTTGAGAGGTCCAGAAGTGTAAGCACAGGCTGAGAGCTAATATTTTCTTTAAGCTTATCAAAAGAATTTTTCTCTTTAGCAGTCCATGAGTACTTAATGTTCTTCTTTGCTAAGCCATGTAATGGTCCTACTATTTGAGAGAGTTTGGCTATGAAGCATCTATAGTATGCACACATACCAATAAAGCTTCTTAGCTCATGTAGATTCCTTGGATTATGCCATGCTTTTATTACCTCCAACTTTTATGGATCCATACGGATACCATCTTGAGAGATAATATGACCTAAGAATTGACTCTCTTGAAGGAAAAATTTGCTCTTCTTTTGATTGATAAAAGCTTGTTCTCCCTCAAAGCTTAAAATTACCTGAAGATTTTGCTTGTGCTCCTCGAAGGACTTGGAGTAGATGATGATATCATCAAGAGCACTCCAATAAATTTACGATAGGGTGTAAATATTTTCTCCATTAAAAAATTGAACGTGGCTAGATCATTTGTTGAACCAAAAGGCATGACAAGATATTCAATGAGACCAAACGTTTTACAGAACACGATCTATAAATGATATCTTCATTCTCTATCCTAATTCGATGATAGCCACTTTTAAGGTCAATTCAACTGAAGTAGGTCAAACCTTGTAGCTTATCAAATAGATCTTTGACCCACGGTACGGGAAATCTATTTATGATAGTGAGACGGTTTAGTGCTCGATAGTCCACACACATGTGGTATGTACCATCTTTCTTTTGCACTAAAATGACTGGAGAACAAAAAAGAGAGGAGCTAGGACTCACCATCCCTTTGTCTACCAGTTCATGCACTTGCCTCATAATCTCCTCTTGTTGATCTTGATAAACTCTATAAGGAGGCTTGTTAGGCGGTGAGCTCCCTGGTAGGAGCTCAATTCAATGGTCATCGTCCCCTCATTTTGGAGGTAATTCCATAGGGATATCATTGATAAAAACATCATGGAATATATTTAGAAAATTACACAAATATAACTCTTCTTCATTGCTACCATTTTCATTTGATAAATCATTAGCATCATTAGTGGATTCTTTGACAAAAATCATGTACGCAAAACCTGAGCTTTTCATTGAATTATCAAAAGCAAGTGAATCTACAAGTGGTATAGTACGACCAAACTCATTAGCATCTATATACATGCTCTTTTCCTTGTAGGTGAAGTAAATTCTCCTTTCAGGGAATTTCATGTTGGTAGCCATGCGGTTGAGCCATGGTGCCCCTAGGATAGCATTCTCATGTTGGAGAGGAGAGATGAAAAATTCTTCTTTGTCGACGTAGCTTTGGACATGAAGCCTCAACTTCCCAATCATGGGAGTAATGGTGGCTTGCTATCCCTTGAAAGCTCCATTGACAAATACAGTATCTCCCATCTCAAAAGCTTGAATGCCCAACTTAGTGGCCAACTCCATGATATGAAGTTGTGAGTAGAGCCAGGGTCAAACAAGAAGAAGGCATCACGCTCCCTTAACTTTTTCCAAGCATAGAAGAGAGGTGATCCTTTGCAATGAGAATCCTCTTTTGGAGCTTCAAGTGTTGAAGCTCTGGGAGTCTCATTGCGGGCATTTCTTTTGGGGCAAGAACGGTGGCCATGTCCTTGCTCCCCACACTTAAAGCATTTGTGGTCCTTACAAAAATCTTCTAGCTCTTTAGGAGAGAGTTTATTTTTGCCTGTGTAAACTCCCTTCTCCTTGGACCGATTGTTGTTGTTGTTGTTGAAATTGCCTTGGGAAGAATTTTGGGTTTTTTTTCTTCTTTGCATCACTTTTAACTTTGCTTTCCATGGGCTTGGAATTCCTTCTAGCCCCTTGTTGGAAATTGATGTGTGAAGCAACCATAGTTTGGTGGATTACTTTGGCGATAGAACCAGACTGTTGGGAGTTGAAGTACTCGAATATCTCTTAAATCACAAGACTTGTCCACATATTTGTGAATAGACTCGTTGAAGAGCAGCTTCAAGCTTTGCCATTTGATAAGCACTTTGTCATTTGAATTGCTTGCAAGGAACTACTTCATGATGGAGACTCGATGAGTTTTCCATGTCTTTGGGGCTTCATCATTGCCACAAAGGCCAGCCCAACATTTACGAATAGAATTTTGGAAGTACATAACTACATGGTGTAGCTTGGAGGACTCTGTGAGGCCCTCATCTCCAATGGCCACATCAAATTGTTGGATGAAGGCCAATTCTTTGTCGGTGGCACCAAAGTTTTCATCATTGGTGAGAAAAGAGACACTCTTTCCTCCCTCTTTGAAATACTTGAGCTTTTGGGACCTTCGCCATGCAGGGTAATTTTTGAAATGTCCTCTCCTCCTGTATTCTCTAGGAAAATAACTATTGCTTTCATTGGAAGAGGAGGAAGGTGAAGACAAAGGAGAAGAGGGTGACCTCTTTCTTACCTTTTTCTTCCTTTTTCTCTCTTCCCTTTTGGAGTGACAAGGAGAAGGACTATGGGTTGATTGTTTCCTCTTGGGAGGAGTTGGCAACCGTCTAGACCACCGTCTTTGTGGAGCCACATCTTCAGAGGAACTTAGGGATTCGCTTCTTTCTCGTTATTTGGATTCCTCCTCTCTTATGGGAGAGAGTCTTCTTTTGGGAGTCTCATCAAAAGGCCTCCTAAGCTCTCGCTCCTCTTGGAGAGGAAGGGAAATCCCATAAACACAAACTTGTTGGGGGTAACTTTGTCTTGAAAAGCAGGGTTGCCCATAGCTTGATGCAACCTAGTAACAAGATAATTAACAAACAAGGGGGCATTATCATTTTCACTTCATGTGCAAAATCAACGTTATCAATGTTCATTCTACTCTCTTGGTTATTGTCAGCCATGCTAATTAAACTTATGTATAGGATTACTTTGTGCTTTGGTACCCTCAAAAAACTTAGTCACTACTGTTCTTTACCTTTGAAAATTAATTCTCAAGCAGCCACACCCGTGGTTTAGACACTGTGGATTGCAAAGACTAGTGGAGAGAGTCTAATATTGCTTGGTAGATTAGGTTCCTATTGAGCTTTCTTGTAGCTTAGCCAAAGGCAAGCCCTGAGAGACTTCATTATTAAGACTATAGTTCCCAACGGTGTACCGCAAACTAATTCCTTCTCAACCAAGATGATAGATCCCTGTCCCACTTACCCTATTGCAATGAACAATTACAGTCTTTCATGGACAACTTAATGACCTCCCTTCTTAATTAATAAAAGAGAAACCAATAGCTCTGATACCAATGTAATGGAAATAGCCTATGAACCTTGATAATAGCGGAATTAAGAGAATTAGATTGAGCATTTTTGTGAGACTACTTGGAGAACATAGAGCGTGAACTTAATTAGTGGTAGCAACATAACCATAATACTTAATTAACTTGGCATGAACAATACTTTTGCGAGAGAGAGAGAGAGAGAGAGAGAGAGAGAGAGAGAGAGAGAGAGAGAGAGAGAGAGTTCAGAGAAGTTGAGAACAGTTGAGGATCGGATTGATCTAGAGCCCGGTCTCCTGTCCAATAGGCTTTTTTATTATAGATTCTCCCATCAAGAGAGACTTGGTACAATACAATCTTTGTGCTCCTTGTGACCTAGGTGATGCAATGAAGATGGAAAGATCCATGCATCACAAGCATAACATAAACTTTGTAAAAGCATTAACCATCACTGGCCTCAGTCCCAAGGCCTCAAACACCTTCAAAGGTGGAGAGAGCTAGCGGGGAATGAGGGTAGCGAAGAGGAAGAAGAAGCATTCAATAGGGGAAAGAAATAGTTCCTCGCTTATCATCACTCTTCTTGCTAAGCATAGCATAATAGCATAGTAATGCAGATGAAAAAGATGGAAAGCTTAAGCATTGAAGCATGGATCTTGGTTGGATATGCATTCCATAGCCAAGAGTGTTGGTTTAGGCTCTTAACTTCTCAACAATATTGGAGAAGGACATGGACCTCTTGCACTTTGCACTTCACACAATGAGAGTGTATGTGTGTGTGTGTGTGGGGGGGGGGGGGGGGGGGGGGGGGGGGGGGTATAAGGATTCCCATGGAAGGGGAACGGCTCCACATAAATCTGGTCCTCAATTGTTGTCAAGTTCTCTAAACTATCTCTCTCTCTTGCAAAAGTATTGTTCATGCCAAGTTAACTAAGGATTATGGTTATGTTGCTACCGCTAATTAAGTTCACCCTCTATGTTCTCCAAGTAGTCTCACAAAATTGCTCACTCTAATTCTCTTAATTCCGTTATTCTCAAAGTTCATAGGCCATTTCCATTACATACAATGGCAATTGATGAGAAAAATGTCAACTTGCTTGGGGGCTATAAAAGAAGAAAGTTTTTGAGATACAAGGGTGACATGCCTAATGCTACCAAAAGAATAAAAAACTGATGTAAAAATGACAATATTTTGCATAAAAATATATTTTTTGAATTTGGATATTTTTAGAAAGACTCGATACAAAGTTTCAAAGTGAAGCATTAGTCTCCATTTCTGATTGACCAGCATGGTTGTTTGATCTCATCCATTGTAATTGCCACTTATAGAACCAATTGAATAATTCCTTCAGTCCATTGCTCCTTCCTTGTTCTCCTCCCTTTCTCATACATATGAAAAATGAATCCCTCGCTTGATAGTGAGATTTTTCCATTCCTTGAGTATTCCATGTTGCAAGGGGTCCTTGTTTTGCAAAATAAAGTCCATGCAAGTCGAGAATATGCTTAGCACTAGAATGGTAACCTAACATGACATAAAAGTGTCCTTTCAGGGTTTTGGAAAAAAATTCCAAAACCATAGTAGATCCACTCATTTTGAAAATCCTTTCATGAGCTTATAGTTCAATAGCTACTACATATGGAAAAAATGAGAAACTTATAATTTTTCTCATCCATTGGTCACTACAAGCCTCCAAAGTTGATGGACCAGTGAATTTTGCCCAAAACAGTAATTTCTTACGGTTGATTGTATATAAATAAGAGTGGGGATTTTTGTAAGACATGAGATATAATGCCCTGTTAACTTCAATGGGTTGGTGATCAAAACATATGGTTGCTTTTACCTCACTAATTTTCTTTTGGGCAAAAAAAATAGGTACAAAAAAGTTGCATTTTTGCCATTCTGCGGACCTATCATCAAAGTTTCTATAGTCACGCTCAATAAAGATACTATATACATGTTTTCTTGGTTCCCTTTGGGCCTTTGGATTCAAAAGGAGCCATGGAGCATGTCAAAAGGATAATGGATCTCTTACAATTGGAACCTTGGGGGCAATCATAAAGTGCTAAATACAGCAAACATGAAAAACCTGGGTTTAGCATTACGACCTCTAGAAACCCATAGAAACTACTCAATATCTAGCCTAGTTTGTAGTTTATGATTAGATATGGTTACTACCTACAAAATACACACAATTGGCCTAAGAAACTAGCAATATTGAGAAAGTTATACTTGCTACTCTAAAATGTATCGTATTCTTCAGCAATCAAAAAACTCAACCATCATCATATACTATGCTATATAGCATATTAGGTCCCCCAAAACTCAAGGAAGATTAGCTTTATGTTATACATCACACTTAAACAATCAAAATTGAATTTGGATATCAAGAAATCCACCAAAAAAATCGTAAAAGTGCTAATTTTGGCCAAAAAACAGGATTATGCAATTCTTGTAAATTGGTCATAACTTTCAATTTTAACACTTAGCTCTCCCTATAAGCATCAAAACATATTGAGAACTATGAAGGCCTAACCTCTAGCCATCTAAACCTCTCAAACATGAAGTTTAGAGTGGTATAGTTGCCAACAATTGAAAAAAAGCCAAAAACAGGACCCGTTTTTCCACACAGTTTAGGTTCAAAAATGTTGTGCAATAGTAAGGTTAATGGTGAGATCGATACTCCAAAAAAATCGTAAGTTTTTTTTCAGCTCATAAGGCAAATTTGTGGATATATAGCACCTAGAAATTCATTTTCATACTCTTCAAATAATTCAAACAAAATGGTCACTTAACAGGACACAAAAGTGTCCAAGGACATAAAAGTGTCCTACTACCATTCTAGTGTTATAAAGTACAAAAAAATGCTAATTGAACTCATAGGATGCAATGTAAAAAACGATCCATACTTTAAGAAGTAATTGAAGACTCACCAAATAATATGTGATGTCTTTTTATCCCCAAGCATCTGTGATAAAAGTTATTAAAAGCTTTAACTCCTTGAAGTCATCTGCATAAGTAGTAGAGCTAGCTTTAAGTAGTAGAGCATCTGTGATAGAAGTTATTAAAAGCTTTAACTCCTTCGTGAAGTCATCTGCATAAGTAGTAGAGCTAGCTTTTTGTCTCAAGAATTTCAAATAACTGTCGAGATTCTTCTACACTTCCATGTGTTTGCTGGCTATATATAGTCTACTTTTGACATTGGTTGTTATTACACAAAGATCCTTCCAGCAGTTCCACATAGCGTCAACTTGTTTGTTATCATGGTTGCCAAAAATATTTTGGCTTTCTCCACCCATTGAAACATCTTGCAGAACATCACTTGTCCCTTTTGAAAGAGTAAGATCTTTTTTTAGATGCACTTGACCACCATGGAAACCCATTCAAGAGAGCAAAGCCTCACATTTTTCTATGCACTCGACAACAAGTTTACTCGACTTAATAGAATATGCATAATAAAGATGGAGTCAAAGCAATTTATCCAAGATTCTAATCTCTGCATGCATTGAACATATATGTACATTTTTTAAATCTATTGCTAGAATTGGATCCCAAATCATAGAAGATGACCGGTAGTTGATGACGTTCACACACTATTTCTCAATGGTGGTTTGCCAACCTCATGTTCTGCAAGCCATCATTTTGTTCTAGTGCTTGCCATGCAATACAAACATGGATACTTGGTATTGGCACCTCCATATACACCAAACATGCACTTCAATGCCTTAAGGTTGGCACTCAAGTGCCATTCTACAATGAAGTCACCCATGCCATCTACATGGAGTTGTTAACCTAGATTTTGGTTTTGTATAACAGAAGGGATGTCGGTCTACAAAAAGAGCCATTTCAATGTATCGTGGTTTCCTAATGGTATTTGATCTGCTCCAATCCACCATAGATACATTTTTTTTTGAGTTTTGTGGTATGGGTAATTTAGCTTACCCTAGCTATAATCCAATTCTATATTCATTAGGGATATAGATACTCTAACCATTTTTTGACATTTTTGAATTTGAGCCTCATCCAATTTCATAATAAATAAAATTTTTCCTTTATAACAAATACCTTACTTTCCCAACATTATGAGGCCTAGGCAATCCAAAATATTTAATCTTGTAATACTTAAGGACCTGAAACCCGGTTTTAGAGATGGCCCTATAACCCCTTCTACTCACCCCACTGTGTCTTCTTGAATTTGAGAAGGTTAGACCAATAAATCCATATCTTTCATTCAATTTTGAAATACCAATTTCTTTTGGGTTTGACTTTTGGGAAGTTTCAAAAATTTCAACATGTCACTCTCGTTCATTACATCATTCAAGAATCTCACCCTTTCTTGAATATTGGACATATCAAATCTTAAAAGGTTGCTCACATGTTCTCTAATCATCTTTAACCTTTTTTTTCTCTGTCCAGAACCTTTTGTTAAGTTTACTACATCTCTCATTCATTTTACTCGTTCTCTTAATCCTATTGGAGCTTCTTTTAAAATCTGAAGCTAATGATTTTCTTGTTTTAGAGACGCTATTTGATTTTCAAGTTCTAACATTCTTGTTGCATTCGAGACAAATCAGTTTGGAGATATTGAATGTAATGTGTAGGATTAATGTGTACCTCAGATAGCCTAAAACTATATCATAGAAATCCATCAACCCCATCTCCAACAAATCTCATCAAATCATGAGGTGTATGAAAAGATGGATACCTTCCAGTGCTGTGATCCGGTGGATACAAGCTCCCATATGTCCATAAATCAATGTTCTTCTTCCCGTTGTTGCAAAGTTTTTTGGAATTAGGGTTGCAGAGGAACACACACAGCTTGGAGAAGACGAAGGAAGCTCAAGGCACACAATTGAGAGTGTGTTACTTAGTGTGCAATGGAAAGATAGATAGCCCTAGAGTGATGGGCGTATATACAATGCACGGGGGAAAAAACCTCCTAAAGAGGGAAAAAATGCCCCGGCGGTCCTAGTGTGTTCACACACATCACTACCACATGTATATGGTAACAAATCCTCCCTGGAGTGATGCGGTGAACGAGAGCTGGCATGTGAGTAAAGGGAAGTGCCATGCCCTAAGGACAGGATCAGTCCACAAAGGGGAGTAAGCCCAAAGCTTTGCGGAAAGCTTCAAGCTTCTCACGAGACAATGCTTTTGTGAAAAGATATGCACTGTTGTCCTGTGTTGGCACATAAGCCAAGATGATCTCTCCTACTGAGAGACTCTCCCTGACATAGTGGTAATGCACCTCAATGTGCTTTGTGTGAGCATGAAAAACTGGGTTCCTCGCAACTGCCAATGCGCTCTGACTGTCAGTGTAGATAGTGTTGGCAGTGTCCTGTCCAACACTCAAATCAGCCATAAGGCGTCTGAGCCATACACACTCAATCGTAGCTGTGAAGACTGCCCTATACTCAGCCTCACAACTTGAAGTGGCCACAGTAGGTTGCTTCTTGCTCAACCATGATATACATGAACTGCCAAGCATGAAACAAAAACCACTTGTGGACACTCGCGTGTCAAAACAACCAGCCCAATCTGAGTCCGAAAAAGCATGTAAGTCTGGAGGCAATGATCCCCCCTTGGGATAAAAAAATCCAAGATGTAAAGTGCCACTAAGGTAGTGGAAAATCCTCTTGACAGACTGACGATGCTTAGACCCTGGGCTATGCATAAATCTGCTGACCTGTGAGACTACAAACTGAATATTCGGCCTCGTGCTGCATACATAAATGAGGCACCCAATAGCAGTTTGGTAAAGAGTGACATCAGCAGGATTGCCAGCATCATGTAGACTCAACTTCAAACCTATTTCCATGGGAGTGGCAATAGGTTTGCAATCCTCAAGTCCAAACTTACATAGCAATGTCTCTATGTAACTTTTCTGACACAAGGCAATACCACCATCACACTGCTTAAACTGTATACCCAAGTAATGATGCAACAGCCCCAAATCTTTCATCTTGAAAGTAGCCTTAAATTCAGAAATATGTCTCTCATTTGGTCCAGTGATCACCAAATCATCAACATAAAGAACCACAATGAGAAGTACATCACCCTCACGCTTTACATACAATGTGCTTTCTGTTGGACTGTTAGGAAAGCCTTGTTTGACCAAATGAGTGTCAGATTTCTCATACCAAGCACGAGGAGATTGCTTCAACCCATACAAAGCCTTCTTACATCTGCACACTTTGTCCTCTTGTCCTTTTATGACAAAACCGCGAGGCTGTGTTACATAAACTTCCTCAAATATGTCACCATTCAAGAAAGCAGTAACAATGTCTGATTGATGTACATCCCAACCAAAATGAGCTGCCAATGCACATAGAAAACGCATTGTAGTCATACGACAACTGGGAGCAAAAGTCTCTTCATAATCTATGCCTTTTTGCTGTGCATAACCCTTTGCAACAAGTCGAGCCTTATGGCGATCGATCTCACCATCCGGTTTGCATTTCAACTTGTAAACCCACTTCGTACCAATGGCCTTTTTGCCAGGAGGCAAATCACATAAAGTCCATGTGTCATTCTCTATAAGTGCTTCATCAAAAGTCAGAGGCTCCTCAACATCATGTAAGCTAGACACAGCCAAAGCATAAAAATCTGATGCATAAGATGCATGGCGAGAGCTTGAACGAGTACGACTAGACAAAGGTGTATCCAATTTACTGTCACGCAAAGTGTGCACCAGCCATTTTGGCATACCTCTAGCCTGCTCATTTGCAGCCCTTTCCTCATCAAGTACATCATGTACATCTGCATCAGTAATAGGCTGATCTAAAACATTTTTAGAAACCCCCATAGGCTATACATTTGCCTCATTGGAACCTACATTCGTATTTCCACCACTGAAAAGAGGCAACAAAGTGTCATAAATGTCCTGTGAGCTTACATTACTGTCTCTAGTACATGACAGCAAGGGTTGAACAGAATCTTCCACAAACACTACATCCCAAGAAACCAGAACACGTTTTGTTTGCGGATGATACAACCTGTAACCTTTGCTTTCAGCACTATAACCAACAAAAATACATTTGACAGCCTTATTATCCAATTTTCTGCGCTGCACTTATGGCACCAAAGCATATGCCAAACAGCCAAAAACACGCATGTGCTCAATAGAAGGCTTTCTATCATGCCATGCTTCATATGGAGTAATAGACTGCAAAGCTTTCTTAGGACACCTGTTAAGTACATAAGTGGCACACATGATGGCCTCAAGCCAAAAAGAATGCAGTAAAGCTTGACTTTTGACCATACATCGTGCCATTTCCATCAGTGACCTGTTTTTCCTCTCAGCAACACCATTTTGTTGAGGTGTGTAAGGCACTGCACATTGGTGTTTTATCCCATGACTAGCCAAAAATGCATTAAATTCATGAGACATATACTCCCCCGCTCGATCGGAACGGAGGGTGCCCATGGTACATTTTGAGACATTTTCAGCCATACCCAGAAATTGTTTGAAGCACATAAAAACTTCGTACTTCACTTTGAGCGGAAATACCCATGCATGCCTGGAGTAATCATCAATGAAAGTCACGAAGTACAGGTAGTTGCCCAAGGATGGAGTTTGCATGGGCCCACAAACATCACTAACACAAGCTGCAACCTGCATGTGGCCCGAACTGAACCATCCTTTGGAAATTTAGAACACTGCATCTTACCCAAAATACACCCTTCACAAACATGTTTGACAGGTGCTTCAAGAGGTGGCAAAGAAGCAACCATATCAGATTTCTGCAACGCAGCAAACTAGCAAAATTCAGATGACCAAAACGTGCATGCCAAAGTTTTGCATCTGAAATAGCCCTTGAATCTGCAACAGCATCTGCAAAATTTTGTCCACACTTGTCATACAAAGTGAGCTTATACAGCCCACGGCACAAAAGCCCAGATGTAACAATTTCATCACCAAAACTGAGAACATGAACTGTACATCTATCATCCACAAATTTGACTACAAGTCCAAGTCTAGCAAGTGCGGATACAGAGAAGAGATTCTTCTTGATCCCAGGTACATAAAGTGCATCAACAAGTGTGAAGGAACTTCCATTAACAGTAGTGAGCACAATCTTTCCAACTCCCTGAACTGGATAAGAGGCGTTGTTGGCACAAGTGACTGAATTCCCATGAGGGACAGACTCGAGAGAGGTAAACAATTCATGATGTGAGGTAATGTGCTTTGTAGCACCACTGTCGAAATACCACACATGTGAATCTGCAGCAACTGACAAGCATGCATCATGTACAGCAGGATTGTAAGTGCACTCTGTGCTAAAATCCCATTCTGCATCAACATCAGCATTACAGTCCCCTTTCACAGAAGACTCAACAATGGCTGCATTTGTAGTGGAACCAGCATTTGCAGTGGAACCACCCTCTTTCTTCTTAGCCTCTTTGGCCTTCAACTTAGGACACGACTTGATCAAGTGATCATTGGCTTTACAATAATGGCAACGCATCTTCTTTTTGCCCTTATCACCAGAATTGTCAGACAAAGTGCTGCCAGCAGAAGCATTAGGAACAGAATTTTTGCCACTCGCAGCAGAACCATAAGAAGTGGCTGCATTGTTGTTACCACCCTTTCTTTGAGAAGCAATAAAACCCTGTTCAACTGCACGCTGCCTAGTCCTATTTTTTCTAGAAAGTGACTCTTGCAACAGCAACGTGCATAATGCATCAAACTTGACAACTTCAGGATTTCCTTGGGTCATCAGTCTCCAAGTACTAGCAAAAGTCTGGTAGGAATCTGGTAAGGCATCAAGAACAGTCTGCACAAGGGAGCTGTCTGAAATGACTTCACCTGCAAAAATAAGCTGCTCATTGATATCCTTGACACTAGCAAGGAAAGTGTCCATATCATCTTCCTCATGCATAATCTTCGACTCTAGCTCTTTACGTAGCAAAGAAATTTTAGCGTCATTGCGGCTTGCATAAAGACCTGCTAGAATATCCCAAGCCTGTTTTGCAGATTTTGCTGAACGGATGTGAGGAACAATGGTGCGCTTTACAGACAATGCAATCAATGCATGAGCCTGCGCATCCTTGACATCCCAACGAGCTTGTTCTGGCGTAGGCAAAACAACTCTAACAGCTGCAATCCTTGCAGCAAGACCTGCAACATCCTCAACATCGCCTACATCCTCAAAACCAGGACGTACATCAATGCCTTGCACACTGTTCCAGACACCCTTTGACACAAGAACATGTTGCATCATATAAGCCCACATAGGGTAGTTGTCCTCATCCAACTTGTCCTCAGCAGCAAACATCTTGAACACATCTGTGTTGTTGTTGTCAGCCATGGTAAATGCTGTACCTGATGTGAAAACTGCCTGAAAATAGGAAAAATGGAGCGGGAACAACCTGTTCTATATAGCACAAATCGTAGAAGACTATAAGGCACCTGTTATGAAGAAAACGGCACTGACAAAAATTCTGCACAAAAAGTCGAAATAGCCTGTGCAGTACTGCCTATAGTGGAAACAGAGGACGAAATGAGCCCAAATCAAAATGAAGAAATACCCTGTGTAGTACTGCCTGTAGTGGAAACGGAGGCCGAAATGAGCCCAAACCAAAATATTTGTCGACCTGCGAACGCTCGCCAAAGCTCACTGAAATCGGAGAAAGTGAGCAGGCGTGTGCTAGAGCAGCTGGCGACTAAGCCCGAGAGGACGTGACCTGCTCTGATACCAATTGTTGGAATTAGGGTTGCAGAGAAACACACACAGCTTGGAGAAGGCGAAGGAAGCTCAAGGCACACAATTGAGAGTGTGTTACTTAGTGTGCAATGGAAAGATAGATAGCCCTAGAGTGATGGACGTATATACAATGCACGGGGGAAAAAACCTCCTAAAGAGGGAAAAAATGCCCTGGCGGTCCTAGTGTGTTCACACACATCACTACCACATGTATATGGTAACAAATTTGTTGTGCTTCATTTGCATTTGTAACTGGTCTTTGATAGACACTCCGCATAGTAGCATATTCTTGGCTTATCTTAACACTAGGTTTGTGTTTGAGCCACTAAAGTGAAATGACTCCCCTATCTCTAGGTCTAAATGGAAAAATCTCATAAGTTTTGCAACTCGCTCTTGCTAATTTTCACCCAAAAGGTGTTGCCACAAATTATGTACGCTAGAAATTGGCTAATGCAAGTAATTGCACTACAAATTGAGCTTCTAGTTGGACGAACAGGGACACAAATCACGCTGGATTGCAGGTTAGGCTATTCAAAACCTAGATTTTCATCGTTTCAAAAGGCTGCAATTAATTCTAACACTTTTGAGCTAGAGTTAATCAACTCATGTGAGTCTAAGAGCAGCCAACTGCAAAAGTGCTTTGGCTAAAGTAGTCTTATCAAACCCAAGCATGAGAAACTCTGCTAAGCAACATCAAAACCTGCTAGGTGACAGTTTTTATAGAGCAAGCTAGCATGGACTGAAATTGAGTTGAGAACTCAAGTACAGCAGAGCAAGCTAGAAGTAGTGGTAACATCGGCACAAGTGCAAAAGAGCAGCTTCTACAACAATATGGATACAATGGAGATAAGGTTTTTTGTATACTGATTCAGAATGCCATAGATACTTGATGAGGAGCAAAAGAAACACACAAGCATTGATCAGAGTAAAGCAAGATTTTGAGAACTCCTAGATGTTCACAGACTTCAATGGAGCCAGGTTTTGCAAGCTCAAACATGAAGTGCATATAGAAGTTCAAAACGTCAACCCAAGTGTTTATCCAGACATCTACACAAGCCAGCAAAACATACAACTCATGCATATGCAAACATGGTGGTCATTGTACATGGATTACAATGGTTAGATTTATAGTCGAGAATCAGAAATGGAATATCCAACAGATCAACCAATAGAAGCCATTCTAATTGGAGAACCACGTCAAAGATAGTATAAAGGTCAAGACGGAGCATTCTACAGCTTGATACTTAGTGTTCTGAAAGAAGATACCGATAGCTTGGCAAGCACAAAAAAAGAAGCTCCTTTGCAAGAGCTTGACATGACAGAGCCAGTTGAAATACCACCAGTCATGGGCGTATTGCTCAGATTGTGGAAGAAAAAATGGACATTTTTCTAAATATTGTCCAAGAAATCCAGACAACAAGGACACAACAACTGCCAAGCAAGGCACAAAGAAAATTGGAAATGCAAATCTCGATGTAAGTGCACCTAGCTCGTCACTTTCAATGCAATCAGATGATTTTGCATTACTATTAGAAGCACCAGTAAAAGCACTGCAAGTTCAAAATCATCATGAAGATGCACATGTACCTAAAAAGATTAAAATTGATTCTTAAATAACAAACTCCTGCGTGAATTTTGTCAAGGTGTCTAGCTATCACCGAATGTTGAAAAGACTACTAGGCTTGCAAATGATTCTGCATCCACTACCACAAGTGTATAACCATTCATGAGTCTAAGTGACACATCAAGCAGAATGTTGTTAGCATTGTATGGCACCCATGATTCACATGCACAATATGTAGACCAAAAAGGGAAACTGTACAAAAGGATTAACCAATTTTGAATGGTCCACATCCCAACTCATATAAGTGCGTCCAGTGATAAATCAGAAAGGATGGTTCATTTCAGAGGATAGAAAATATTATAGACCATCCTCTCTAGAGCTGGAGGATATTACCCGAGTGAACCTAGAAATTTGCTCATAGCCAAACTCTCCTCCATCAGAAATCAAGATTCGACGTTGTGACCAAACGAGCATATCTTTGACCAAAACAGTCGTAGATATAAACAAGAGTCTAAGATCTATGATGCCTTGGGTCCTGAAACCACAGAAGCTCATATCATAGGAGACTCATGGGATAGACAATACCAAGGAAAAGATAATGCTATCTACATCTTAACTTTGGGAATAATTTGTCATGTTTCAGGGAGATACATAAGAAACTATGCAGAAGATTTACAGATGCCAAACATAAACAATGCTACCCAAAGTGTACCTTCACAATCTCAAATGGTAGTAAAACAGAGCGAAACTGTTTTGAACTCTCATAATGAAGCAGGCTATAGCGATCATCCTAGGAAGGGGAGAGTTGTAAATTCATCAAAATCATCTCTTGTACCAGGAACCGCAATGTCAGTTAGAAGCCCTAGAGCCTCTAGCCAACATACCCCTTCAAAGAAAAAACCATTGAAAGATCATATGGTTGTTGGAAGTTCCCTATTGACATAGATTCCATCAGAATTTGTAGACAAATGCCTCTACAAAGATCATCAGAGACAAAAGTTTCAACTGATTTCCACAGAGTCTTACCATGCACCGAGCAAACTTTACCGAGCAAAAGAAAAAACCGAGCGAGACCTCAAGTGCCCTTGACAAGTTCCACTCATCCTCTCTATCCACAAAAGGCTATAAATCAAGTGCTATTATGAACCACGACATGGGAACTGGAATGAATTCCCCCCTCGTTCAGTGCTTTACTCCACGTTACTGCACTAACACGGCAGGTTTATCATAAGGGATAATGAGGGATAGTGAAGGAGTGCAAACGACATATTTTTTTAATATATTATTTCAAGTGAAGTTATGTACATCATGAGGCCTTGCATTTTTGTTCTATGACAACACTTCTCAGTCCTTGAGGGTGATGTGATCCTTGTAGATGTTGTACAACTTCTAGATGCAGATCTTCTCAGGGCTTTTGCATGTTTGCACAACAACAAGCTTCTTAAGGTTGCATATGGTGTCGTCTTCATTGCATTTAACTTTGACTTTCTTGCCAGGCCTGTCGTTGAGCATCACATTGATCATCTTTCCATATCATACTCAAGCGTCTTGCAATAGGGTTATTGCTAAGTAACGAAGCTTCGACTCCATTATAACTGGATGCTTTTGGATATGCACCTTTGTATTACTCCTAGGTACTAATGTGTTATCTTGCGAGTAGCTTGAGAAATAGGGAGGGTGATCATCGTATGTCCATTATGTGGAAAGTAAATTGCATTACTTGAAATGCTCAAAGAGCCAAATGCGTACATCTAGTCTCCGCCAAGCACAACATCAAAGGCAAGACCTGGAACCCGAACACATCAGAAGCATACTCTTGAATGCGGAAAGGGGAGACCATAAAAAATCCAAGCATCATGCATGACAGTACTGGATGCCGCAATGAGCAGCTGCTCGTAGCGTTTGCCAGCGATGGAGGAGAATCGTAGGCGCTCTCTCCATGGCCTTGGTTTGCACGAAACCGGGTGAAGGGTTGTTGGACAAGAAGAAAGCTCAAGGTATATTTCGGTAGGCAGTCGTCCTCGCCATACACCAACAACAATACATTGATCTGGCAGGACATTTCTCGAGGCTCATCAGGCTATCCTCTCTCTCTCTCTCTCACACACACATACATACACACACGGTCTCTTCTCCCTTTCTTTTTGTGTCTCGCAACGTGAGATCCCTACGTGTCTGCCTCGCGAGCTTGTGGAGCCCCCTGATGTAGTGAAGGCAGGTGACAACATGGGTAGGAGGGTAGGTGAATATTCATCTAGAATCTCATTTTTTTAATTAGAAGATCAGCGTAGTAGGCAATTATTATGGGCTCCTTATGGACTTCCTTTGGGACAGTGCTCGAAACAGTCCCGCGCCGGCGCGGGACTGTTTCGAGCACTGTCCCAAGTATGAATGAGAAGGAATCTGGGGACTGGTAGAATGCATGCGCAGGTGTCAGAGTCTAGGTGCCATAGGCTAGAGGCAGCAAGGAGTGCTACATTATCACAGGGTGTGATCGATGTTGCTGGCGTTGCAGAGATTCTACCTGCACATTCCAATGCTGAGAGAGAGAGAGAGAGAGATGCCACTGCGCAAGCAAGGGCAGACCTGCACATTCCAACGTTGATTGAGAGAGAGAGAGAGAGAGAGAGAGAGAGAGAGAGAGAGAGAGAGAGAGAGAGAGAGAGAGAGAGAGAGAGATGCTACTGCGCAAGCAAGGGCAGACCTGCACATTCCAACGCTGATTGAGAGAGAGAGAGAGAGAGAGAGAGAGAGAGAGAGAGAGAGAGAGAGAGAGAGAGAGAGAGAGAGAGACCATTCGACCCATGCGGAGACCCGTCAACCTCCCTCGCCACAGAAGCAGAGATATATATATATATATATATATATATATATATATATATAGAGAGAGAGAGAGAGAGAGAGAGAGAGCTATATTTGGCTCGACACCTACTGCCAGTGTTCGAGAAAAATGTGTCTCAGCTTAATATTGTGTCGTTTTCAATTTCCAAAATGCCGGTTGAACGTAAGGGAAAAAGGAGAAATTCCGTCCCAAAATAGAGAAAAATAGTGTAAAAACTTGAAAAAGCAACCTAATTTTTTAGAATTTCCTCTAGGAAAATTCAAGGAAAGTAATTTTGTATGTTTGCAAGAATGATTTTTCCCGAACACTGCCTACTGCCCTTACATGTGTGTCCATGCATGAACCCATGTCTCTTCACGCACATGGACTTTCCTCACGATGGTGATGCACGAGAGACAGAGGGAGAGAGACATGTGGGTGCACAGGAAAGACACGGATAGAAAGAGCCTTTGACCCTCTAATCTAGTATTTTCTCAAAATCTACGAACATATTCGCATTTGAGTTTTATTCATTTCTTAAAGGTCTCTTGGGATAGTTTCCTATGACATTAAAATACTACTCTTCCTCTTCTCCTTCCAAAGACTACCTTGCCATCCTTGCTACCATTTAAAAATGATGGTTTCAAATACAAGCTTGACACCACCTATTCGGATGGGGCTCTCATGACCACTCCGACTATTGCATCGAACTGCACCTAGGTACAATACTTAGCATTAAAAAAGTAATCCTTGCATTGCTCCACAATCTCTGTACCTGCCAACTCCTCAGAAGCACATTTCCAAGGCATCCCATCCCCCCGTCCCTCAGCACAAAGTCTGCTTACCCCAGCTATTCCACGTGCACAGCCGTGTCCACCACCCGTAGCCCTACCCGCTCCCTACACACACACACACACACACACACACACACACACATGTTTTGAGTGTGACCTAGAACACCCCCACATGCCCGCCGTGATTTGGGATTTATGAAGAATTTCGATGCGGCCAATGAACCGGGCCAAGCCCATTGTGGAACTTTATCATCAGTCGTTCCCTTCTCAGTGTGACCAAAGATAGTTTTAGTGGTGTCATAAAATCTAATATCTAACCAACCCAAATGATTTTCTCATATTAAACTAATCACTTAATGTGGGATAATACACGGGAACAAGGGTTAAGATATATACATGTGCTTATAGATCTATCTCAAGGCGGGGCCAATGGTAAAGGGGCCCAAATGAGAGATGGTCTATCAAAGAGCAATGCTAACCAATGGAGCATAAGACCTTAGGGTTACCTTCATTGAAGACCTCCAATAATGTGTGCAAAAGTCCTTTGACCTTAGGTAAGCTAGGTCTGAGCTTAAGGTGGGAACCCGACCCAAGCTCGAGGTGCTTGTCCTGCTTGAGGTTCTTGTCGTGCTTGAGTTGCTTGTCATGCTTGAGGTGCTTGATTAAGGTGCTTGAGGTGATTGACTTGCTCCATGTTTGAGGTGCTTGACTTGCCGCTTGATTAAAGGTGCTTGAGGTGCCTTGACATGCTTGCCTGAGATGCTTGTGGGAATACCCCCTAGTTCAAGTGCTTTGTCATGCTTGGTGAGTAAGGTGCTTGGGCACCTAAAGTCAAAAGCATCCCTACAAGAGGGGGGGCGAGCCCTTTTCCTAGGGATTAGATAGAGAACACACACTCAAAAACACAAGGGAAGCCCCAGCTTGAAGAGGCAACAAGGACACATGTCAGGTCCCTACCCATGTTACCTTCATGTGTTGCTTGAAGCCTATTGGCTAAGCTTCAAAGGGGTCCAATGATAAATTACTTGAATTATCTAATTGTTTTTGCATTTATCAAGTCCTCTTTCTCAAAGGGGAAAGGGGGACACTTGTCCCAAGCCTACACCTAATGCTAGAAATGGCCCAAGCTTGTGATTGGCTAGGCTTGGCAAGAGCCAATGATCTTCAATTATGAGCTAGAAGGGGGGGTCAACCTAGCAAGGAGGGGGCTTGCTTGAGGGCTATACTCACCCACACACACACACACACAAACACTCTCATTGTGTGCTATGGAAAGTGCAAGAGCTCCATCTCCTTCTCCAAGCTCCTTGAGAAGTTGAGAGCCTACACCAACTCTCTTGGCTATGGAATGCAAATCCAACCAAGAGCTATGCTTCAATGCTTAAGCTTGCCATATCCTTCTTCTTCATTAATATGCTATTATGTATGCTAGCACAAGAGTTATGATAAGTGAGGAACTAGTTCTTTCTCCTACGAAATGTTTCTTCTTCCTCTTCCCTACCCTCATTCCCTGCTAGCTCTCTCCACCTTCGAAGGTGTTTGAGGTCTTGGGACTGAGGCTTGTTATAGTTAAAGATTTCTTCAAGTTTATGTTATGCTATGATGGTGATGCATGAAGCTTTCCATCTTCATTGCTTCACCTAGGTCACAAGGAACACAAAGAATGTATTGTAACAAGTCTCTCTTTATGGGAGAAATCATAATACAAATGCCTATTGTATTGCAAGGTAGATTAATTATTGCTTTAACACTAGGTTGGTAATGGGACACTTTTATGTCCTGTTAAGTGACCATTTTCCTTGAATTATGTCAAGAGTTTCAAAATGGATTTTGAGGTGCTATCTATCTAGAAATTTGTCTCATGAGCTGAAAAAAACTCGACATTTTTTTGGAATATCAATTCCATCTTTAACCTTGTCCTTGCACAACATTTCACAACCTAAACTGTGTGAAAAAACGGGTCCTGTTTTTGGCTTTTTTCAACTTTTTGCAACTATACCACTCTAGAATTCATGTTTGTGAGGTCTATAATGCTAGAGAACTATCTTTAGTAGTCCTCAACATTTCCTGATGCTTCTAGGGAGAAATAAATATTAAAGTTGTAAGTTATGACCAAGCCAATTTTAGCCCTTCTATGATTTTTTTGGTGGATTTCATGATATCCAAATGCATTTTTTATTTTCTATGTCGCATATTGTAACATAAAGCTAATATTCCTTGAGTTTTGGGGCACCTAATACCCTATTTTGCATAGTATACAACGATGGTTGATTTTTTCAATTATAGAAGAAAACTAAACATTCTAGTATATCAAGTATATCAATATTGTTAGTTTCTTGTGACAACTACATGCATTTTGTAGGTAGTAACCATATCTAGTCATAAGGATCAAATTTCTCTAGATATTGAATAGTTTCTATGGGATTCTACAACTCATAATGTTGAACCCAGTTTTTTCATGTTTGCTGTATTTAGCACTTCATCTTTGTCCCCAAGATTCCCCTTGGTAAGAGATGTATTATTATTTTGACATGCTCCATGGCTCCTTATGAACATAAAGGACAATAGGGAACTAAGAAAACATGCATATATTATTTGTATTGAGCGTGGCTAAAGAAACTTTGATGATAGGTTTGCAGAATGGTAAAAATTCAACTTTTTTGTACCTATTTATTTTGGAAAAACAAAAAATAGTGAGTGAGAAGCAATCATATGTTCTGATCACCAACCCATTGAAGTTAACTAGGGAATTTATCTCAAGTCCTACAAAAATCCCTAATCTTATTTTTATGCAACAAAACGTAAGAAATTACTGTTTTGATGAAAATGCACTGGCCCATCAACTTTGGAGGCTTGGTGTGACGAAAAGATGAGAAATTTTACAAGTTTCTTATTTTTTCCATGTGAAGTAGGCCTTGAACTATAACCTCATGAAAGGATTTTACAAAATGAGTGGATCTACTATGGTTTTGGAGGTTTTTTTCAAAACCCTGAAAGGACACTTTTATGGCCTGTTAGGTTACCAACCTAGTGTTAAGCACAAGTTGATGCATAAAAGTATACATCTTCATGCACTCCAATGATTTAGGGAACACAAAGATTAATGATGTTCACAAGTTCTTGATTGTTTTCAAGCTAAGATTGATTGTTGAAATTATGCAAAAGCTTGGTGTGTGAACCTTCCATCTCCATATTGCCAAAGAGGTCTCAAGGAACACAAAGATTGTATTGTACCAAGTCTCTCTTAATGAGAGAATCTATAATACAAATGCCTTTTGGAGGGGGGAAGGGCTCCACATAAATCCGGTCCTCAATTGTTGTCATGTTCTCTAAATTCTCTCTCTTGCAAAAGTATTGTCTATGCCAAGTTAACTAATTGCTATGATTATGTTGCTACCTTCAATTACGTATACCTGCTATGCTCACAAAATAATTTCTTGAAAGTACTCTCATTAAATTCCGCTACTCTCAAATTGAATAGGCAAATTCCATTACATTGGTATCAAAGCATTTGGTTTCTCTTTTCTTGCTTAAGAAGAGAGGTCCTTAAGTAGCCTATAAATGGTTGAGGTTGTTAATTATAATAGGGTAAGTGGACTGGGATCTAATATCGGTTTTGTTAAGCCCACTATGTGGGGGATGGTGCACACCTTGGGAGATTTAGACTTAATAATGGAGTCTTTTTAGACTTGCCTATGGCTTTACCATTATTGAGCCATAAGAAGTCCGAAAGGATGTAGCCCTTGGCAACTCTGCTATGTTAGACCTACTCCTCTACTCTCTATAATTAACCAGTTTGAGCCATGGGTGTAGATACTTAAGAGCCGATTTTCAAAGGCTAAGAGGAGTGGCAACTAAGGTTTTGAATCGCCAAAGCATACACTAAGTATAAACATAAATTTTGTTAACATGATTGACAATAATCAAGAGAGTAGAATGAACATTGATAACTTTGATTTTGCACATGAAGGTGCTAATGATGATGCTCCCATGTTTGTGAATTATCTCGTCACTAGGTTGCAGCAAGCTATGGGAAACCTTGCTTTGCAAGCCGAAGTTACTCAACAACTTCGTGCTTATGGAATTTCCCTTCCTCTCCCAGAGGAGAGAGAGCTTAGGAGGCCTCTTGAAGAGACCCCCAAAAGAAGACTCTCTCCCATTCGAGAGGAGGAATCCAAAGAGAAAGAAAGCAATGAAAGTCTAAGTTCTTTTGAAGATGTGGCTCCACGAAGACGGCGGTCTAGGCGATCGCCTTCTCCTCCCAAGAGGAAAAGAGCAACCCATAGTCCTTCTCCTCATCACTCTGAAAGACTAGAGAGCAAAAAAAGGAAGAAAAGGGCTAGGAAGAGGTCACCCTCTTCTCCTTCTTCTTCACCTTCCTCCTCTTCCAATGAAAGTTATGGCTATTCTCCTAGAGAATACAAGAGGGGAGGACATCGCAAATCATTTCCTGCATGGCGAAGGTCACAAAAGCTAAAGAAGTTCAAGGAGGGAGGAAAGAGTATCTCTTTTCTCACCTACGATGGCACCTTTGGTGCTACCGACAAAGTGTTGGCCTTCATCCAGCAATTTGATGTGGCCTTTGGGGACGAGGGCTTCATAGAGTCCTCCAAGCTACGCCATGTAGCTATGCACTTCCAAAAATCGGCTCGTCAATAGTGGGCTAGCCTTCGTGGCAATGGAGAAGCCCCAAAGACATGGAAAACTCTACGAGTTTCCATCATGAAGCAATTTCTTCCAAGCGATACTAAAGATAAAGTTCTTACCGAATGGCGCGGCTTGAAGCTTGTCTCTCATGAGTCTATCAACAAGTATGTAGACAAGTTTTGGGATTTACATCTCAAAGCTACTGTCTTTCAAAAGATAGACTTTGCCAAGCAAAGACAGCAATTCTGTGCGGGATTACCTGAAGAGATGGCCGAATACATGAACTCTCAACGGCCTGGTACTATTACCAAAGTAATCCATCACACCATGGTTGCTTCACGCATCAATTTCCATCAAGGAGCTAGACGTAATGTCAAGCCCATGGAAAACAAAGATAAAAATGGTGCAAAGGGGAAATCCAATGCTCAAAATAATTCCCAAGGCACTTCCAACAACAACAACAATCGGTCCAAGGAGAAGGGAGTTTACAAAGGTAAAAACAAACTCTCTCCAAAAGAGCTTGAAGCTTTTCGCAAGGACCATAAGTGTTTCAAGTGTGGGGAGCAAGGACATGGCTATCGTTCTTGCCCCAAGAAGAATACTCGCAATGAGACTCCTAGAGCTTCCATCATCGAAGCTCCAAAAGAGGATGCTCATTGCAAAGGATCATCCCTTTCCTATGCTTGGGGAAAGGTAAGAGAGCATGATGCATTCATCTTGTTTGACCCTGGCTCTACTCTCAACTTCATATCAATAGAGTTGGCCACCAAGTTGGGCATTCAAGCTTTTGAGATGGGAGATATAGTAACAGATGATGCAGCTTTCAAGGGACAACAAGCCTCCGTTACTCCCTTGATTGGGAAGTTGAGGCTTCATGTCCAAAGCTATGTCGACAAAGAAGAATTCTTCATCTCTCCTCTTCAACATCAGGATGTTATCCTAGGGGCACCATGGTTTGATCGCATGGCTACCAACATGAAGTTCCCTGAAAGGAGAATTTACTTCACCTACAGGGGAAAGAACATGTATATAGATGCTAGTGAGCGTGGTCGCACTATTCCACTTGTAAATCCTCTTTCTTTTGATAAATCAATGAAGCTCACTACCTAATAAGCCTCCTTATTGAGCTTTACAAGCTCCACAAGAGGAGTTCAAAAAGGCAATAACATGGATTGGTAAGTTTCTAGAGAGATTCAATAATTAGGTCACATTATCTCTAAAGGTGACATTTCTATGGATCCACAAAAAGTAGAGGTAATAAAAGATGGCCTAATCCGATAAATCTACATGAGTTGCAAAGCTCTAAAGGTATGAGTGCATACTAGAGATGCTTCATAGGAAAAATCCCTGCTTATATCAAGTCCAATACATGACTTAACAAAAAAGAACGTTAAGTATACATGGACCACAAAGAGAGAAAAATACTTCTAAAACGTTCAAAGAGAAACTTATTTCTCAACTTATGGGATCTCTCAAAGCTATTTGAGGTCCAATGTAATGCTTGGATGATTGCCTTTGAGCAAAACTTTGCTTCAATAAGGGAATACCATAGCATACGAGATTCAAAGACTCAACTCCAATGAGCGAATGTTGGTCATATACAAAAGGACCTATGAGCTGTTTTAAATGCTCTAGACACATGGAAGTACTTCTTGCGGACTCCATTCATGATGCAAACCAAGCTCTCGGACAATCAAATGAGGTGGGAAAATTTCTTTTTGCAATTTAAATTCTACATTGCTCACATTGTTGGCAAGCACAATCATGTAGCCGATGCACTTTCCCAATGGCCAAGGGTAGATAGGATATCAATAGCAACTTACAATGAGCTATGTTTTATGATAGTTAAATATGATTCTGACCCAGGCTTTAGGGATATGATAATAGCCTTACAAATGGAAGAAAAAGAACCACTCACATAAAAGGATGGTTATCTTCCATACCTCAATAGGCTATATCTTCCTTACTTCCCATGCTCCTTCCATATGTGGGGCAAAGAGGAATTCGAATTTACTCTGCTAGGAGTAAAAGCATACTTGTATTGGCTTACCAAGAAACAATAACATACAAGAGAATTTTTCAAAATGTATGGTATACCAAAAGATGAAGTATGAAAAAAGGACCATGGCTTGCCAACATCCAATTGTGTCGAATAGAAATCCTACCATGACCACTAATTTTTGATAGAGTCTCTATCAGAACTAGAGTAATCCTCTTATGTCGGCCTACTATTCCAACGGATGGCCAAAAGAAAAGTTACAAAACTAATGATCCTTGATCTACTAAAAGCCTGTGATTCGAAGTAGATCAATGTTCAAATGGGACAAGTACTTATCCTAACAAGAGTATGTCTCTATTAACGTGAACATACTTCTAAAGAGAAACTATCTTTCGAGACTAAAGATGGAAGATCCAAAAGTCCCTTGTACCTTAAGATACC
Organism: Adiantum capillus-veneris; assembly: GCF_014529385.1. Classification (NCBI taxonomy): domain Eukaryota; kingdom Viridiplantae; phylum Streptophyta; class Polypodiopsida; order Polypodiales; family Pteridaceae; genus Adiantum; species Adiantum capillus-veneris. The sequence continues at coordinate 194,055,320 of NC_140931.1, forward strand.
TGGGAAGATCTTCATTATAAAGGAGTATAGCCAAGATCAAAACGAATCTTTTTACACGATTAAACAGGCTATATCCATATATTAGATAAGCAAAAGAGGCTCTTGCCATTAGGCACAAAAGAGCCTTATCCTTTAAAGAAAAAAAAAGTTGGGTCTTACTAAACTTCCCCAAGGCTCATCTAAGGAAAATTACACACAAATGAAGACCCGCCACAGATCGAGGATGAAGCAGAGGAGCTCCAACCCAAGTTCATCCTTCAACAAGAAGACAAGGTATTAAGAGCTGGTAAGATTACTGACAGTATCTTATTTAATTATCCTTTCAAAGATGCTAAATGCATGCAAAGAACATGGCTTAAGGATAATATCAACCTTGTTAATGATGCTTACAATGACACAAAAGAGTAAGCAAATGTAAAAGAAATGCATTTAAATGATCAATGTTTTTGTCTTATATGACTCTCTTTTAATGTCTTGTGCACAAATTTTAAGAAGTATACATACTTAGGATCATGTTTGTGGTGACTACGTCTCCCAAACACCAAGTAGAACTTGTCACTCTACCTTGGAAGTATGATATGGACTAAACAGCAGACATGCTTGCGGCAGACAGTGTCTCTCAAGCACCAAGTGGATTGGTCATCCACTCTGGAATGATGTCGTAGGGTAAAAAGGGATCCTCTACCCGCTAAGTAAAATTGACTAATGACTAAGACTTTATCTCTTCTACCTCATAGTCGAGGACGACTATGATTTCAAGAGAGAGGTAATGTCATACAATCTAATATCTAACCAACCCAAATGATTTTCTCATATTAAACTGATCAATTAATGTGGGAGAATACACGGGAACAAGGGTTAAGATATATACATGTGCTTATAGATCTATCTCAAGGCGGGGCCAATGGTAAAGGGGCCCAAATGAGAGATGGTCTATCAAAGAGCAATGCTAACCAATGGAGCATAAGACCTTAGGGTTAGCTTCATTGAAGACCTCCAATAATGTGTGCAAAAGTCCTTTGACCTTAGGTAAGCTAGGTCTGACCTTGAGGTGGGAACCCGGCCCAAGCTCGAGGTGCTTGTCCTACTTGAGGTGTTTGTCATGCTTGAGGTGCTTTTCATGCTTAAGGTACTTGACTTGATCCATGTTTGAGGTGCTTGACTTGACGCTTGATTAAAGGTGCTTGAGGTGCCTTGACATGCTTGCCTGAGATGCTTGTGGGAATACCCCCTAGTTCAAGTGCTTTGTCATGCTTGGTGAGTAAGGTGCTTGAGCACCTAAAGTCAAAAGCATCCCTACAAGAGGGGGGGCAGGCCCTTTTCCTAGGGATTAGATAGAGAACACACACTCACACACACAAGGGAAGCCCCAGCTTGAAGAGGCAGCAAGGACACATGTCAGGTCCCTACCCATGGTACCTTCATGTGTTGCTTGAAGCCTATTGGCTAAGCTTCAAAGGGGTCCAATGAGAAATTACTTGAATTATCTAATTGTTTTTGCATTTATCAAGTCCTCTTTCTCAAAGGGGAAAGGGGGACACTTGTCCCAAGCCTACACGTAATGCTAGAAATGGCCCAAGCTTGTGACTGGCTAGGCTTGGCAAGAGCCAATGAGCTTCAATTATGAGCTAGAAGGGGGGGTCAACCTAGCAAGGAGGGGGCTTGCTTGAGGGGTATACTCACCCACACACACACACAAACACTCTCATTGTGTGCTATGCAAAATGCAAGAGCTCCATCTCCTTCTCCAAGCTCCTTCAGAAGTTGAGAGCCTACACCAACTCTCTTGGCTATGGAATGCAAATCCAACCAAGAGCTATGCTTCAATGCTTAAGCTTGCCATCTCCTTCTTCTTCATTAATATGCTATTATGTATGCTAGCACAAGAGTTATGATAAGTGAGGAACTAGTTCTTTCTCCTACGAAATGTTTCTTCTTCCTCTTCCCTACCCTCATTCCCTGCTAGCTCTCTCCACCTTCGAAGGTGTTTGAGGTCTTGGGACTGAGGCTTGGTATAGTTAAATCTTTTTTTAAGTTTATGTTATGCTATGATGGTGATGCATGAAGCTTTCCATCTTCATTGCTTCACCTAGGTCTCAAGGAACACAAAGAATGTATTGTAACAAGTCTCTCTTTATGGGAGAAATCATAATACAAATGCCTATTGTATTGCAAGGTAGATTAATTATTGCTTTAAGCACAAGTTGATGCATAAAAGTATACATCTTCATGTACTCCAATGATTTAGGGAACACAAAGATTAATGATGTTCACAAGTTCTTGATTGTTTTCAAGCTAAGATTGATTGTTGAAATTATGCAAAAGCTTGGTGTGTGAACCTTCCATCTCCATATTGCCAAAGAGGTCTCAAGGAACACAAAGATTGTATTGTACCAAGTCTCTCTTAATGAGAGAATCTATAATACAAATGCCTTTTGGAGGGGGGACCGGCTCCACATAAATCCGGTCCTCAACTGTTGTCATGTTCTCTAAATTCTCTCTCTTGCAAAAGTATTGTCTATGCCAAGTTAACTAATTGCTATGATTATGTTGCTACCTTCAATTATGTCTACCTGCTATGCTCACAAAATCATTTCTTGAAAGTACTCTCATTAAATTCCGCTACTCTCAAATTGAATAGGCAAATTCCATTACAAGTGGTGTTTACAATATGGTGGAGAATTTTTCCAAGTTGCCTATAGTACCTATTGCATTCGGTTATCATGGTTAACTTAAGCAAGTATGCATTTTGTATCAAGTTTTTGACACGTTTCGCTCAGAAAAATGTGTTGCTCGTTTTTTTTCGCTTGAAATGTGGATCCCCCCATTTCCACAAGTCAGAGCTAGAAGCCGACAAATCCAATAGTGTTCAAACAGTTACATGTGACCTAGCCACATATGCATATCTAGATGCAAATGGCAATGATCGATTATCACAAAACCCTATTGATGGTAAGACTGAAGTCAAAGGATATTTAAAGATGATGCAAAGCCTCAAGCTGCCAGAATAGGTGACAAAAAAGTCAAAGTCAATAGAAGCTAAAGTCCAAAAATCTACACAAAGGTCACCACCAAAATATCCTTCAAAGAGACAGATTTTGCTAGATAGTACAATGGATCTTCTAAGATCAAAGGTTACTCAAATGCAGGTAGACAATGCTCAACAATTGCAAGCAAAAAGTGCAATATTACAACCAATGGAGTCAACATTGATTGCAAAACGCTGCCTTCCAAGTCTTTCTAATGACGTTCAGTTAAACCAACGGCCCCCTAACTAACTCAAAAGTGCACTAATTTTCCTCTCATTTGCTACTCTCAAGCCCATTTTAGAAAATTTATTAATATGCTTTCGTATTTCACTTATTTTGCTAAATTTTCTAGTCCAACACTCACAAATTTAATCATTTTTGTAATCAATACACCAATTTGATAATCAAATTACTAAATTTCCATTAAAACTTTGAAAATATAAAGTATGCCAATGTCCAATTTCTTTCTTTCCCCCAAATGCTTACTAAGTATGAAAAATCAAGCAAAATGTTCCATCTTTAGACAATTTTTAATTGCAAATAAACATCAAATGAGTAAATTTCTATTTGAATTATCAAGCTAATACATAAATAATTTAATTTCCAGTTTTTAAATAAATACTTTTAAGTGATGCAACAAAATGATGTTTTTTTTTTATGTTTAAAGAAAATAGGACTTTTCAAAGTTATTCTTTTATTTTTAAAGTAATTTTCACTGACCACATTCGCTTTTAAAATCCTTTTTTATTTATGTAGTACTCTTTGCAATCCTCAATAAAAAATGCAACTCCAAAAGTCTATTCCTCTCTCAATTTCCCTCCTCTCTCTTTCCTTGGTTTCCCTTTTCTCTCTCTAAATTTACCTCGACACTATCTTACTAACTCACAATCAATCACAATGAACACTACTTAAGAATATACACAGTCTACTTAAGAATTTACACAGTCTAATACACAATTTCATGATTCAATTCTCTGCCTATTCTCTCTATGAAATTTCTTGTAGGATCTCTCTCTACACACACACAATAAAATTCAGCACACATTCAATCTAATTGACACACACACACACAATGATACACAGTCTTAATTACCCTCTTTCTCTCTTATTCTCTCTCCTTCTAATCCTTCCTCTCCCACACATTGTCACATCCAATCCCAATATTGCAAATTGACAGTAATCAATTCCAAATTTTTTCCTGCTCTCAAGGAAGCAGCATTACAATAAGAATTCTGTCTCTACCTAATATTCATAACACACAGAAGCACACACACTCAGAGAATTACAATCATGCATACCTTGAGGATAATCTTTATCGGTCAATCAATTTCTCTCCTCCTCTCCTACTAGCAAGAGCATTGACAATACTTTCTTCTTCTCTCTCTAGTTCATTCTCTCTGCGTACCTCCAATTATCATCTTCTCTCTCCTGTTGTCTCTTACACACACACTAACACACAAGAAGCCAGTGTTCTGCTTTTCTCTCTATCTCCCATTCTTTTTCTCTTTCTTGCTTCATTTTTTGCTTTTCTCTCTACCAATTCTCTCGCTTTATCTCTCACATTTTTTGCTTCTCTCTCCACTAGGCTCTTCTACACACACACTAACAAACAAAAATAATGTTCTACACTAACACACACACACACACACACCTTTTCTCAAGCATAGCGACAACAGATGCAGGTGATGTTTTCTCTCTCCTACTCTCTCTATAACCTGCTAATGACTCCCTCTCTCCACCCTCTCAGGCTCACGACCCCACACCAAGGCAGTGTTCTCCTGCAACTGGCTTGCGGCCCCACTATCTCTCTCACTCTCTAACAGTTAACTACACTCTCCTCTTGGCGGCTCTGGTCACGCTTTCTTTCTCTCTCTAGTTACGCTTTCTATCTCTCTCTACTTGCGCGCACCCAATGACCTGCTCTCCCTCTCGCTCACATGCTCTCCATGCACACGAACTATTTGCGGCCCGCTGGCGATTCCCTAACCGCCTAGCCCTTCAGAGCTGGCCGACCAGAACCAGAAAAACATTTTTTTAATTAATAGAAATATATTCTCTACCAATAATTTTAAGGTCTATAAAGACCTTGTTCCCGCCTTTGAATGCCCGAGACCTCAAAGATCTCTGTCATGGTAATGAGCCTTCAGCTCAAACCTTATTCTCTCTAATCTCATGGTCTCTCCCTGATTTTAAGTCAAATTTTGAAGCTTTTCCCGGTACTTACAATAACACTTGTGTACTTACAATAACACTTGTGTAAACCTCCCGTTTCTTCAGAGGCAAGCTCAAAATCTAACTGGGATTTTCTTGTTTCAACCAACTAACATACATTAACACAAGTTAGGGCAAAGTCACAAGACTTCAGAGATCTACTTCGGCTAAGACTAAACTCAAGACCTCACCACTACACTTTCACTCGGACTAGGCATCGGGTGACTCATCTATCCCGCCAAATCGGTCATAAAAAGGATTTTTTAACGTCATAAAGAACTATAAGGAATTTTAAAGATACATTCCGACTAATCTTGAGCTCAAAACCCCATTGCAGTCACATAAAAACAATATTCTCCCAAAACCACCTATAAATAATCAATTTCTAAGTCAAACAATGATAATTTGTCAGCTTTTTCACTAATCATCTATGAATTTTTTTGCAGTTTCCTCCACGACAAGCTTAAAATCTAGCTAGTATTTGATAATTTAGTCAAGTTATCTTAAACTAAGGACTCATTTAGAACTGATAATTTCCTATTCATCACAAACTAAGATACCTAATGGCCATACTCTTGAATTTAGAGTCGTTAAGATAACTATCAACAACAAGTTCCCTAAAACTAACTCAAGCCATCAAGTGACTAACTACCTTAAATAAAAACTTATCAGCAAAACAATCATAAAACTTGACAAATCTTAACTTTAATGCATACATTATGGAAATCATTAACATGCTAATGCACCTAATATGCCCATGCAGATCCCAGTTAACCCCAGTTTTGATACAAAAAATGAAAAAATCTTAAGGTCTACATTCCTCCCCTACTAAAATGTGAAGTCGTCCTCGACGAACAAGAAAATCTCTTCGACACTGGAAATGAACTTCTTTATACTGCTCCAACTCCCAGCTTTATAGCTACACTTTAAAAAATAACTGGCTCCCCTACTTAACTATGAACGTCCTCGTGAGCATAATAATCTGAAACACAACACACTAAAACAAACTGTAGTATGTCTATTCTCAATTAACAATTACAACATCATACTTTTTCAACTTTTTGTCAAGTAATAACATAGTCAGTGATAAATTAATAAGTAGTAAACATAGTACAATAAACCAACTAGCACTAGTAAATCTATATACTCACACTAACATGTTTTATAAAGATTTACCAATCAAAAACCCTAACTTCCCCAATAGGAAACTAAGCCGTAAATAATAAAAGAGATTAACTAATAGAATAACCACAAACTATCCTAATCTAGACAATAATTAATAGGAGCATCTCCCTTCCATGTTGACAGAGCTCTATAGAGGAAAAGCCTATTAACCCCCATATTATAGAGAGTATACTAATATAACAACTATGTGGAAGACATAGCCTGAATTTTCATTCCCCCTTTTTTTATTCTCATTGTTTATTGATTTTTTATTTTTTTTATTTTTTCATGAATTCATTCTTTTGTTTTTGCAAGTCACATCAGTCTTGAAATTTATATTTTTTGTTTTTTATTAAATTATTTTTTTACACATTCCACACTCACCGCTACGTCGAGCAGGAATATCCTTTCACATTCACTTACCAACCCGTATAAGACCTGGCTACGGCTCGTGGCTCTGTCACTAGAGACAAAGTTGACTCCACCCACATGGGTACACAACATATAACATTTAAGTTTCCCTCCCCAAGCTCATCACAAGTGTAATATTTAACATACTAGCCATACTCTAGAGTTTAAAGGTCTTTCCTAACCATAGAGATCTACGACACTTCAAAAATTTGTTTTTATCATTAAGGGTATAAATGTCTATCCAACACTAGATTAGCTATAGTGACTATATTACGTAATAAACTTTACTACTGCCTATTAGCCACTAACCAGTTCGGTCAAAGTTCTTGATTAATAAGTCTAGATAAAGACTGCTAATATAACCATATAGATCACTAATCGAGCGAGTTTAATAAAACCATGCATGACCCTTATTAATTCTTCACTAATTTACAGGCGTTAAAATGAAAAGATGTTAAGAATTTGAAACAAAAACTTGGAAATAAAACACCGGTTAAGTCTTCCTTGAAACTGTTAATTTACTTTGAACTGCATTCCCAAGTACAACTTAACATCTCTTTATTTCACAACAATTACTCCAACCTTCTCTTTTGATTACACATTCTAACTTTGCTTACTGCAAAAGGATTAGAACTACACACCCACTAAGAATGGCCGGTACTCCTAATTTGTATGGGTTTTTTTATTATTATTTAGTTTTTCTTTTTTTAACATAAATTTGTAAATAAATAAATAAGTATTCAGATTTCCAAGAATAGTGCAACGGATTGCAGGCATCTATACGTAGTTCAGTCACTTACATTCTAAGGAGCTAGAGTGTCCTACTCATAGACCATATCCTAGGTCACAGACACCTATATGTGCTCCAGACACTTACCTCTAAAGCTACGATTTCCTACACAAAAACCATACCCTCTTGAATTTCACATTCTTCACATCATGTATATGTTTTTTTATTTTGTTTGATTTTATATTTGCTGTCAAAAATTTATTCAAATGCAACTGTATTATTAACTCTTGCTTTGAAACTGACACCACAACCATAAATAAATTAACACTCTCTTATTCTGAACCTTGAATCTCAAAACTCTATAAAACAACTCTAATTTTTGAATATCTCTCAAGCATCCCACATCTCTAACATTTCTACTCTACTTCTCAATCATCTCTCAACTTCTTCAATATCTCTAACCGTAAGGTACCTCTTGGCTTGCTAACTTCTTCACTAACTTCTCCCACTTCTCTAACATCTTTTCATATTACTAACATCCTTTAACTCATACCCTTTAGCTTCCACACTATTAAGCTCACACTCATGCACTTCTCTAATTCTTAAACACACATTTTCCTTGCACTAACCATATGCATTTCAATTTTAAAACCCAGATCCCACCAAACACGTATATACTACTTCTAAATTGCTTTATGCCCATTTTAATTTACCTAAAAGTATCTGTTGATTTTTTTCTAATTCGTCCAACTCTTATGGACAATTTTGCTAAAATTCTATTAGTCAAATTTTAAAATTTTATCAAATATGTTTGAATTTGAACTCATTGAAAGTCATCATTCTTCCTACAAATGAATGTAAATGACTTGCATATGAGTAAGAATAAACAAGGAACCCTCTTCTCAACCATATCTTATCTCACATCACTCAAGTTACACTTACTCACTCCTACTCTTTACTCACTTCTCACTCGAGCTCGAGCTCACAATCCTTTTCAACTTCTCTCCTCACATATTAACTTAACCACTTAATCAATTTCCATCAAAACATAGATTCTTATTCTTCTTGCACATACATACAATCACTAAACATCCAAATAGGAACAACAAAAACTCCTCAGTGTAGTCCAAATATCTACACATAAATGATAGTACATTAGAAATCACACTACTCACTATTCATATGACATGAAATGACATCTCCCTTATTATATGTATCTAAATTAAAAATGAGCAAGCTACTTCATATTACAAACAAGAAAATATTATGTTTTATTTTGCAATTTTCTAAACCAAACAGTCATTACTTACTCTCCCCTATAATTCCCTCATCATTGATCTAAGGTGATTTGGTTTACTAATTTCAAATTTTCACCAAACTTTGCAATATGATAATATTTATACACAGATTGTCTCTTTTCATATATTTTGCTATCCTTGTTCTCTATCCAGCCTTTTCTAGGCTCTATTGAAAACCTTGTTTGCACATTTTGTCTCCTAGGAATGCTATTACCTTTTTCTCTCTTTGCTTCACCTCCCACTTGCACATATGCAATATATTGTCTAATCTCATTCCCAAAATTAACCACATTTACTTGAAATTCATATCTAATATGTCTCTTACATTTTTCACCATCACCTCTATTATGTTTATTGTGATTTTCTCTCAATCCCTCAAGTTCATTCAAAATTAATTTTTTTTCTGTATTTAACTCCTCACAATCAAAAGAAGAAGAACCTAATTCAATTTCAATCTCAGAGTACTGCTCATATGCAAAGTGCTTCGTAGATATGTTCTCCTCGTAAGAAGCTGTACTTCCTATACTATCTCTCACCAATATAGAAGTACATATCTCTTTCTCAATATCACACACATCATTTAATTCATAAGGTGATGGAATTTCAAAATAGATTTTCTCACACACCTGTAGATGCTCTTTATCAAGGTGTGCTTCTAACAAGAATTTTCTTTTTCCAATATCTATCAAGGTAGCTACATTATTATCTACTAGCTCTCTTTTGGCCCTTTCTACATCTCTCAGTAAATATGGGTTATTAATAGAAACATCTATATGGTTATTGATAGATTGCTAATATTGTCAATACAACAATCATTATTGACTATAGTGGTCATAGGCTTCTCACTCTCATGTGGTCTCCCATCATTAAAAAGGACTTGACATCCAAATATAAGCTGCCTATTCTCATCAAGCTCCTCTCCCATTGTATTAATGCACCCCCTCATGGTTTCCACTTCCTCAACATGAGATTTAGGTTGATTATCTAAAATTCCACAAGTTTTTCCTATTTCTTCATTAAAACATGTTATATCTTCTTGAAATAAATTATAATCTAACATGGTAGACTCTTTGTCTTGTTTATCCTTTATCAAAGCTTGTTCATTTTCTACCTTTAATCTAATCAATTTTTGTCGAATTTGAGCAAAAGCCTCATCAACTAGTTTTTGTTGTTTAAGTAGTTCTACTTGAATAGCCTTTTCTTCTTTAAGTACACTAGGATCTCCTATACACCCTTCTAACACAATTAGGTCTACTTCTACCAGCTTCATCTCCCTCTCTGTTTGTTTTTATACCATGCTAACTCTAACAAGCGATTGAATCTCTCAGCTTCTATAAACTAACAAACGGCTCTTGACTTACATATTCTATCAACAAACTCAAGGTCATCAAGACCAAGGTATGCACTGGGATAACCCAAAGTCTATTTAAGACTTGCCTCTCTCAGCGTTACTACACAGACATTGCCTCTTCTTTATTGGCCAAATACTCGATACCAACATGCAAAATATATGCACCGAGGTGCCTCGTAGCTCTTATAGCTAGTTGGCTCCCGGGGGACGCACCAAATGATTGTTGTGCACTAATTTGCATCTCATTGGCTACTCTCAAGCCCATTTTAGCATATTTATTAATATGCGTTCGTATTTCACTTATTTTGCTAAATTTTCTAGTCCAACACTCATAGATTTAATCATTGTTGTACTCAATACACCAATTTGATAAATCAAATTACTAAATTTCCATTAAAACTTTCAAAATATAAAGTATTCCAATGTCCAATTTCTTTCTTTCCCCCAAATGCTTACTAAGTATGCAAAATTAAGCAAAATGTTCCATTTTCTGACATTTTTTAAGAGTAAATAAACTTCAAATGAGTAAATTTCTATTTAGTTATCAAGCTAATACATAAATAACTTAATTTTAATTTTTTACATTAATACTTTTAAGTGATGGAGTGAAATGATGTTCTTTTAAATTTTGAAAATGTTTAAAGAAAATACGACTTTTCGAAGTTTTTCTTTTAATTCTAAAGTAATTTTCACTCACCACAATTGCTTTTAAACTTTTTTTGGAACTCTGTAGTCCTCTTTGCAGTCCTCAATCTAAAATGCAACTCCAATAGTCTATTCCTATCTCAATTTCCTTCCTCTCTCTCTCTCTCTCTATGTCTCTCTCCTCGGTTTCCCTTTTCTCTCTCTAAATTTACCCACACACTATCTTACTAACTCACAATCAATCACAATGAACATTATTCGTGAATACACACAGTCTAATACACAATTTCATGCTTCAATTCTCTGCCTATTCTCTCTATGAAATCCCCTGTAGGATCTCTCTCTACACACACATAGTAAAATTCAAGACACATGCAATCTAATTAACACACACACACACACACACACACACACACACACACTGATACCGGGTTATCCGCACCACTCTCTAGCCCGGCCAGAGAACTGAGGTCCTAGGAAACAAATGGCAAACGCCATTTTTTTTCTATTCAAAATCTCTCTCTTTCATCATGATCCGCACTCTCTTTCTCATTCCCCCCTTTCTTTGCCTCACACACGCCTCTCTCTCTCTCTCCTCCCCCTTGTTTTCTTCCGATCGGCAGGCCACGACCCCCCCCCCCCCCCCCCCCCCCCCCCCCCCCCCCAATCTCTCCCCTCTCTCACTACCTCCGTTCCCCCTTCCTTCTCTTTCTTCTATCTCTCGCTGCGTGTGGACAACCCATAAGGGGACGATAATAATGCAACTCTCCCTCTCCCTCATATCCCATCCGTTGACCTCATTTAATTCCTTCCCCTTCATCGCTCAGACATGGCAGAAAGCATCCCTACCCCCCCTATCTCCCCCCCCCCCCCCCCCCCCCCCCTTGCGCGTCCTCTGGACTAGCCCGTAGGCGCATGACACCATCTCTCTCTCTCTCTCCCACAACCCACACACCGACTCCCTCCCTCGCCACCTCACCCCCCGCTCTCTCTCTCTCTCTCGCTCTCTATGATCGGACCAGCCTGAAGGCACAACTCACAGGACCGCCATCTCTCTCTCTCACTACCCACCCACTCTACACACACACACACACACACACACACACCCACTCTCCCCTCCCATCTTCCTCAGTGCCTTCTCCTCTCAATCGTCTATTTTCCCTGCACGTAGTAAACACACAATGATATATATATATATATATATATATATATATATATATATATATATATATATATATATATATATATTATGCATATATATACATAATTGATTAAAAAAAATCCCCCCTCCTTCTCTCGTTCCCACACACGGCACTACACACAACACATATACGCATACGTACACACATGCATCGCACACACGCATATATGCACTCACGATAATTTAAAAAAAAGGAAATACGACATCAACATTAAAAGAAAGAAGGAGGCTAACTCGCGCATCGCCAACACCAAAACAAGAAGTGGCGCCGAAGGCACGCCTCGGCCATCACCGAAAGGAGGTAACACAAAACATCTCGGCTTCTTACGACAAAAAACTGACTCCACCAGCACTAGAACCTCACACCGACCACCCAAACCATCGCCAAAACCCTTGTAAATGCCCCAAAACCCCACTTTTCCCTATTAACCTAGCCATGGCTAGTCGATTGTAAAAAAACTCTTCTCCACCCCACTCTTTCCTCTCTCTCTATCTCTTCTTTCTCTCTCTGCCTCTCTTACTAGAGAGGCATCTAGACCTTCTACAACGGCCAATGGATACTTGCAATGACCATTAGGTAAGGACCACCTCTCAAGCCTATATAAAGAGGCCTCTGCTATGCACAAGGAACACAAGGAACGCACTAGCTCCATACACTCTACATTATAAGCACCACTAAGCACGTAGTGCACTCCATGCTTGAGAGCTAATGGCATCATGTTTGGTTGCAAGCTTGGGCATTTTATCATTGGCAACATCACCATTCTTCCCATGATTCACCACATTACGATTGAGTTACTAATCATGACTAGTCTATGCACATGAAGTAGTCACTACTCTCCGAAGCAACATGAACACGCTTGGATTGAAGTCCGCTCTCAATGTTGGTGATTGATGTCGTCGATGGCCACATCATCTTGATGTTTCCCCCCAACTAACCTTCCGGCTAACTCCCACCTCGCCATGCACCATATGGCGCCCACATTCCATGATGCATCCCTAATGCCAAGAGCCAGGTTTGTAGTCGTCAAGACCACCACTTGTAAGTATCATCATCATCAATAAAGGGTGCAATGTTGTTTTGATCTTTGGGGTCCATTCTCTATTTTGATTTCCCATAGTTACGGGATGTTTTGTCTCTTGTATATCACCTTGCTTGTGCTCCATCACATGCGATCTTTCCCATCAGTCGATGTGCCCTGTTTTGAGCTTGTCACATACCTCCCTCATGCACACACTAATGACTAGTGATTAGGCATTTTCTTTACATATGGATGTCTGTTATACCACCGTTTTGTGTTGATTACCTAGAGGGCATTTCACTTTTGCTCCCCTAGATCATGAATGTTTGCGTCCTAGCTGCACTTATGCTAGGTAGTTCCCTTTCCTACCTATAGGATCACTCCTACCTGGAGATGATGCTTGGGGATGTTCAGTCTACGTGTGGTGTAGAGGCCACCCCATATGGCATGTCATTTCTGGCCATCATTTTCTTTGCGCCCCCACCGAGGATCCTTTCATGAAACCCTCCAATTTACAAAATTGAAACTCCTAAACTTTTGTGGATGGATGAATGGCTAGCAGGGTTGGCTAACTGGACAACAGAAGAAGAAGAGCTCCAAGCACAACTAGACGAACTCCGCATCTCCATCGAAGCTCGAGTGCCAGTCATAACGGTAATCGATTTGGAGTGGGAGAGTCAACCAAAATGCCAAACTCAGTGGATATACATAGGCCGGGTGCCAAGAAGAAGAAGGACAACGTCGAAACCATGTCCGCAACCTACAACCAACCCACAACAACAAGATGGAGGGAGCTCTGCACAATAGAGAATCAACACTATTCTACTTCGAGAATCGGGTAACTCAAGTCACCGAGGTAATTATCACAGTCAGTTTCCAAGTCACACCTGATGCTGTAGCATAGATGACGAAAGCACTTGCCCATGCTCTCACTAGAGAGAGTAGGGATCTACTGAGTTTATTTCAGGAAAGAACACGACCCTCTCCCACAAGCTTGGACAATGACTAAGCACCTCTAAGCTTCACATGAATCAGTACAACCTACCTCAAGATAGATCACACATACCAACATGAGTACTCTCAATCAAGGTAATACTGGACTTGAAGGCTCACTACGAGCAGGTCATCAACACCATGATGGGTGGGGAGCGGTTTTTTGAGGTTCTGGTGTCAGATCAGCCATTTGTCTTACCTTTGGTACAAGGCAATGTACCGTTTGAGATTTTAATCTATGTCCTAGTATAAAAGGGTATACACACCTCCTTGTAAAGAACAAAAACAAAGAAAAAAACTTTTTTTGTAAGCTAAGCAGTGTGTCTTTCTAGCTCTCTCTCAGTAATCATGGCAAGTGTAGCATTTCCAACATTTAAAGGAAAGAAGGGGGAGGATTTGGTAACAGACTTCCTAGATGACTTTGAAGTAGCATGTGTAGTGAGAAACAAAGATACAGATGAATCCTGGGTTAGAATCTTTAAGCATCTCATGAAGCTAGAAGCTAGGTCATGGTACAATGTACTTCCACAAGCAACCAAGGATGACTAGGAGCCCTTAAAAACCACTTTTAAGAGGCGCTTTGGGGAAGGTACCACTCCAGAGAAGTTGTGGGACAAGTTGAGAGACTTGAAGCAGGAGGGTCTTTTAGAATATGCCACCTATGAGTCCAAATTTGTGGATTTGTGGGAACGGTGGGTTGAGTCACTGCCAAGGGGTTAAGCTCTACCCAAATTCCTAAAGAAGGACCGATTCACGCATGGCTAATGGCCGCTTCTCAAGGAGAAGGTGAAGGATAGATTCCCGGCTACGTATTAGTTAGCCGTCGAGATTGCTCTCCTTAAGGACAAGAAGCTGCGAATGAAAGCCAAAGAAACCGACTCAACAGAAGCAGGAACATTGGGCGACCAACAACCACGATAAAATCCATCCCTCCACCACCACCGGCTCTGGGGTAAGAGATGACCAACAAGATATGTTGGCCCATATTATTGACCAACTGCAGAATTTGTACGTCCACTTGATAGAGCAAGGAAGGAATCAAGACCTGGGAAGAGCACGATGACAAAACAGGGAGTATCACTGCTACAACTGCGGAGAAGATGGTCACGGTATGTACTACTGTCCCAAACCATGACAAAACTATAATAGAGGAGGTAGGAGGAACCAACTGTCACCCCCTAGAGAAAGAACACCCCCACCCCGAGCACCAGCCCCACCACCACAAATTCTACGCCCACCTCAGGCAGCACCACAAGCATCCATTCCACCTCTTCCATCGGCACCACCACCTGATCACCCTGTAAACATCGTAAGGCTAGAAGAGAAAGGAAAGGCCGTAGTAGTGGAGGTAGGAGGAACCAACTGTCACCCCCTAGAGAAAGAACACCCCCACCCCGAGCACCAGCCCCACCAACAAAAATTCTATGCCCACCCCAGGCAGCACCACAAGCATCCATTCCACCTCTTCCACCGGCACCACCACCTGATCACCCTGTAAACATCATAAGGCTAGAAGAGAAAGGAAAGGCCGTAGTAGTGGATCCACTCAAAGCAAAGGAGAGGGATAAGGGTAAGGATAAGGTAACCTTTGTAGAACCATTTGAAGCCATGACTATGAAAAGAGCTAGGAGGGAAAAAGCTACACAATCTGACGATGAGATAATCATGAAAGGAGAGAATAGCAAAAGGCCATCCAGGCCACGACGGAAACTAGGCATCACCAACTTCCAGTTAGGGGAAAGTTTTAAGCCCTATGATCTAACATTGGATGTGGCAGAGCAAGGATCAAAGATAAGATGGCCACAACTGCTACATCTCGCACCAAAGGTAAGGCGGCAATGGTCCAAAATGGTAAGTACAAGACGCTCCAAAGCAAAGGTAGCCGGAGCAATTTCGGGTTGCAACATGGATGACATCCTTCCAATTGTCAACGTCAACATAAAAGGATAGAGGGTTGGAAACACCTACAGTGATGGAGGTGCACAAATTTGTGTGATGAGCGAAGCTATGATGCTTCAGTTGGGGCTCAAGGTTGAGAGGCCTTCTCCATGCAAGGCAAAGATGGCAAACAATGCAAAAGTAAAGTGTGTAGGTGTGGTAAGTTTTGTGAAGATAAAAGCTTTCAACACTGAGGTAGAAGTAGATGTTTTTGTAATGCCTACTAAGGGGGAGGGCTATCCATTAATCTTGGGAAGGCCATGGTTGATGGAATGAAGGCAAAACAGGACTGGGGCACTGGCCTTCTACTCATGACTGGTAAGAAACGGGAGACAATCTACTACGACATGAAGACTGGAAAGCAGAAGCAAGTGGATCTAGAAACATCAGCAGATGAAACCACTAGCGAGTCTTCCACTTCTGAGGAGGAGAACACATCCACCGACGAAAGTGATAGTTCCATCGATGTGATGGGTATCATCATAAAGGATCCACAAAGGGTAAGCACAATTGGTGATCCGTCACTAGAAGGGCGACGCAATGAAAAGGAGAGCAAGTCACCTAGCCTGGGAGAAAGTAGGTTGAAGGGTATGTTGTCCACGGAATTAACACTTGAGGAGAAACATAGTTTTTTGCAGATGTTGATGGGATTTCCGAACCTTTTCATTGACAACTATGGAAGAATCACAGGTATTACAGTGGTGAAACATCATATTAAGTTGAAGGAAGGGGTAAAACCAGTTGTGCAAAAGCTACGACCACTGGGGGTCATACAAGAAAAGTCACTCCTGGCCAAGGTAAGGAAGCTGCTGGAAGCAGGGTTCATCTATCCTATAGAAAACTAAGAGTGGGTGTCACCCATAGTAGTGACACCTAAAAAGAGTGGTAAGTGGAGGGTCTGCGTTGACTACAAACCACTAAATGTAGCTACAAAGAGAGACCACTTTCCTCTCCCTTTCTTGGATGAAATTTTGAATGAAGTAGTGGGTTTTGAATGCTACACCATGTGTGATGGTTATTTTGGATATTTTCAAATACGCATAGCCTTGGAAGATCAGCTAAAAACCACTTTCATCACGCCATGGGGTTGTTTTGCACATAGAGTTATGCCATTTGGTCTCACAAATGCACCTGCCCCACATTCCAAAGATATGTCACATATGTATTTCAACCGTTCTTTGGAACATCCATAAGAGTATTCATTGTTGATTTTTGTATATATAGCTCTCGCATTTCACACTTAGAAAAAGTAAATGAGGGTTTGGCCAAGTTGCAAAGCCTAAGCGGGCAACTAAATTTGGACAAATGCCACATTGGGAAGAGTAAAGTCATTCTATTAGGCCATGAAATTTCAGCAAAAGGTATCAACGCCGATCCAAGTAAGGTGTCGGCACTCATAGCCCTACCTTCACCAACAACCACACGTTAGCTGGTCTCTTTTGTACAAAAGGTGAGGTACTTGAGTAAATTCATACAACTACTATCACAACTTGTTCTACCACTGCAATATCTCACTCAAAAATCAACTTTCACCTGGGTAGAGGAAAGCGAACATCACTACAACAAGGTAAAGGAGGTCTTAGCCACCCTGCCAACTATCTCACCACCCAAGTCGGATGAAACATTCTACGTCACCTCAAGTGTGGGTGATGACTCATTGGGGGCTGTGCTACTCCAAAAGGATACAATGAAATCTTTCATGAGGCCAATTTACGTCTCTAGTCGAATGATGACAACAGCAGAGAAAGTTTTCACCCATGTGGAACACCTAGTCCTAGCTCTTAGATTTTCAACTACAAAGTTTAGGTCATATTTGCTGCCTACGCAATTTGTGATTCTAACCACGGATGAGATGTTTCCCTACGTTGTACAACACATGGATGTGTTTGCTATGATTACTAAATGGCTAGTTTGTCTGCAAGAATTTGACTACACGATACAGGTGGAAAGCACGACAAGGGCAAGCTTGGGAGGACTCATGGACCTACCAAGGCTTTGAGAGGAAGGAGAAGCAATCTAAAGGGGAAAAAATTCGATTACTTCCAGTACCATCGATGGTAAAAGGAGCACGCTCTCTCTACTTTGATGGAGCCTACAAGTGAGCATCCGACAAAGCAGCTCTGTAGGCATAGTGATCTTTGATGACAAAGGTATCAAGGTATTTTTGCTTGGCCAATTGTTAGATTCACATTCTAACAATGAAGCCGAGTATGCAACACTAACCAAGGGTTTACAATGGTGCGTCTCGCAAGGGGTAAAGCGCCTTAACGTATTTGGGGATGCTCTACTCTTAGTAAGGCAAGTAAATGGAGTGTGGACATGCAAGAATCCTCGCTTCAGGACTCTCTTAAGCGGTGTAAAAATCTTGATGGGTAATTTTGAAGAAGTTCAAATACACCATATCCCAAGGGCTCAAAACCATGAAGAAGATGCCCTAGCAAGTGAAAGACTGCAGGAAGTGGTGGTTGGGGCTATAAAGCTAAAGCTCCCTCTATTTCAAGGTAGCGATGCCTTACCTGACATCATGCATTTTTTGGAAACAGGGGAATGCCCATACGATTTAACAGAGGGACAGAAGCAATGGCTGACAAGGAAGGCCACAAGGTATTGACTTATCACTGACGGTTTGTATTGTAAGGATAAGGACCAAATACTTAGGAAGGTCCCTCTCTCTAATGAAATCACGGGAGTAATTGCTAGTTGTCATGACGGGGTTTGTGGTTGTCACTTTGCCCTAGACATAGCAAGTAGGAAAATCTTGCAGGCTGGCTTCATATGGCCTAGCCTCAACCGAGATGTACACCATTGGTGCAAGACGTGTAAGTTGTGTCAAAAGGCCAGCAGTAGGTCACGTATGCCTGAACCTCAGACACCTATCCTTTCATATGGACCGTTTGAAAAGTGGGGTATCGATGCCATAGGACCATTGCCTAGGGACAACTCAAGGAAATTTTACATCATCATGGGAGTCGACTATATGACTAGATGGGCGGAAGCTACAACCACTACTAGAATCACAGCGGTAGAGGTAGCTAAGTTTATCTACGATCACATATGCTGTAGGTTTGGGACACCATTAGAGATCATCTCTGATAGAGGACCAGGTTTCAGAGCAGACTTGGTAAGAGAATTAATGCAGAAACTTGGTATTATAAGGAGGCACTCTTCACCATATTACCCTCAATGTAATGGCCTAGTTGAAAAGGTGAATAAAATGGTTTCTATAATTATTACCAAGCAGGTAAACAATCATCCTAGAGACTAGGATAAGTACCTACTATCTACCAGCTTTGTGGGCCTACAGAACCTCATTCCGTACATCCTTGGGATTCACACCGTATCATTTGGTATTTGGTAAGGAAGCAATTTTTCCCATAACTGCAACTACAAAGTCTCAGAGTAATGGGAAGCCAACTTCAACGGCCCAACATGCATTTCAGAGATCACATCATCGACTTAGAAAGACTACAACTGGATAGAGAAGAAGCAATAAATTATTATGCGGCACAAGCAGAGCACAGACGGCTTAGTTTCAACCAGCATCTTTGGCAAAAATAATTAAAGAAAGGAATGTTGGTGCTCCGCTACAACAACCGCTTTGACACACGCAAAGATAAGAAACTCCTACTCCAATGGGAAGGCCCTTTCATCATCAGGAAAAAGTATGCCAATGGAAGTTGCCAGCTTATGGAAGCTGACGGAAAACTTCATAAAACGAGGGTAAATGGTTGGTGGCTCAAACGTTATGTTCTTTGATTTGTTCAAGCTCCACCTATCGACATTCCTGACGAGGATACACCATTAACCTCCAACTCCGACGACTATGATCAAACAGATGCGTTAGAGGCATGAATGCCCCTACCCTTAGGGGGAGGACTAATGACTCCGGTTATCCGCACCGCTCTCTAGCCCGGCCAGAGAACTGAGGTCCTAAGAAACAAATGGCGGGTGCCATTTTTTCTCTCTTCAAAATCTCTCTCTTTCATTATGATCCACACTCTCTTTCTCATCCCCCCCCCCCCCCCCCTTCTTTTGCTTGCACACGCCTCTCTCTCCTCCCCCTTGTTTTCTTCCCATCGGCAGGCCACGCCCCCCCCCCCCCCCCCCCCCCAATCTCTCACTACCTCCGTTCCCCCTTCCTTCTCTCTCTTCTATCTCTCACTGCGTGTGAACAACCCACAAGGGAACAATAATAATGCAACTCTCCCTCTCCCTCTTATCCCATCCTTCGACCCCATTTAATCCCCCCCCCCCCCTTGTGCGTCCTTTTGGACCAGCCCGTAGGCTCATGAGACCATATCTCTCTCCCACAACCCACACACCCACTCCCTCCCTCGCCACCTCACCCCCGACTCTCTTTCTCTCGCTCTCTGTGCTTGGACCAGCCCGAAGGTGCAACTGATCATAGGACCGCCATCTCTCTCTCTCTCTCTCTCACCACCCACCCACTCTACACACACACAAACACATGCACTCTCCCCTCCCATCTTCCTCAGTGCCTTCTCCTCTCACTCGTCTATTTTCCCTGCACGCAGTAAACACACAATGATATATATATATATATATATATATATATATATATATATATATATATATATATATATATATATATATATATATATATATATATATATATATATATATATATATATAATGTATATATATACATAATTGATAAAAAACCACCCCCCCTCCTTCTCTCCTTCCCACACACAGCACTACACACAACTTACCATATATGATACACACTACACACAATACATATACTCATACGTACACACAAGCATCGCACACACGCATATACGCACTCACAATAAAAAAAAGAAAAGGAAATACGACATCAACATCAAAAGAAAGAAGGAGGCTAACTCGCGCGTCGCCAACACCAAAACAAGAAGTGGCGCCGAAGGCATGCCCCGGCCATCATCGAAAGGAGGTAACACAAAACATCTCGGCTTCTTACGACAAAAAACCGACTCCAACAACACTAAAACCTCACGCCAACCGCCTAAACCATCGACAAAACCATTGTAAATGCCCCAAAACCCCACTTTTCCCTAATATCCTAGGCATGGCTAGTGGATTTTCCTCTCTCTCTCTCTCCCCCACCCCACTCTTTCCTCTCCCTCTATCTCTACTTTTTGTCTCTGTCTCTCTTACTAGAGAGGCATCTAGACCTTCTATTGTGACCAATGGATACTTGGAATGACCATTAGGTAAGGACCGCCTCTGAAGCCTATATAAAGAGGCCTCCGCTAAGCACAAGGAACACAAGGCACAAGTGAAGGGGGAACACACTAGCTCCATACACTCTACATTTTATGCACCACTAAGAATGTAGTGCACCCCATGCTTGAGAGCTAATGGCATCATGTTTGGTTGCAAGGTTGGGCATTTTAGCATTGGCAACATCATCATTCTTCCCATGATTCACCACATCACGAATGAGTTACTAATCATGACCACTCTATGCACATGAAGTAGATTGCCCTCCCAAGCAACATGAGCACGCTTGGATTGAAGGCATCTATGCCATGCTACCTTGGGCCACTCTCGATGCTGGTGATTGATGTCATCGGTGGCCACATCGTCTTGATGTTTCCCCAAAAAACCTTCCCGCTATATAACTCCAACCTCGCCATGCACCATATGGCGCCCACATTCCATGATGCATCCCTAATGCCAAGAGCCATGTTTGTAGTCATCAAGACCACCACTTGTAAGTACCATCATCGCCAATAAAGGGTGCAATGTTGTTTTGATCTTTGGGGTCCATTCTCTTTTTTTATTTCCTATAGTTACGGGATGTTTCATCTCTTGTATATCGCCCTGCTTGTGCTCCATCACATGCGATCTTTCCCATCAGTCAGTGTGCCCTGTTCCAAGCTTGTCACATACCTCCCTCGTGCACACACTAATGACTAGTGATTAGGCATTTTCTTTATATATGGATGTCTGTTATACCACTGTTTTGTGTTGATTACCTAGAGGGAATTTCACTTTTGCTACCCTAGGTCATGAATGGTCATGAATGTTTGCGTCCTAGCCACACTTATGCTAGGTGGTTCCCCTTCCTACCTATAGGATCACTCCTACCTTGAGATGATGCTTGGGGATGTTCAGGCTATGTGTGGTGCATAGGCCACCCCATATGGCATGTCATTTCCGGCCATCAACACAATGATACACACAGTCTTAATTACCCTCTTTCTCTTATATTCTCTCTCTTTCTAATCCTTGCTCTCCCACACATTGTCACGTCCAATGTCCATATTGGAAATTGATAGTAATCAATTCCAATTTCTTTCCTGCTCTCAAGGAAGCAGCATTATAGTAAGAATTCTCTCTCTACCTAATATTCATAACATTCTATACATCAAATATTTGCTAATCTTAATTAATCAAAAATTAAGTGTGTAAATTACGAATGAAAGTTTAGGAATGCATTACTTTTATGCATGACATTTCTAATCCAATTCTAACTTCAATTCTATACTTCAACTAAATCAATTTTTAGTATTATTCAAAATTCTATTTAACCTAATTGACAATAACATTGGTGAATGAGAATTTCATCATGTATAATAAGAATATGATGAGTTCTCTTATGTATTAACTTTCAATTAACAATATATAAGTTAATAGTGAAGATGTACTAACTAGAGAGAGTAGGTATACTTAGAGAGATTAGAGTAAGAGAAAACATACACACACATCTTTTCTAAAGTTAATTGAATCTTACTATCCATTAGAAAGATTAGAGTAAAAGAGAACACACACACATACTTTTCTAAAGCTAATTGAATCTCACCAATCTATTAGAGAGATTAGAGTAAAAGATAACACACACACACACACACACATATCCTTCTTAAAGCTAATTGAATCTTACTAATCTATTAGAAGATTAGAGTAATAGATAGCACACACACACACACATAACTAATTGAATCTTACTAATCTATTAGAGAGATTAGAGTAAGAGATAGCACACATATCCTTCTTAAAACTAATTGAATGCTCAATTAATACACACCTTATTAGTCCACTAGAGTTTTGCTCTTTTAGTGGTTTGTGGACGCCTTCTCTCTAAGAGAAGTGGTAGCACTTCGTGAGCGCTATAGAGGCAATCTCTATGTCTAAAGTGTGAGCATGGATGCTCTATTTATAGCATAAAAGAAAACGTCCAACTTTTTTTTCAAAAAAAAAATATTTTTTTATTTTTTCCCAAAAATCATACCCGCGTTTTTGGTACCCTTGTGGTACCCATGAGCTTGACCACTTTGTCATTATCATCAAAAGATAAGGCCACACAGACCCCCCCTCATTAAGATTAGTCAAGAGTAGCCTCTCCTTTTTCATGTGACAGTGTGTCCCACTTTGTCCCCTCCTATGTGAGTCCATGTGCCTTCATTTGTCATCCCTGTGTATTCTTTTGTCTTTATAATTATTTTATTTATTTCCTTAATGATAATTTACTTTACATTTTTAAGTTAAACTTTACAGTCTTATATTAACTTTACAGTAGTAAAAGAAAATTCTACAATCAGTAAATAAGTCTTGCAATAAGTTAGTTAGTGATTCATATAGCTAAACATGTCAGAATTTTGTAGCGTAAATTTTAATTTCTAGGTTTTCTCAACCTATGATTCATAATTTGAACTCGAATATCTTAAATAAGGAGTGATGGTTCAAAAAAATACAAATGCGTAATAGAACTTGTGTGCAATTTGAAAGTAGAGACCTTACAATCTCCCCAACTTAGAATTTGAGATGTCCTCATCTCACGAACAGTGAAGGATAATCCTTAAGAAGGGATGTCTCATCTTCCCAAGTAGCATCTTCTATAGGGAAATCCGTCCATAAGATAAGATGTTCTTTGATGGATCTATTCCTAAGCTTTCTCTCTCGAGTTTCTAGGATAGTATCAGGTTGGAGTTGTAGAACATCTTGAGCAGGTAAAATGATTTGCTCATCATCAAGGACATGGTCAGGGTTATATACATAAGGTTTTAACAGACTTACATGAAATACATCATGCACTTTGAGATGAGAAGGGAGTTTTAGTCTATAAGCTTGATCACTTACAACCTTGATTATTTCGTAAGGTCCACAATATCGGTAGCTAAGCTTCTTATACCTTCCGAGAGACAGATTGCTCTTTTTGGGCTTTACTCGTAAGAAAACTTTGTCACCTTCTTTGAAAATCCGATCAGATCTTTGTAAGTTGGCGTACTTCTTTTGTCGATCTTGAGCCGCTTGAATACCCCTTCGAATAGATTTGGTTTGAGCTTCCATTTCTTCAAGCATTTTCTTTGAGGCTTCTACCCTTATAGTGGGGTCATAAAAGTTAAGAGGTGATAAACATTCTTGACCATAAAGAGTATTAAAATGTGTCATTCCAATACTTCTATGAGTAGAGGAATTGTATGCATACTCTACCAAGGGTAGGTATTGAATCCACTTGCGAGGTTCTCTGTTGCAGTAGGCTCTGAGGATGTCTTCAATTACTTGCTTAACTCTTTCAGTTTGGCCATCAGTTTGAGGATGATAAGCAGTACTAAAATATAGCTGGGTTCCAATAGCTTGAAACAATGATATCCAAAACTTTGAAGTAAACTTGGCATCACGATCGCTAACAATCCTCTTGGGTAAACCATGAATTCTTAAAACCTCCTTCACAAACAGACGAGCAATATCTGAAGCTGTAAAGGTTGTCTTGACTGGGATTAAGTGAGCCACTTTAGTAAGCAAGTCGACTATGACCATGATTGAATCATATCTAGCTTGGATAGAAGGAAACCCGGTGATAAAGTCCATGCTAATACATTCCCATTTCAAAAGGATGTAAAGGATGTAATTTACCTGGCATCTTTAGTCTCTCTGCCTTAATCCTTTGACAAGACAAACATTGCTTGACATAGCGAAGGACATCACCCTTCATACCTTGCCAATAGTAACTTATGTGAATTGCATTGATGGTTTTGGCATAACCTGGATGTCCTGAAGTTGGGCCATCATGTGCTTCATATAGGATAGCATTCCTTAGGGTAGAATCCTTAGGTATCCATAATCGATTCCTATAGTAAATTTTCCCATCTTCTAAGGAGTAATGTAGAGGTTTAGGCTGATTTGATGATACCCTCTCTTCACGTAGGATACTAGCAAGCATCTGGTAATCTATATCTCTGACAGCAACATCTAAGACCTTGTCTAGAATAGGGTTGTTAGCCATGGAAATTGCCCCCAGAAAAGCTTTACAGCTTAGGGCATCTGCCACAACATTATCCTTACATGGTCTAAATTTAATATCAAAATCATATTCGTGCATGAGCTCTATCCATCTCCTCTGTCTCATGTTAAGGTTAGGTTGGGTAAAAATCCACTTAAGGCTCTTGTGATCTGTTACCAGTTGGAATTTGCGTCCCAATAGATAATGTCTCCATAGCTTGAGAGCATGAATAACTGCTAGCAATTCTAAATCATGTGTAGCATAATTCACTTCATGAATCCTAAGCTTCCGAGAAGTATAAGCTACAGGCCTTCCTTCTTGAGTAAGGACTCCTCCTAATGCAAGGTTACTAGCATCTGTGATCACCTCAAATTCTTGGGTGAAATCTGGAAGTTTTAAGAGAGGTTCTGAAGCAAGATACTCCTTCAGCTGTTTGAAGCAAGATTCATGTTTTTCTTCCCAAAGTATCGTAGCTCATTTCTTTAGCAAGTCAGTTAGTGGTGCAGCTTTAAGAGCATAGTCCTTTACAAAGATCCTGTACCACACTGTGATACCTAAGAACCCTCTGACTTCGGTTTGTGAAGTGGGTTGAGGCCATTCCACAATATCTTTGACTTTGTCAGGGTCAACAGAGACTCCTTCAGGTGAAATGACAAACCCTAAGTAACAGACCTAAGGGGTAAAGAAGGTACATTTGCTTTTCTTTGCATACAGCTTATTTCGGCGTAAAAGCTCTAACACTTTCCTAACATGTCCTTCATGCTCTTCCTCTGATTTGGAATAAATTAAGATATCGTCAAAGAATACTAGGACAAAATCATCCAAGAATTCTCTAAATATATCGTGCATCAGACGATTGAAAGTTGCAGGAGCATTCGTAAGTCCGAAAGCCATCACTGTAAATTCGTAATGACCATAACGAGTGTTGAAAGCTGTTTTGGAGATATCAGCCTCCTGGATTCGAATTTGATGATAGCCATATCGAAGATCGATCTTTGTGAATATTTTGGCTCCATGTAATCTGTCCAGCATCTCATCAATATGAGGAATTGGATATTTATTCTTGATGGTAACTTGATTTAAGCCCCTATAATCTATGCAAAGTCGAAGAGAGCCATCCTTTTTCTTTTGGAAGAGAACAGGTGCACCCCATGGAGATGTACTAGGTCGGATAAACCCTTGCTCAATCAACTGTTTGAGCTGCTCCTTGAGTTCTATAGCCTCTGGAAGTGACATCTTGTACGGCGCTCTTGAGATTGGTTCACTACCTGGAAAAATTTTGATTTCATGGTCTACCTCCCTAGGTGGTGGTAGTTCAGAAAGTTCACTAGGAAAAACATCCGAAAATTCTTCTAGCCATATTGGTTCAGGGTTGGAAGAATATTTTTCTACTTTTTTTAGCTTGACTACAAAAATTTGTTGACCCTTGCGTAACCCTTTCAAAAGACGATTAGCTTTGACCAAGTAAGCTTTTGGTCGTCCATTCTGGCCTTGAATAGTGACTTCTTGACCTAGGTTGTCCACAAAAGTAACACTTCCTTGGGCACACTAGATATTGGAATTAATTTATGACTGGCTAACCAATCCATTCCAAGAATTCCGTCATAGATTCCTATGGGTAAGGTTCGAAAAGTAGCAGAAGTAGAGTATTCTCCCAACTTGAAATCTATTTTTCCCACAGTGTACTGAGATAACACCTCCTTTCCATTGGCTAATTCAACTCTCATATTTCTTGCAGGGTGTTGATTAAGTCCTAACCTCCTTAAACATTTAGGTGACAAGAAAGAATGAGTACTACCACAATCAATAAGAAGCTCAAATTTTTCACCTTGGTGATTTGCAGATGTTTGAATGACAGCATATTTTTGTCTTGTTCTTGGGTTATCAATTGCATCATGTAGAGTTGCTCTTTCCTCTTGTTCTTCTCCCAATGTTGGCTCTCCTATGATAGCATTGGCTCTGGCAGCCATTCCACGCCCTCGACCTCGTCCTCCATTTCTTCCTCCAGGATTTATTATTTGTCCTCGTCCTCTAGCTCGAGTAGGTGTATTTGTTGCGGAGACTCGCCTAGGACATACATTCCTGAAATGTCCTAGCTCGTTGCATTCATAGCATCTAAGATCTGCATTTTGAGCTCCATTTGCTGAAGCTGCAACTATTGGATGAGTTTGGTGAACTGGGTGAACTTGCCTTTGGTTCCACATCATAGACCGTCCTCTCCTTCCAACATTCCTTAAATTTCCATTTCGTACCCATTGAGAGTTTGACATCTCTTTAGCTAAGCGTTTAGCTCTTAAAAGAGCATCTTGCAAATTTACAGGCCTCATGGCTTCTAGACGAGTATTTAAAGGAGAATTTAGCCCTTGGCAGAAACGGGCTACTTGTTGATCTGCGGTCATTGGCGGAGCATAGCGCCTAAGAGTTACAAATTTGGAGTAGTATTCTTCCACTGTAAGATGAAACTGACGTAAGTTGAAGAATTCATTCATCTTAAGGGAGATAACGTCCTTTGACAGCATACTTAATGTCTTCCCAAGTTTGAGTGTTTTGAGCTACTTGATTATCTTTGCAGTGTTGTTTCCACCAAAGCTTGGCATCCCCCGTGAGACGAAACATAGCCAACATTGCCTGGTTATCGGGACTAGTACCACCAGCAGCAAAATAATCCTCCATCTCTTCCAGCCACACTTCAGCATCGCGCTCAACTAGGGCTCCTTCCCCTTTGAAAGAGGGAAGTTTAGCTTGCTTGAGAAGTAGCTTTTTCTCTTGAAGGGATGTGTACACCGCACTCTGTGCAATATAGATTAAGTGAAACTTTATTGGATACTCTAACTTTAACCCACTTTAAGGCAAGACTTGATCAGAAAATAATACAAACAAAAGATAATATTAATCCAAACTTTATTTATATACACATTATTTACTACCAAGGTTGGTAGTCTTTAGGTACAAGGATTGTAATGTCTCTATATTCTGAGTTTAGTGACTACAAAAGGATAGGCTAAAGGATCAAATTAAAAGGTTTCTTTTGATCCCTGAAAGCTAGGAGATACACATATGGGTCGAATCCTACCACCATGGATAACTTTTGTAACTTGGTTATAGACCCATTGAGTATGAGATATCTTTTCTCCTCCTAAGGTAATGGTAGCATCCGGATTCTTAGTACCAATGAAAAGATAAACTTCGATGACTTTTAACTCCTCTGTCCATCGAAGTTTCTTGAGGTTGGTATCCATGCACCATATCTTGTCAGCACCGATGATATAGATTCCTCCAGATGAACTCCAGTTGATGCCCCATCCTCTATGCACCCTTGGAATAGGTGGTGCAAACACCCTATCCAAAATCATCATCACCCTTTTTCGAAACTGATAATTTGGTGATTGGCATGCATTTTCAAACATGATGGTGAACAGCTGGAATTTTTGGTAGGCTGAATGAACATTTTCCTGTACCTGGAAAGTTCAGTCTTCAATACCATATAAAAACTCAAAACAATTTTCCTAGGTTCTTCTATTATTTCAAACATTCGCATCCTTCAACATCCAAACATCAATCTAAAAATCTCCCCAAGCTTTAACCTAGGCTCTGATACCAGTGTGAGGTCCCTACCCCTTTTTGAGAGGAGCGGAGTACCTTTGATAGGTCTCCAATCCTAAGAAAGAAAAACCAACGGACATTGCCTTAGCTACTACGTAGCCACGGGCATGAACCATTAGTGAAGGATTGGTCCTATCTCGCTATGGCGGAGCGTGACCACCATAACCCTATCTAAAAACTATTTATAATCAATTATACCTAAAAGTATAAATCTTAGAGTGACCAACCTGTGCGCTTTTTTCCCCATGTTTCAGAAGCACAGCCGCCAAGGTTTGTCTCTTTTAAGATTTATGACTAATAAAAAAAAATTCTAGCGTTGGAAAGTTACCCGACTCATCGGGTCCACCCGTCCATACAATGATACCGTCGGGGTATCATTCTCCCACTTTCCACACCACACTCACCCTTCTTTTGTTATTTAATTACTACCACACTGTTTAAAAATACATGTTCCTTTACTTTATTTATGATACTGGTTCGTTAAAACATCCCTTCAAACAGTATTACAAACAATAGTCAAACAAGAAGTCGTCCAATTTTAAACCAACAACCCTTGGATTAGGTTCACTCAAGAATCTCTACTGGCGCTATTATGTCCGATCGGTATATACATTATTTATAAAACCCTTGTCCTCATGAGCGTTCCATACCGCTCGACAAGTAATCGTTGTGCTAATCTGGACGTACTCTCGTCACAGCAATAACGGTGCCAATTTGGGCGTCATCCTCATGCCACGGAAAAACAAAACTGCAGTATCCAGCTGGGCTAATCTGGGTGTACTCCCACCACAGCATCAACTGTGCCATCCTAGGCGTCATCTCACGCCTCAGTAACTGCCACATAATGCCAGCGCTAATAAGTAGAGAGACTTGAGAGAAACCATACCAAAGGTTTTGGACAAACATTCTTTGCTATAGCAACCAATTTAACTAGACAATCTTTCCTACTTGTCAAACATATGACGAGTTTCTTGGGGTTAAGCCCCGTGGTTTCGGTCTGTGTTTTCTTTTCATAAGGTAAATAATATATTCCTATGGTCTTGCATATGCAATGGTGCATAACTTGAAACTGCAATACTAATCTGTACCATAGCTCCGATTGGTCCGATTGGTGGAGACATAGCATTTTCCGCAGGGATTCCACCATTACTTGTACCAGCTTCATGATCATTAGCGCCTTGGGTTCGAGCACGCTTTGGAGCCATTTTTTTGTACTACACTTATGTTATACACTTAGAACTTTAAATTGGTCAATTTCCCTATTAATCTCCTTGTTTTCAAAGAGAGTCTGTAATTTGAACCCTCGCCAACTCGGATTCACACTTAGTGTTGTTGTTCTACATCTAATTTCTATACATAAAATATTTGCTAATCTTAATTAATCAAAAATTAAGTGTGTAAATTACGAATGAAAATTTAGGAATGCATGACATTTCTAATCCAATTCTAACTTCAATTCTATACTTCAACTAAATCAATTTTTAGTATTATTCAAAATTCTATTTAACCTAATTGACAATAACATTGGTGAATGAGAATTTCATCATGTATAATAAGAATATGATGAGTTCTCTTATGTATTAACTTTCAATTAAAAATATATAACTTAATAGTGAAGATGTACTAACTAGAGAGAGTAGGTATACTTAGAGAGATTAGAGTAAGAGAAAACATACACACACATCTTTTCTAAAGTTAATTGAATCTTACTATCCATTAGAAAGATTAGAGTAAAAAAGAACACACACACATTCTTTTCTAAAGCTAATTGAATCTCACCAATCTATTAGAGAGATTAGAGTAAAAGATAACACACACACACACACACATATCCTTCTTAAAGCTAATTGAATCTTACTAATCTATTAGAGAGATTAGAGTAAGAGATAGCACACATACACACATATCCTTCTTAAAACTAATTGAATGCTCAATTAATACACACCTTATTAGTCCACTAGAGTTTTTGCTCTCTTAGTGGTTTGTGGGCGCCTTCTCTCTAAGAGAAGTGGCAGCACTTCGTGAGCGCTATAGAGGCAATCTCTATGTCTAAAGTGTGACCACGGATGCTCTATTTATAGCATAAAAGAAAACGTCCAACTTTTTTTCCAAAAAAAAATTTATTTTTTTTAAATTTTTTTAAAAAAATATTGTTTTTTTATTTTTTTCCCAAAAATCATACCCGCGTTTTTGGTACCCTTGTGGTACCCATGAGCTTGACCACTTTGTCATTATCATCAAAAGATAAGGCCACATAGGCCCCCCCTCATTAAGATTAGTCAAGAGTAGCCTCTCCTTTTTCATGTGACAGTGTGTCCCACTTTGTCCCCTCCTATGTGAGTCCATGTGCCTTCATTTGTCATCCCTGTGTATTCTTTTGTCTTTATAATTATTTTATTTATTTCCTTAATGATAATTTACTTTACATTTTTAAGTTAAACTTTACAGTAGTAAAAGAAAATTCTACAATCAGTAAATAAGTCTTGCAATAAGTTAGTTAGTGATTCATATAGCTAAACATGTCAGAATTTTGTAGCGTAAATTTTAATTTCTAGGTTTTCTCAACCTACGATTCATAATTTGAACTCGAATATCTTAAATAAGGAGTGATGGTTCAAAAAAATACAAATGCGTAATAGAACTTGTGTGCAATTTGAAAGTAGAGACCTTACTCTCTCTCTCTCTCTCTCTCTCTCTCTCTCTCTCTCTCTCTCTCTCTCTCTCTCTCTCTTTCACACACTCTCTCTCTCTTTCTCATTTCCACCATGAGGGCGTGCATGGAAGAGCCATCCTATAGCAAAGCCGCAAGAGTCACCCCTTATACGGGGGTTTCATGGTGGGATCATGAATCCGACACACAGCATGGGACACCGCCCCTGCACAGCCAAAGGGAGTCAGTCGACAATGGCGTGGGCAAGGCCGCTAAGCATGGGAAGGGGCAGGCCATCGACCAGATCCAAATCAGGCGGTTGAAGCCTTGTTGAGTTTGCCAAGTTGTGGGGACCCTTTCGCGTCACTTGGATGGAGCTTGGTTTTTAGCCTAGACCGCGACTCCTTGGCAGTTTCTCCTCTGCGCAGAGCGCGCAGTCTGCCATGGGAGCTTCTCAACCTTTTTTTTTATTTTTTATTTGATGTTCATATAGGGACACCCATGGCAATGCTTTGGGCTTCACTTCAAGGGAGGATGACCATAGTCCGGCTCTCCCCCCATTCTCTTCTCGGATGGTTCGACGAGGTTGTCCAGGCATAGCGTTGCAAAATTCCTACAACCTCAACAAACTCAAAAAATTTCACAAATATGCAACAATTGATTCTTATACAATTGTGCAAGATGAACAAAGTTCCATGCCACGCAAGTCTTCGTTGACGTTGACACTAATGATCAATCACCATTTTAATTGACCACAACTATGCAAGGATAGTGTCAGTCCTTAGGGCCGCATGCAGGGACCATGCAATGAACACTCGAGATTTGGCAAGGCGTCAAGCTCAAGAACAACATGTTGCATATGTGAAGATCCCAAGGTTACAAGATGGAAACAATGGCCCACATGCCATTTTTTCTCCAATGGCATGCCAAGACAACGTCAAGAATTCATAAGGTACAAAGTCAATTTTTCATTTTTCATTGAGATATGGCATGCAATGACATCGAAGCACACAAGCACGACTCGCACAAAACCAAGGCTAGTTTGACGAGCATAGTCAAGCACGGCTTGAGTACGACTCAACCTTGACCAGAAGCATGGCTTCTTGTCAATACCTTGATAGTGCATGCTCATTCGAGGTTACATTTCGCGGCAAAGGCACCGCATCAATTCTTTCCACTCTAAAGGAGATCGGCCTAGCGTGCTGCTCGACTTCATGACCGGTGCAAAGTTGCTTGGCATGGCAATTTCTTTGATACCGTTCATAGAAGCTGGCGGCGAATAATTACTACACGGCACTACTAGCAGATTACAATCTGAGGATGTTAGACAAGGTCAATTATCTGTACATGCTCGTCAAGGATGCTAGGAGCAGTAGTAACATCTACAGTGGGTCGACTAAGATATATCATGCAAAGATGCAACTTCACGTTTCGCATATGCTATGAGCATTTACACTAAGGACACGTTCCGATGTCTGCACATATTTTTCACTACACAAGGTTGTATAGGATGCAAGCAAAATACCCAAAACCTTGCCACAAGTGGGCGACAAGGTTAGTCCATTTCCAGCTATATTTTTTTTTTGTTTATGTTTTACGTTTCATTTTGGGCAAGATCTCTCTGTTGTGCAAAGCAAAGTGCTTGGGCAGACTCCATACAAAGCGATTGTATACAGCAAAGTCCTTTGCCTCTTCATGTGAAGCACAAATTCCCTTATGTGCCATAGTATTATCGATTGACTTCGGATCAATGCTAATGGCACACATATTTGGCACTATGTGGATATAAGTTCATAGTTTACGCAATAGAGCACTGTGATGTATCCATGCCAGTGTCATCGTGCAAGGCACGTACACCAGGGGCTCACATGGTTGAGACTATCATTGAAGCCAAGGGCTTACTATTCTATTTTTCGCTATGTCTACACGACATACTAGTCAGCTGCACATATACCACTCCATCCTTGTATACGCTTCCACTCTAACACTAAATACTCTGTCAAGGACAATATAAGTAATTGATATCTTAAAACATTTTTATGCTATTCACAGGCAACGTACCATGTTTTTAGTTACCTTGTTACAATCACGATCACATACACAACATGTGAGTCACGATGTGATTTATGGTCCCTCTCTCTCCGAGAGCGTGGTAAAAATATATTGTTGTCCGCTTATATGATAAGCTAAGACACACACATGGTCTGCACCCAAGAATTTGAAAAAAGCATACAACACATTTGACTAAGGGGATTTCCTCAGCCCACCATTCTCTCTTTCTCTCTCTCCAACTTCTATGCGGGAAAGGTGAAACTAGACACGATTCTCTTAAACTCTTTCTATCATAATACGGTAACAGGACCGGCTATGAGCCAACAAGAAGGGCTACGAGCCATCACTTACCACCTCTTTGGGGATGGCTAAGAGCCATCTCTTTGTAAATGGACAAGCACGAGTCTTGCCATTAGTGATTCTTTGGACATTATTTTTGCACTCCACACTTTACGTGTGACAGTCAAGTTGCATTTTTTAACATCTTAAACTCATAAGGTCTTACCTCTACCAAGGTGTATGAATGAAGCCAGTATTTCAGACTGCATGACTACTCACAAAAACCTTAGATATTGGATTTTTGGGTGTGAAAAAGCTCTAGTTGTGCATATAACTCCCATTTTAGTGGAGCTCCTATTAGCATTAAGAGTGCCTATATGAGTACAGTTTTGGGGTAAGACCCAACTCCTGATTACTAAATCACTTAGTAGGGTTGATGGTCAATGTTGGACCCTTTACCCTTGCATTTTCAAGGAAAGAAGTCTAGAGATTGCCACGGGGTAGTGAAAAAGTTTCGACTTCCAATGGAATATACTGCCACGGGCCAACCCAAGGGGATCACGGACATAGGCCAAGGGTCGCGGCTGCTAGTAGAGCAGTTTTCCTACAAAGTTTATCCACGGGGTTTGGATTGCAAAAGCAACCCCCAGGGTTATCTGTGAAATATTACTTGCCTTTCACTTCGTGTTCCTAGGCCTTTGTAGGCGGGAAAATTGGGCAGGTGCTCTTCACTTCAGATAAGTGAACACACTGTTTAACCTACATGTACGCATATGTTTTTGTTTTGTTTCTTTTGGTTTGATTTTTCATGTAGAATGAATGAACTATGTTTTCATCCATTTTTGCTCTTAAGAGAAATGACACGGTCCAATCAATTTTGGTTGTAGTGTCCAACATAAGTTCCTGCATGATGAAGGTATAGACCCACTCGTAGGATTTATTTGGCACATGTTGTCACATAGGATACAACACGGTCTAGGAACTCAAGGAGTTTGGTTTAGCCAGTAAGGAGCAAGGCTAATGACGGTCCCTCTCACTCTCGTC
The DNA here is from genome assembly GCF_014529385.1 of Adiantum capillus-veneris. Taxonomy (NCBI): domain Eukaryota; kingdom Viridiplantae; phylum Streptophyta; class Polypodiopsida; order Polypodiales; family Pteridaceae; genus Adiantum; species Adiantum capillus-veneris. Next base: position 194,090,173 of record NC_140931.1, read on the forward strand.
GTAGAGTGTTTGCAGTTACCTCCACACTCAGGTACATCTTGTACTTGTAGAATGTTCTTTTTTCAGACATCCTTAGTTGAGACGTATTCCACATGTCGCGAATATCTCTGGACTGACACTGGCACCCACTGTTTCAAGTTATGTGTCACAACAAAGTCCCTAGGTGCTGGTCAAATCTATTTTCTCGATCATTTCAGCACAACGTATCAGGAGAAATTTCGGTGGCCAAAAATTGTCGGATACTTAGAATGACTTGTTCAGGTACATGTACAGCTAAAAAACATTACAGATGGTTGTTTATACATATAGCAAGGCTCTAAGTTGTTAATGAAAAAGTTTCATTGTTTCTTCCCTAGAAGTGTGTTAACCCTCACGGCTCACGGACACCCCATCACCTACGATGGACGCGTATTATGTATTTGGTAGAGTCAGGTACCGGGCTTGTCGGTCCAATAGGGAAAGGTAGAGTGATCGCCGATGAGAGGCGCACTTTAACTTGGACATTCAAGGGATTAGTTGGTTAAGCATGGGCGCCCAAGTGTGAATGGGGTGAGCTCCTATAAAAGCCAACTAAACCTAATTTTTACTCATTCTCTCATTTGTGCAATTGAAGAGTGCTCTTGCTCCATCTCCATCTTCTTCTTCTTCACCTCCTTGTGTGTGTGTGTGAGAGAGAGAGAGAGAGAGAGGGAGAGTGTGTGTGCGATCGAGCATTACGAAGGCACGACGGCGGCGAAGCGGTTGAGTGCGGCACGACTGCAGCTTCTTCTTCATCGCGGCGAGGAATCCACCACGAAGGCGAGCGTAGAGCGGTGAGTGACACACCCTTTGTTTTCTTGAGCTTGCTAGTTTAGGCTTGTTGTGTGCTTGGAGCCGTTTGTGGCTCGCATACGGTGTATTGGCAAGTCCCTTGCTTCGACAGTGCGGCAAGGAGCGCACATTTTTGGCGCCGCTGCCGGGGATATGCCCCACACTAAGCTCGGTTAGCACTTTACGCTTCCTTGTGGTGCAATTTCTATCATAGGAAAGGCAGGGAAGGAGTGTGTGGAAGGTTTCTGTTTTTTGCGTTTTCTGCAATTGCTGTCAAGTTTCAATTTCTGCTATTGTCTGCGTTTTTTCAATTTCTGCAATTTCTGCGTTTTCAAGTTCGGCGTTTTCAATTTCTGCAATTTTCCGCATTTCTGTCAATTTTCTGCAATTTCTTCGTTTTTTCTGCATTTTCTGCGTTTTCTTCGTTTTTTCTGCATTTACAAAACGCGAGTGAGCGGGCGATGAAATTTTTCGAAAATAAAAAATGTGACTCTTAAAACGGACGGGTTGGTTTGTATAAAAGGTAGATCGGGATCATTTTCCCAAGCCCAAGCCCAAGCCCAAGCCCAAGCCCAAGCCCAAGCCCAGGCCTCAGTCCTCAGTCTTATGATATATACTAGACTCACTCTTATATATATACCCTACTCCCTCAAGAGAGAATGAGAGCATGTGGGACAAGTCCTCCACTCTCCTCCTTTCTCTTCCCACTTGCACCCTTAGACTTTCTAGTTTGGGCCTAGTTCCCTACTGGAAATTGACAGTTTTAGGGATTCCGAGGGCATAGAGTGACCAAACGGAGGGCTGTAAAGCACGGCACGACCCTCTGACCGATACGCTCGTTTCGAGCTATCACACGGTCCATTCCACGACACGCTCTAAAAAATCTAGCAAAAAAACAAACAAAAAACACGCTAAAAACTAGTCACAAGGCCTCCTAGAGCAACTTTTTTGACACCTTAGGGTATCAAAAGCACATGCACTTACGCTCTGGGTGAGTGTTAGAACACGAGCATATTGAGGGTGCCTCTGTTCATACGGACACCCATTACCCATCCACGATAAGCTCTAGACCCTCAGCGGGGACACAAGGTAGCACCACCCAAGACCCTAAAATAGCCGCTAGTGATTCCTCCTCCGACTCAGAAATCATGGAAGCATACCCTACCCAAAACACTGAGAGAGAAGGCCATGCACCTCCCGAAGCTCCACAGCCTAATACTAGTATGTTTAGCCGTTTCATGGAAACATTAGGTAGAGCTACTCGCTCGGAACCTGATGCAAATGAAGCACACGAAGGGGGTGGGGAAGTGGACTCTCCTTTCACATCGCACGTGGACCCCATACCCCCAAAGAGTGTCCATGTGGATATCCTGCCAACTTCTTACCAAGAAGGCCCTGTTGAGCTGCCTCCTTCAGAAGTTCCCTCTAGAGTACCGTTGGTGACAAGTAAAACCACGGGGAGCAACATTGCTTCTACCTCACAAGAAACCGTTAACACGTCGACTCTAGAAGGATTGTTCATTAATGATCATTGGACATACGACCTCCACACTGAGGTGTTGACGGATCTACACTCTGGCCACGCCTACCATGTAGGATGGATAGAGATTGTACAATCCACCTCTAGTGCCACGAGCATCGAAGATCAACAGAAAATGATCTGTAATGTTATCCATGGCATTATTCAATCAGAAAGGCAAAACCGAGGGGTAAATATACTCTCAACTGGCCCCATGAGATTTCTGGATACGAGCAAGGCTCAACAGCCTACTCTATCACAAATGGAGACTCCTCTAATGAGCCCCATGGACCCATCTTACGTCATTTCACCTGGGGTCTCTATGCAATCTGAGCCTCCGAGCGACAACTTTAGCTTCCCTAACTTGGCTCAACCCTCTATCAAGGAAAACACAGTGCTCACTCCAGGGATAAGCCTGACAGAGAATGTACCGATGACATCTACGGTTAGCGCAGTGCCACTACCTAGTGTCGTAGTACCTAATATGGGGCCTCGACCGTATGTGCCTCTAGCCCCTTATACACACATGGCCCCCACACCTCCAATTGTACCACTTGCTTATGCTCCTCGAGTGCCGCTCCCTAGCTCTTATCCGAGTGGACCTATGCCCGGTTATGTTCCATATCCTGCATCATCTATACATATGCCAAGACCAGTACCCGTCCCTCTCCCACATATGATTCCAAGAGTACCTCCACCGGCCCTACCTCCTCACATAGGTGACTTGGCAGCGTTTGCTCAAACCATAGGTCGATCTATCGCGGAAAATATGCGTCATGCATCTGATAGAGAGCCTAGAAGTAAGGCAGTACAAATTGCCAAACTCACGCAAAAATTCAATGGGGACGAAGATGCTAGAAAACACATTGAAGTGTTTGAACAAGTATGTGATTCCTTAGGGGAACACAACGAACTACATAAGTGCAATGCCTTAAGCTTGACATTAAGTGGGAAGGCTGGAGATTGGTATAGGACCCTAAGGGTGGACGAGAAAACAATCTACCCTACCCTTCGAAGGTTGTTTCTAAAAGAGTACATACGAGAAGGTGTGCTTTGGGGTGTAGCATCTCAGCTACAGAAGGCCGAACGTAAGGAAGGAGAGTCAGTAAGGGACTTCATTAGTCGTCTAAAGCACTTAAACTCTCGCTGCCCTGTAAATGAGCGCTTCAACAATAACCAACTGCTTGATCGATTCATTCGAGGGTTGAGGAATGAAGGAATCTATAATGGACTAGTGATTAGAGGTATCACAACCTAGGAAGATGTCACTGCCAATGCAATCCAATTAGAGGACAACTTGATGATAGCAGGCATGAGGGTGTCTACTGACACGAGATCCACTAGCTCACAAGCCATTGAGTATGAACCCATGACTGCAAAGCTCATTGCCAATGAGCCAAAGGTATTTGAGACATTCTTGACAGACCTCACCAAGGCAATCCAAGAGTCTCTTAAGGATAATCGACCCCCTCAAAATAGTCACATGTATCCAAGAAGGGAGCAACAATGGTGTTCCATTTGCTTAGGTCCACATAGCACTAGTGAGTGCCCTACGTTTAGAGTAAAATTTAATGGAACTTGCAACGCATGTGGTAGGTATGGTCACCAAGCTAAGGATTGTTTAATGATCAAACGTATGATGGCAAATAGACCACCTGTAGCCTGGACGGATGCGCCTCAAGCTCCTGTATTGATGCCTACTCCACCTGTTGAGCAACTACCGCAACACATGGTCCCTAGATCTCAAAATGTTGTACAAGCTACACCGCTACCACCTCCTGTGCTAGGACCGCAGCCCCTGCATCCAAGAGTCGCCCCTATGAACCAAGTGGGTTGCGAGCCATCAAATGCTTATGCAGATGGCTGTGAGGAGGAAATAGACACTAGTATTGCCTACGGACTTGATACATTGGAAGAATGTCCTATATACTACATGGAAGATTGTTGGGGACAAGTCAAGCCGGTTTATCAAGCTGCTGCTCTCGCATCCAGAGGTCAAAATATCAACACCCAGGCTAGGAGGCCACCTCTTCAATGCTACGAGTGTGGTGGACCACATCGAGTAGCGGAGTGCCCTATTAGGCTGCAAAAGAATGCTGCACAGATGCAAATGAATCAAGGGAGCACGTCTGCAATGCCAATACTCACATGCAATCGTTGTGGCATAGATCACTTGATTGCCCAATGCCCCTATAACCCAAATGCGCCTAAAATCACACCCCTGAATTTGGTCGAAATTGCTAGTGTGACATCACCAATACCACCCGTCGCACCCGCTTATGCGATTACACGGTCCATGCTTCAAGGGCCAGGACATATCCTCGAAGAGAGAGATACCGCGTCAGTTATCCAAGCAAAGAAAAACAAGACACGAAGGAAGAAGTCGCAGAATACGGAAAATTCAAAGCCAAGTTCCAAAACAAACATAGGAACAGGAGATGACCCCGTGTATATGAATGACCTCGAGGATGATTCAGATTCAGTCGAGACAATGGAGACTAGAACCAATACCACAAAGGGAAAGACCGACAAAGAAAACCGTAACATGGAACCAAATGAAAACCGAATGAGAGAAAACCATAAAGAGCCTCTGAAAACACCACAAGTGTTTCCAAATCCAATCCAAGACCCCCAAGATAAACCGCAGGGGCAAAAAGGGAAGAATCGTAAAAAGAAGATTGGGACGTACCCAAACCCTGTAGACGAGATTAAGCATGTGAAACATCTAAGAGGTTTAGTGGAGGAGACTCAAAGGAAACTAGAACCAGAACCCATGCATGTCAAAATTCATGACACACTGTTTCCCACGCAAGTTCATCCACCCCACATGAACCATAGACCGTTAGCCATATCTAGTATCATCCAAGAAGGGAGTGAGGACGGGACATCAGAAAGTGAGCATACACCCTTCTTGTTGGAAAGGATGTTTAACGAAGGAATACCTGATCCCATTGAGGAATATGAGATTCCATCCTCACCAGTTCCTAGTCAAGGACCTACACCCTGCAAAACGCCAATGAATGTTGCCAAACTAGTGGACTTCATGTCTTCTGAGGTCCAAACCACGATCATAGCAAAGCTGTATGGAGATCCTGAGTTATTCCTTGCACTTCGAGCATTCCTTAACGGAGAGCTACGAACGGGATTACCGCAGTTTGCGCAACCAAATAGGCCTGACTCGATTATGATTGATGAGGAAAATCATGTGCAATCACTTGACTTAGATGGACACGAGTCTGTGATCGAGGTACCCATTAACGAATTAGGGCAGTATTTTGAAGGCGACGAGTCTAATGCGACCCTACCCATCACTACCAAGGGATTAACTATTAAGGGAATTCTTGATGGTGGTGCGGGAGTTAGCATCGTTACAAAAGATTGTTGGGAATCCATGGGAAAACCCCGCCTCAGTGTTACTAACATTGTGGTAAAGATGGCAAATGGTACCATAGCCAAACCTATGGGGATGCTCAAGGATCTTAAGATCAAAGTTCTAGGACACAAGGTACGACATACGTTCATTGTAATGGATTTCTCTAAACACCTTATGTCATATGAAATGATTTTAGGACGACCATTCATGAGGGAAGCACAAATGGTTCACGATTGGTCTAAAAATCATGTCTATTTGCAATTCCAAGACTCTGTCCTTAGAGTGGATTTGGTGACTGGTAAGGTACACCCCTTAGGGAGTAAAACCATTATTGATCATCGCTCTGACACCACAGTTCACTCGGCCCCACTACAATATTGTTACACTTGTAAGAAGGATACAGACATTGGCCAAGATTCTCCTTACATGGATGTGTTACCGGGTATGACGGAATCAGACAATGTAGACTGGGTCCACCTAGCATCAACCATAGACACTTGGGGAAATAGGGGGACGACCTGGGTAACACCTGAGGGGGATGAAATGCATATACCCTTAAATATGCTACAAGCAATGCATATTGCTTCCGACAAGACTCATCCTAATGTCACGAAAAAAACATACAAGTGGGTCCCTAAAGCTTCTTTAGTGACCATAGCTAGTGCTAAAAAACAGAATCCTTGTAAGAAACGTACCACTCGCTCCAAGAAAAGTAAGAAAATGTTGCGATGGATCCCTAAACGACTATTGGAAGCCCAAGGCTACTATCAAGGAAATGATCAAATCTGGGTGCCAAAACGTAGATTGTGCTCTTACCTATCACCTGACCCAAGTGAGCCCAATCCCGTAGCTCCAAAACGAATCAATGATCGTGGAAAGAAAAAAATCACAGAATGCTACACACCCGCTCCCGAGCTAGTTTGGGTACCAAAGAAAGAACGATTTGTTCCACCTAGCTCAGGAAGGGGGGAGTCCCATGAAGATTCTAGCTCCTCATGTAATACATCCATAGAGGTAAAAGCTTCTACACCGCCTCCATCTATAGTAGTGGACCTCAATGAAGCTACAAAAGAACCCACACCTCCCAGTGTTCAAGAATCACCTGATGAACCACTTCAAGTTCGATCCTGGGAGAGTACCTTACCACCCTTGCAGCTTGACAAGGCACCTAGGGTAATAGAAAACTACTGGCAAAAATCCTCACCTCTTACCAACTGGAACAATTGGTTTCAAAGGGTGACAAGCTCATTTCAAACGGTATGATCTACCCAAGGAAGGGGGGAGTGTTTGCTGACAGTCATCATTCATTTGTTTCCCTCTCAACCTTTTTCCCTGACCTCTCAATTCCAATCTTAGGGAATGTACATATAAAGCTTTATACTCAAAAAAAAAAAAAGGAGCAAGAGCAATTAGCAAACGAGTATGCACATTAAAGTCAAAACATTGACTCAGACCTACACATGTCACATCTGGTACAGTGAAACAGAAACCTATGCCATGAAACACCTTTGATCCTCATCACTTGAGTGATGGAGGGTCGGGTAAGATTAGTATGATAGGAGTGTTTCTGTTTTAGAGTTGAGTGATTAGCAAAGATCTCTTTTCCCACTAATGTGCCTCTTGGAGGTATTCCTTTTGTTTCCTAGTGTGTACAGGAACGTGTTGCTATTGATAGGATTTGGACCTTCATGGAACCTTCAAATCAAGCGCGACCATCAACACAAACAGGTGTTTCTTGTCCATTAGCATTGCCCTTATCTTTTTGCATCTATGATTGTCTGCTTTGATTGTGATTGGTAGCATAATATTCAGTGCATTTAATTCAATGTAATGTTTTGTCATAATCACTTGTTTAGGGGTAAAAATCAAGCAGTCCGACTAAGCTAGTTTGACCAAGTTAGGTATTAGAAATCTTCTCTTAATACCATGGGGAATGCCTTCTTAATAATCAATGGTTACTTAGGTTCTTAATCCGATTTAGGCAGCATTGTATGAAATGTACTAGGGCTTTCTAGTGGGCTTAACCCTAGTGACCTTTAGCTTAAGTATTATAAAGGGATTTTACTAATGTGATGAGCCTGGGGAGTGTAACAATGTTATATGACCCCCCAAAGTTACAAAATTTAAATGATGAAAATGAACAAACAAAAAATCAAAGTGCCACAATGTAAAATTTTAAGCTGGAAAAGAAATCTCGGCTTGATTTGGTACTTCACTCACATGTATCGCCTATGGTACTAGAGCCCTAGAGGTTCCTAGTGTGGGCGCTTTTCCTTGAAAAGCAAAAAACCCAAGGCATACAAAATAAGCACACACATCAAAATTGAATCAGTGTGAAAAGACTTTGGGGGGTCAAAGAAAAAGTAATCAGTCAGGCGATGATTTCATGAGAAATTCCTTTTATGGTAGCTTAACTACAAGGTTTTCTAGATATAGCCTCTAGTCAGCCCTCGAACATGAATACTTGGCTCTCGCGATTAAACAACTTAATTGACCACAGAAAATTAAGAAGCTTACCCATAGTATTAATATTCGATCTCTAGTGCTTTTCGACCGTCAAATTAGCGACCCCAGACTTGTTTAATTTTTTACCTTTACATCTTTTTATGCATTTGATTACATTGAAATTTAATGTTCATTGCTACCAAATTGTTTGAAATTCTTTTACCAATCAATGTGTCTACCTAAAACTGCATATGCTTTTTAAGAGAATGCAATTACTGTGCCAATGTTGTTTGATTTTGCAGTGACTGAAGAAGGCTAAGGACATTCATCTCAAATGCTCTTCTACCTCGACGAACCAGCTTCAACTCAATAGCTTCCGAGGATGGAATCTACATCAGGAAGGAGGGCATGTTAACCCTCACGGCTCACGGACACCCCATCACCTACGATGGACGCGTATTATGTATTTGGTAGAGTCAGGTACCGGGCTTGTCGGTCCAATAGGGAAAGGTAGAGTGATCGCCGATGAGAGGCGCACTTTAACTTGGACATTCAAGGGATTAGTTGGTTAAGCATGGGCGCCCAAGTGTGAATGGGGTGAGCTCCTATAAAAGCCAACTAAACCTAATTTTTACTCATTCTCTCATTTGTGCAATTGAAGAGTGCTCTTGCTCCATCTCCATCTTCTTCTTCTTCACCTCCTTGTGTGTGTGTGTGAGAGAGAGAGAGAGAGAGGGAGAGTGTGTGTGCGATCGAGCATTACGAAGGCACGACGGCGGCGAAGCGGTTGAGCGCGGCACGATTGCAGCTTCTTCTTCATCGCGGCGAGGAATCCACCACGAAGGCGAGCGTAGAGCGGTGAGTGACACACCCTTTGTTTTCTTGAGCTTGCTAGTTTAGGCTTGTTGTGTGCTTGGAGCCGTTTGTGGCTCGCATACGGTGTATTGGCAAGTCCCTTGCTTCGACAGTGCGGCAAGGAGCGCACAAAGTGATTCTTGTCTCATCTTCCATTATGGTTCAAACATTTCAGCAAGGCTTGAAAATGATTGCAACTGCAAGTATTTAGTTTCTTTACAAAACTATTTACATTCCTCTTTACTGTGTGCTACGCACATCACATTCGCCATAAGTTTTGGCACAAATGATCATGGATATTAAGGTTTGGATCTGTTGTCTGCTAAATGCATGCACACTAGGTGTTATGGGCCCTAGTGTTTAGCAAAAGATGATTTGGAACCACATGCATATTCATCAAGTTGTTGCTTACACAGCATTTTACACACACTCTATGTGTAGTATCTCTATGCGATTACTTTTGGGTATACCAATCAAAGGTCATGGCTCGGTTTGGGTGATTGTGGATTTTTCAAGTTAACCACGACGGTTATTCCGAACATTGTTGATTCCTCAGCAATGTTGTATGATATTTTGATCCCCGTTTATTAGCCATCTAGGTAGACTGTCTATAAACCATCGGGGAAACACACCTTAGTACTGTCAGTTATCCAAGGGGATAGGAAGATTACAAACTGTAATCTTTTGCTAAAGGATCTGATAAGCGCATACTGAAGTCGCAGAGCGGAGCGTGGGTCGACTCTCTCTCTCTCACACACACACACAGTGAGCTTACACAGTACACAGTACGCAGAGATCTGTTAGAAGGGTTATCTCTCAAATCCTTAGTATTCACAAAGAATATGTTAGTATAAACAAAGAGTTAGAGGTAAGTGAGTTAGGCGGGCGGCCGGCCATATCCGCATAAGAGGCCACTTGGGCTTTAATCCCAACAACCTCCCACTTAAAGTCCAATGTGGCACTTTAAGTAACTGTAAATCTATGAACATAAATGTACAAAGATTTACATGGCTGCCATCTATCCAATGCCCAATAACTCACGACAATGCACAAAGCCCTCTCCTGGAAGTCCCTTTGTGAGTAGATCAGCAGGATTGTCCTTGGTGTGGATCTTCAGCAGTTGTATCTGCTTGTCTTCAAGTACTTCCCTAATGAAGTGATACTTCACATCAATATGCTTAGTCTTCGAATGGAACACTGGATTCTTTGCCAATTGTATAGCACTTTGACTATCACAATATAACTCTGGCATATCTGCATTGATTCCCAAGTCTGCAACCAATCTACCAAGCCAAATAGCTTCTTTGCATGCCTCATTTGCTGCAACATACTCAGCTTCTGTAGTAGACTGCGTAACACAATCTTGTAATCGAGATCGCCATGATATGGCACCTCCAGCCAATGTAAAGACATAGCCTGATGTAGATCTCCTCTTATCCAAGTCTCCTGCATAATCTGAGTCAGTGTATCCTCTGACACTCAAATCCTGACTACCATAGCATATGCGCATACTCTTTGTATGTTTTAAGTATCTCATGATACCTTTCACTGCCTCCCAATGTTTCTTGCCGGGATTTGACATATATCTGCTAACCACTCCCACTGCAAATGCAATATCCGGACGTGTAGCAATCATTGCATACATCAAACTACCCACTGCAGACGCATATGGAATCTTATCCATTTCAGCCTTTTCTTCCTCAGACACAGGACAATCTTGTTTGCTAAGTTTCACATATGGTGGCAATGGAACACTCAATGCCTTTCCCTTCTCCATATTGAAACGTTGCAAAACCTTGTCAATATACTCTGTTTGAGATAACCAAATCAACTTCTTTGATCTGTCTCTCTCAATGCGCATACCAAGTATATGACTTGCCTCACCCATGTCTTTCATGTCAAACGATTTTGCCATCTTTGACTTCAAAGCTGAAATTTCTTCCAAGTGTTTGCCAGCAATCAACATGTCATCCACATACAAAATAAGGATCAGCCAACTGCCATCCTTAGCCTTCTTTGTATATAGACAGTGATCGAACTCACTACGTTTGTAGCCTTGAGAAAGCATAAACTGGTGGAACTTATGGTACCATGCCCTCGATGATTGTTTTAAGCCATAAAGACTCTTTAACAACTGGCATACCAAATGTTCCATGCCTTTCTCAACAAACCCTTCTGGCTGCTGCATGTAAATTTCCACATCTAAATCACCATGCAAGAACGCTGTCTTGACATCCATTTGGTGCAACACCAAATCCAATATAGCAACCAATGCAAGAAAGCATCTCAATGTAGTCATCTTGACCACTGGAGAGAAGACTTCATCAAAGTCAATGCCTTGTTCTTGCTTAAAGCCCTTGGCAACAAGCCTTGCTTTGTACTTTGGCTGACTATCATGAGCGGTGATCTTATACCTGTAAACCCATTTACAAGGTAGAGCCTTTTTGCCCTGTGGTAATTTAACCAACTTCCATGTCTGGTTTTTATGCAGAGCTGTCATCTCTGACTGCATGGCCAACTGCCATTTTTTCGAGTCAACCACTTGTAATGCTTCCTTGTAACAAGATGGTTCTCCGCAATCTGTGAGCATGACATAATTTAGAGATGGCACATAACGATCAGGTGGTTTGGAGACACGCTCAGAACGTCTCACCACAACTGATTCTGCCTCTCTAGCCACTATAGGCTGTTCCTGAGCCTGACCATGCTGTCTTGATGTGCTAGCACTAGGTCCATCTTCCCTGAAGACAACTCTTCTGATCTCCTCTGTCTTCTCTGGCTTAGCGTGAAACTTGGCTTCATTGAAATGCACATCATTGCTACGAATAAGCTTTCTGGACTCAGGATCCCAAAGCCGGTAACCCATCTCGCCCGATTCTCCGTAGCCAAGAAATATACACTTCTTGCTCTTTGGTTCTAACTTATTTCTGAACTCCTTAGGAATATGGCTATAAGCTTCACAACCAAAGACTCTGAGATGCTTATACGAAGGTGCCTTGCCTGTCCATAGCATCTCGGCCACTGCACTCTTATCCAGAACCCTACTAGGAGACCTGTTGATCAAATGGACTGTTGTAGCCACTGCTTCCGCCCAAAATCCATCAGGCAACTCAGCATTTGACAACATGCTTCTGACCTTCTCTTATATGGTCCTGTTCATACGTTCTGCAACCCCATTCTGTGAAGGATTATATGGTGCAGTAAGTTCCCGCTTAATCCCTTTTTCTTGACAAAAGTCTTGAAAAGCTTTGGAAACGTACTCTCCACCATTGTCAGTTCTCAAGCACTTCAGCTTCTGACCACTCTGATTCTCCACCAGCTGCAAGAATGTCTTAAAGACCTTGAGCACCTCATCCTTGTGCTTCAAGAAGTAAACCCATACTTTGCGAGAATAGTCATCTATGAATGTACAAAAGTGCGCTGCTCCCCCTAGTGACAAACTAGGCATTGGTCCGCATAGGTCACTGTGTACAAGAGCTAACCGTTCGTCCCTACGATTCCTCTTTGATCTGTGCGGTTCCTGTGTTTGCTTACCATAAACACAATGCTCACAAAACTCGAAATCTTGAAATGAAAAGCCAGGCAAATAACCATAATGAGAAAGTATTTCCATTCCTCTTTTTGACATATGTCCCAACCTACGATGCCACAGTGACACACTTGGCTGCTCAATCACATTAATTACATGGTTTTTAACCTCTGAAACATGTAAAGTGTACAGAGTTCCTGACTTGCTGCCATGTGCTACAGTCATCGAACCTTTGGAGATCTTCCAAGCGCTGTTCCCAAAAACTGTCACATAACCCGCATCATCCAACTTCCCTGTACTAATCAAGCTCTTTCGGATTGCTGGAACATGTCTGACATTCTTGAGCCATAAAGAAGAGCCATTCTGAAACTTCAACTGCACATCTCCCACTCCAAGTATGTCACAAACCTGCTCATTGCCAAGTCTGACATAGTCTTTAGTAGCCACATATGATGTAAACCACTCTTTGTGCGGAGAAACATGTAAAGATGCCCCTGAGTCGATAATCCAATCACTCATAGCATGTCCATCCTCTGCAGTCAAGAAAACAGAATCAAGATTGCTTGTAAGGAAGATGTCACCAGCTGCTATACCAGAATCACTGTCTGAACCAGATCCTGTGACATTCACCTCTTCAATCTTCACTGAACTCTTCTTTTCATCTTGCTCAAAACTCTTTGTTTTGCCTTTTTCTTGTTTCCACTTCGTACAGTCTCGCTTCATGTGACCCTTCTTGCCACAATGGTAGCATTCTATGTCATCCTTTGACTTCGAATCACGAGACTTACTTCGGTTTTGTGCCTTCTTACCCTTCTTCTCTTTAAACTGTTGTCTCCCTCGAACGACCAAAGCACTATTGCCTTTGCCTTTGTCAATGTTCTTCCTGTTCACTTCCTCTGTGAGCAAGCTGCCTTCTACATTGGCACTTGTAAGACCTTCTGGCGCGACAGAATTACTTAACGCTGTACGAAAAGTATCCCAACTGTCTGGCAAAGTGATTAAGAGAAACATAGCCTTCACTGAATCTGGAAAGACTATCTCTTGTGTTGTTAACTGGCTGAAAATTGAGTGAAATTCATTCAGATGATTTGACATGGCTGTCCCTTCCTTCATCTTCAAATCCACCAATTTCTTGAGCCAGTAAATCTGAGAAGCAGCACTTTGTTTCTCGTACATATCACATAGCTTTTGCCATACGCCATACGCTGTAGTCTCTTCTGCTACGTTGAAGTAAACATTTTCTGCCAGTGTCAGCATGATTGTGGAACAAGCTAACTCGTCAAGCTCTTCCCACTCATCTTGAGCCATAAATTTTGGTCTCTCCCCTTTGAGCTTCAGTGGCTTCACTTGTTTTTTCTGCACCAAAACCTGCCAAATCTGCTTCTTCCAGAATGGAAAGTTTGTGCCATCCAGCTTCTTTATGTTGTAAAGAGTCTCACTGTGAGAAGATGCCATATCTGCCAAACTGTTTACTCCTGAGAAAAATCCGGCAGAGTTTCCCCTGTAAACTGGCCTCTGTACACAGTAAACAAGCTATAATCAACAAGCTGAACACCTCTCCTCAGGAACTGTCAGTATTTTTGAAAATTTTTGACAGAGTCTCCCCTGTAAACTGAGCTCTGGGAACCAAAAGATAGCTCAAGAAACAATCATAAATAGCTGACCAATGACAAATCTAAAAAATCCCTGTAATATGCTGTCCTGTAAGCATACACTGTCTCCTCTCTGGGCGATGACAGAACCTGTATCTGTCTCAAGACTGAACCCTGAACAATGCCTCAACGGCCTGACGCATAAGATGCAATCCAGTGTCTACACAAAGTCATACATCCTAAGGGATAAAAGTCGCCGAAGAGGATGCGTGTAGAGGGGAACTCCAGCAACCTAATCCACCTCACACTGGGTAACCCAGCCCCCAGTGCTTGGCTTCAAAAAACCTCACACACGACCCTCTCAGATGGCTCAGCAAACTGCCCAGAACTAGCATACATCCTATAATAGACCAATCACTATCCTATGACCGCTGCGGCGGTCTGTCTGCTAGCGTGACTCACAACTAGCAGACCCACAATCACAGTACATCAATCTGCAATACATGCCAGTGGTGTCAAGCCGTCGTATGGCCACACCTCCCCTGGAACCTGGCAAGCACAAGAAGTAGCAATGCAGACTGCAATATATATATCTGATGATATATATGTGTACCTGGTCTATAGATGATGCTCTGAAGACGAATAAGTGATGTATGTCGATGTCGATATTGATGTCGACCACCTCCTGCTTGCCAATCTACACAAGACGGATTTCTTTGCGGCTGAAATCTATCTTCTGCTGTAGTGCTCAGAACGAAATTCTGAGGGCATAAACGGCTTCGAAAGGGGGGTAAAACCCCAGGTCGCCTGATGGAAACGCTCCCGGAACGCCGAGTGTGAATTTTCGAACTCCGGATCCAGAATCTGCCGGAAAAGTGCGCGCGCGCGCGATTGCGCAAATCCGCACTGAACCAAGGCTCTGATACCAATTGAAGTCGCAGAGCGGAGCGTGGGTCCACTCTCTCTCTCTCACACACACACACAGTGAGCTTACACAGTACACAGTACGCAGAGATCTGTTAGAAGGGTTATCTCTCAAATCCTTAGTATTCACAAAGAATATGTTAGTATATACAAAGAGTTAGAGGTAAGTGAGTTAGGCGGGCGGCCGGCCATATCCGCATAAGAGGCCACTTGGGCTTTAATCCCAACACATACGTTAGCACAACGCATTCTGAATGGGCGATTATCTTCCTATTCTAGAATTTGATTAGGTTAGGTTTTCAACTTTGAACACCTGTTGTGGTGGGGTTGGATACCGTTTCAATAGTTTCATAAGTCAAAGAATTAGTAGGTGTGCTGACAAAGTATATTGGCATGTAACCTAAATTTGTGGTAAACATGTAGTTCTATGTGTTCCAAAATGTTCAGAAGTCTGACATGAGGACACTCCCTATTCTATCCCTTAATAGCTATGAGCTTTTCAAGATACTCATACGAGTTGGAAATCTGGCTCACAACGTCATGGAAAGTTGCACCAAGGTTTTTTTTGCATTATTCCAGTACCTTCAGAAAGTCTGACAACTGGTTATGCCTTTAGACACCTCTTAGTTGTGGTTACTCCTTTAAAGTACTCAAGTGAGTTACCATTTTGATAAAAGTGGTTAAAAAAGGACAACAATGTCAAAAAAAAAGATGTTGCTCTTGGTTTCATTGAGCCTCTTGATTGCACCAAGTATCAGTTGGCCCGCATATGGGATGCCAACAAGGAAAACATCAGTGTTCTTATGAAGATACTATCACTTGTGTTTTTGAGGACAAAAATACTTCTCCGAGGGGGGAGTAATGTCCGGCCAAGGGCTAAAGGGCAAGGCCCGACCTAGGGGAGTCAAGGACTTAGGCCAAGAGATGGACTGGAGGTGTGGACAGGGGATCTGTTTAGGGCAAAGGGCCATGTGCTCTCCTATATTAGGCTAGCTGGGAGGGGGATCCAGAGTTCAGTCTCCCTATGGTCTTTCACTTTATGGTTGCACTTTGCCTTATTTGTTTAGCTTCTGGTTTCGGCCTTGTGGATGGTCCGGCCACAGGTCTTACTGCTCTTTTAGATTTATGAATTAGATCTATTTGTGCTTTTGTGGGTGGTAGATCATCAATCATCCCTAATTCTTGTTAGTAAATTCACATTGGCATTGGTCCCACGTTCATGTAGGCCTTTCTTTTTTGTCTCCTCTTTAGGTTTGCTTCGACGATGTTGTCGAGGAGGTAATTTCCAAAGTCGCAGCTGACTACTCTTCTCTCTGCCAAGCCCATTGCCATTACTAGTGCAATGTGCAACATCGGTTCTATATATCTTGGTGGTTTCTGCACTTTGAAGTGTTGCAATATGAGGTGCAACGACAATGCAGTTTCTAAGTAGATCAAGCTTCTGAGTTCGTGAATTCGTCTCAAATTTGTTCCCTATGGTGATAATCGTAGGAAGTTGTCCAATTGCAAGCATCTACCCCCTACTAGTACTTCTAGCTTTTGGTGTAGTGTCCACATTTCCCTTGAGAAGATAGTAGTCTTCACTATTTATCCGTCTACGACTTGAAATCTTCCAATGAATATGTTAGCCGGTATTGCTTCGAGTGACACTTAGGCTGATTTTTGAAAATAGTTTGTAGACTTAGAGAATTTTGGCATTTTGAAGTGGATTTTGGAATTCAAATGGCTTGAGACTTCATGGCTTGGATTTTTGGAACATACTGGGTCAGATGGCATGGGTTTTTCTTTGAGTGGGCAAAAAGGTACATGGATCGCTATCCATGTTTAGAGGAATTTTGATATAGTTTCTTTGCACATATGTTTCCATAGGTCTTCCTAGTATACTGGTGAATTTTTTTCAGATTTGGACATGTTTTTTCTTAGTTTTCTCCATTTTCTACTTTATGGCCATGTTTTTTTTGTCTTGACCATATCTGTTTCTTGGAACCACTTTTGTGCACATGCTTTGCCTGATATTTGTTATTGCCTCCCTTCCCGATGATTTGTGCCTATAATTCACAACTTTGCCTAGCTCCCTGCCAAATTCCACTAGAGTCTGAATCCTTTTGAGGAGACAAATTGATCTTGGCAAATTTCACCACTTTGTAGGTAATCTTTTTCTTGGTTTTGATCCTATAAACATCCTTATGTTACACTTGTTGATAGACTTTGAGGAGAGTGTGAAGCTTCCCAACTAGCTTAAGCAGCAATTGAAAACTCCTCAAGAAATCTACTTTTAGCCCTACTCCATGAGTTTTGCTGGCATCCTACCAATTGACCTTTCCTTGAGTTTTTTGCTGGACTCCTACCATTTTTCCTATGAAAATGGCCAAAAGACCATTTGCAGACTGAAGGTAGTAAGCCAGGAGGGTTTGATGAGTTTAAGAGCAATTTTTGTGATTATTTATGCAGCACCAGTCATATTATTGCATTCCCTAGCTAGTGAACCGACTCTGCCATGATTTTGGCAAAAAAGTACATGGATTGTGATCCTTGTTGGGAAGCATTTTGCAATTCTAGCTAGTGGAGGTTGTTCCTGGCCACCTGTGAATGCTTCTATACAATTTTTTTTGGTTTTAGGGTTTGAGAAACATGGATTGCGATCCATGTTCCCCACCTTTTGCAGTTGTTTTTGCCTTGCCTGATTTTGCTAGCTACTTGGGCTCTACTGATGGAAGGTTTTTGGTTTTTTATGAGTTTGGAACGCCCCCATTGGCCCTGTTAGTTTGTAGATTTTGTGACTTTGTATTGCTCTAATCTAGTGTTTTGGCAATGTTGATGCAGTATCGGGCATACATACATGTTCTTGTAGGATTAATGATCATACTTGTCGAATCGATCCGGTGTAGTAAGAGCTACCGAGGTAGTCGTAGTGGGTAGAAACAAGGTCAAAAACCCTATGCTTCTGTGGATCTCTCTCTCTCTCTCTCTCTCTCTCTCTCTCTCTCTCTCTCTCTCTCTCTCTCTCTCTCTCTCTCTCTCTCTCTCTCTCTGTGTGTGTGTGTGAAGGCAAATGAGCTTATGTTGCCCCATTTGACTATATGTTCCTAGTCTACCCGGAATGCCCCATTCATACTTACCTCCATTGATCATATCTTGTTGTTCATATCACCTACAATTTGAACCATTCTTCATTCTGATATTCAATCGAAAAATGACATTCGATGTACAGTTTTGATCCTTTAGAAGTTGGCTCAAATCCATCATGTGCTCAACCTTTTCATATTTGCCATGTTCAAAGTCCTTGCTTTGAAGTATTTGGCGGTTTCTTTTAAAAGTCAACTCTGACTTTCTTGGCTCGACTTATCAATTTTTGTTGATTATCTCTCGTTTCTTGCTTTTTAGTAAAAGAAAATTATTAACAATTATTATTATTCGCCAAAAATTAGCCAAATTTAATGTAAGCTTTCATACATACATATTCTTAACCCGGTGTTAGATGGTTTTGATATGGCTCATGATTACGCTGGCTAAGAGTTTATAAGGCTCTGAAAAGCTTGGTTTAAAGAAAAAGAAAAAGAAAAAATAATATGATAATAATATAGAAAAAATGATAATCTTGCTTCATTTTCCCCCCTACCTAGAGTGAGTCGTCCCAAACGAACATGTGTTAAAGTGGATGGAAACAAAGCAGGCATCTATGCATAGCCGTATAGGGTGCCTCTATGGTGCGAATGGAGGATATGCATGGTGGAACAAAATGCTATGCAAGAAATGGGTGTTGAACAATATGTTCAGTGGCTGTTGGTGGTGAGGTCACATTGAAGCTGGAGGTGCCTCTATGGTGCGAATGGAGGATATGCATGGTGGAACAAAATGCTATGCAAGAAAGGGGTGTTGAACAATATGTTCAGTGGCTGTTAGTGGTGAGGTCACATTGAAGCTGCATGGTCCGAAAAATAGTAATTGTAGAAGACGCGCCCTGTGTTTGACGGCGACCTGCAGAAGTTATGATTTAGCTTGTTGTTTTAATTGAGGGCTTTGTTTTGGTCGCCGCTAAAATTTCTTTTGTGCGGACTTCCTTGAACATGCATCTTGTGAGCGAGTTTGTTTTGGTTTCCATAACCACTTGACGTCTTTTGGTTGTCGAGGTTGCTGTTGCATTGGCCTAGGTGTCCGACAAAAGCCGTGGAGGGTTTGTGAAGGTCAGATTTTTATTGCGGCAATGTAGGTTGACTTGTATTGCTTTGTCATTTTGGTATCCACAATTTCTTTAGATTAGTTTGCATGATGGATTTTTTAACCCATATTTTATTGACCACAATTGGATAATATCGCTGAATTGGAGTAGGTGGTGATTGTAGAGGTTCCCATACATGGTCTGTTTGTACAAAGGTTGTGGTAAAATATTGGTACTCTTGTATGAGATGCAAGGTATTGTCCTACCAATTTGGCGTGGCCTGATAAGTGCGCATCCACGACACTCTCGGAATAACTGCTTCGTTAAGATCATAATCTTCGACCACACAAAATTGATGTGGATAAACTATTCGATCAATAGTGATTGGTAGATTTATGTGTCCTAGACTGTCCATTGTGCATTTGTTTGCTACTTTGAACCCCATCATGTTTGGCATCAGAGGTTCCCTTGTGAGTTTAATGAAAGTGGAATAGTTAACAACATTAGCTCTTGCTCTGGCGTCCACTAATGCTCGCTCGATGGTGCCATCAGCAAGTTGTAAATTAATGCGTAGAACCATTCCACCTAACCATGTAGCCACCATTTGTATGGATGCTATCGGAATAGTATCAATACAAACATCCTGTTGTGCTTCTCTCTGAAAGTTTGCTTGCTCCTTGCGCTTTAATATTCTGATTTTGGCTTCTTGTTGTGCCTGTTCCCAAATGTCATGTGCTTGATTTCTGCACTGGGATGCTGCATGTATTGTTTTGAGTTCTTCTGGTGTCAGCAAAAGAAGATATTTCTTTGATTTGCAACCACTCGTCCAATTAAGCATCTCCTCACCTGCTAATGTTGCGAGCTTGATGGTGCCGCTTTGTGTTATATCATGTATTACAAAAGGCCCCATCCCTCGCTTTTTGAGTTTTTTGAAGTGTTGTTTGAGAGTATACATTAAAACATAATCCCCTTTTTGGATCTCCTTGCTAATCACATGTTGATCATGGAAAGCCTTCATTTGTTTTTTTGAGCATATATCCCACCTATCGCTCTGATTCTGGTTTCATCTAATTGTTCCAGGGTGTCTAGTCTTTCCGATAGCTCGTGGTCCGTCCATCCTAATTGTGTTTCCACTTGTAGGGTTTTGGTTAAGAATTCCATTGGTAGAATCGCATGAATCCCAAACACCAGGTTAAAGGGAGTCGTCCCAATGGAAGTTTTAAAAGCTACTCTATAACCCCATCATGTTGTTTGTAGATTTTGATCCCAATCATTTCTTGAGTCACTAAATATTCTGGTGAGTACAGTGCATAGATTTTGTTGGTACTCTCTGCTCTCCCATTATCTTGCGGGTGATAGAGTGCTGATTTGCAATGGATCACCATGAGTTTGTCAAGGAGGCTTTCAATGATGTTGTTTAGAAAGTGTGTTCCCCTATTGCTCACTATTTCTATGGGTAGACCATATATTGTAAAGATGTGTTTGAAAAGGAACTGAGCTATAGTTTGTGCATTGTTTTTTTGGGTTGCCTTTACGTTCATCCATTTTGTCATGTAGTCTGTTGCTACTATGATGTATTGTGCATACAACTTGTATCAGGGAGGTATGATGGGACCGGTAAAGTCAATGCCTCATTTGGAAAAATCAGGTATCCCCATCATTGGCCTTAATGGCATTTTATCTCTTCGTAGGGGTGGTTTTGTGCGTTGACATTCATCACATCATTTGACATAGGTCTCTGCATCCATAAACAAGGTTGGCCACCATATGCCCAAGTGTAGCATGAGCTTTGTCATTTTATGAGCAGAGAAATGTCCCCCTGGATGTCTTGAATGTGCTTGTTCTAGGATAACATAATATTCGCTTTTACTAACACACAATTGTAGTTGTTCATCTTTTCCCCGCGTATACAGTTGGTTGGCAATGAGAAGATAGTGTTTGGCCTCTTCTTCTATAGTTTTCATTCTTGCCTTGCCCCATCCCTCAAGGAAGGTCAGA
The DNA here is from genome assembly GCF_014529385.1 of Adiantum capillus-veneris. Classification (NCBI taxonomy): domain Eukaryota; kingdom Viridiplantae; phylum Streptophyta; class Polypodiopsida; order Polypodiales; family Pteridaceae; genus Adiantum; species Adiantum capillus-veneris. The sequence continues at coordinate 194,111,377 of NC_140931.1, forward strand.
TTGTTTCTTAAGTACTCAGCTATGTGACTACTCCATTTGGGTGCTTGCACTACTTAAAACAGGGTGGCATGTTCCACTGGAGGTTGTTTTGTACAAATATCACATGATTTTACATATGTATGGATATTGTGCTCCATGTTTTGCCACAAGACTCCCAGTCTCTTTAGCCGTAAGCATGTTTGCGTTTCTCCATTGTGAAACCCTGTATTTTGTATATGAGCCTATTTGAGGTAGTAGTCGGATTCTTTGAGATGTACACATAGTCTCAAAATCCCATCCTTACCATGCTTGTACAATTGTTATGCTAAAAGCTAAATATTTCATGTTTGATGTATAATTGATGGTTGTCTTTCTACCTGTAATGACCCGATTGTGAGTAGAGGAATGACCTCTTTGCTCCACCTTGGAACCATTTCAATGTTAAAAATATACAAATTGGGAAGATCATCATCAATACCCTCAGGTGCTTCCCCATGGAGCAGTCGTGAAAGATGATTTGCTCGTGTGTGTGTGTGTAGTCCCCTTTCTTACAACTACTACGAAGTCAAACTCAAGAAATAGTAGAAACCAGCGAAAAAAATCTTCCATTGTTGCAAGGTTTGTTTACTAGATATAGCAGTGCTTGGTGATCCACACAGAAAATAAACTTTTTTGCAAGAAAGTAGTGTCTAAATTTTTTGACAACATATATCATTCCCAGACCTTCTCTTTCCGTAGTGTATAATTTTTCTTTGCGTTGTTTAGCTGTCAACTAGAGTAGCAAATGGGAAAATCAATTTTCTTCTCTCCTGGCTGGGCTAGTATGCATCCTATGGCATAGGCTCATGCATCAACATGAACAAAAAAGATTTTGCTCCAATCAGGGGCTTGCAAAATTAGAGCAAAAATTAGTTGATGCTTCAATTTATTGAAAGCCTGCACACATTCTTTTGTCCATTCAAACTTATCAAATGAGGATGTACAACAGCTTACATATATATGAAATGCTTGTAGTATCCACAAGGCCCCATAAATGCCTACACTTCCTTCATTTTTGTTGTTCTCAGTAGTGCTGCAATTATTTGTACCTTTTCTTGATCAGTGGAAATCCCGCTTTTGGACACAATGTGGCCCAAAATTTTACCTTGTCTTACCATGAAGACACATTTTTCAGGGTTTAAGCAAATAGAATACGTTCTGCACTTTTTGAAGACTTTCCCTAGATGCGTTATGTGGTCACTTCTTTGATGAGAATGAACACAAAGATCATCCATGTATATCTCTAGGAATTGCCTGAGATATTCCTTGAATGCATGACTCATTAGACTTTAGAAAGTAGCAAGGACATTGGTCAGGCCAAACAGCATTACCCTGTATCCAAATATACCCCACTCTATTGCAAAAGCTGTTTATGTTGAACTTTTTCTTTAATTGTCAATTGGTTGTAGCATGAGAACCCACCTACAAAACTATAGGTCTCTTTCCCTGCTACCCTCTCAATAACATGATCCATTATTGGTAGTAGATAGTTGTCTCTGATGGTGGCATCATTTACCTGTTGGAGGTTTACACAGACACACTATTTGCATTATTTTTGGATACTACCACAATATGGGACACCCCATCGGTGTGTTCAATCTCGTAGATAAACTCTACATCTTTTAGTTTCTCTATCTCTTCCTTAATTTTCCTGGCAAAAGTCTCATTGTATGTGTAAGGATGTTTCCTGCATGGCCTAGCATCACTTTTAAGGGTTATCGTGTGCTGATAGATCTCAAGATCTATCCCTTTTAGATCTTTGTATGACCATGCAAAGACATCTTTGTATTGTCTGAGAGTATTGACTAGAAATCGCTCTTCTTTATGAGTGAGGTCCATGGCAATGTATGCCGGTTTAGGCTCCTCTCATGGTTCTGCTAAGTTGATGCATTTAGCTTTTCTAGGCCCATCATATGAAGTTCTTGGTTCTTTGGGATCTCGTTTGGGTTTCTACACCACGATTTTCCTATCTTGAATAGTATACTTCTTATAGTGGGAAGGTGCATCAAATTTATCATCGTTTGATTCTTTGTCAGTTTCCATTTTTGTTGTCTGAACTTCCTTCAAAGATTGTTTCAGTTCATTGTATTTATTTTTCCACTCCATTTTGGACAACTTTGTCGATTTCTCGGAATTGCTCTCCTTTTTTGGTTTTTGTGTGTTCTTCTTCGTTTTTGTTTTGGTTGAGTCAGGTTTTATGTACCTCTTTGATATCCCATCTTCGGGGCAATTAGTTAAGTTTACTAACCTTAAGTACTACGTTTTGTCGATTAACAGAGGTATTGCATCTTCTTTTGTCTTGTTTTGCTTGTTTATGCGTTTATCCCAATATCTATGCTGTCTTAGAGGATTTTGGTTTGGAAATAATAGTAGATCACATGTCGATCCTTCCATTTGATGTTATGACTTGAGCTACTACAAAGCTCGTCATCCGCCTTGTCCTCTATCAGCTTATTCATCGAGTCCTAGAAAGCTTCTTTGTCTGTTTCATGAAGGTCGCTTACTGAGATTTCATCCATTATGCATCGGCAATTGGCAACCCCCTCCTCGTCTGGGACTTCCAATTCTAATTTCGGGTGTAGACTGACACCCAACATTTGGAATGGAATGATATCATATCCTTCCTCATCGTAGAATTTGGTGAGGGTCATCTTGTTTACACAAACATCAAGAGTGGCTAGTATCTATTTCCATCCAAAAGGTTCGAACATATCCTCTGGAAAAGGCTCTGGTACATATGGCTCATCTTGTGTAGTCCTATCAAGAATGCATTCTTCCTTTTTTAAACTACTGTAGACGGCGAAGATAGTCTCAACACGCGGGAACTATCTACTGGAAGCCGAACAGTGGATCAATCAGTAATTACCACGGCAGTTACCATAGTAACTTCAAGGGTCTATAAACAGGACCCATTACATTGTAATCGGGCTGCTTTTCTTTTGACTTCTTACTCTTAGTCACTTGGTTTTAGTCTCCGAACCTGTCCCTGAGCTACAATCTCTTCACTTGTAATTCTACTCTGTAAACATTACTACATTAGTCAATTGTGCTTCAGTCTGTTATACCTTGTACTCGTTCGTCATAAACTCTGAATTTGAATCTAAAACAATTTTCATGTCATTCAGTCTGTTTCTCGTCTCAATAGAGTATTTCAGTCCAGTTAACTATTTCAGTTCAGTTTCCATCTTCTATTCCAATTTCACTGACTGAACTGACGACTTACCAGTTATCTATAAATTATAACACTAGAATCAGCTATCTAAAGAGATCATCTCTAAGTCCATTTTAGCGATCACGGTGGCTAGAGCTGTTTGCTCGTTGACCAGAACAACCGTGAAGTTATAGCACCCAAAACCAATCGTGGTCGTAAACCATCCTACCGCGTTGACCCTATCCCTGAGGAGTCAGAAAGAGATTCTGATCCTAAGAATGAACCGGTGACTGAGACAGAAGCTCAAGAGGAGCACAATCAGGCTGATGAGGATAAGGACTCTCAACACTCCAGTCAGTCCAGAAGAAGAAGGGCTGACAGGGAGGAACACAAGGCCAAAAGTTCCTGGACCACACATGGGGATGAAGGAGTCAAAGGCAGTAAATGTAGTCACCATAGTTCCAGTAGAAAAGCCAAGGAGGAGACAAAAACTGAGACCAAGGAAGAAATTAACTGGGAATCAGATACAAACCATTACAAGAAATCTTCAATAAGGATTCAGATTCCTAAGGGGAGAAGAGGTAGAAACGATGCTTATGGACATGATTACACCTCTTCATTGAAATTTTTTTTCCCAGTGCTTAAAGGTGGAAAGAAAGATGACCCGAATATTCATATCCAAGCCTTTGAACAGTATTCTGAGTTGAAAAATATTGATGACTGGGGTAATACTTTCCTCAAACATTAAAGGAGGCAACAAGGAAATTGTACTACCATTGTCAACTCAGATCATATAACAAACTACTCAAAGCTTTTCGACTGGAATATTCAGATAACAGAGGAGATGAGGATATCCTCTATGAACTGGATAAGATAAAGAAAAGGAAATTATCAGTCAAAAGTTATGTTGAGAAAATCCAGGAGCTGACTAGGCAGTTGCTGGATTCACCATCAGAGAAGTGGTTGCGAGCATGGTTTTTAAATGGTTTCCGTACTAAGAAGCTTAGGGAACAGGAGGTGCATACACCAACAAAAAAATTTAATGACTTGGTGCAGCGAGCCCTAAAGCTGGAACAACAGGCTAAAAAGGAAAGGAGTCATAAGAAGAGGACGTCCAGTAGTAGCAATAAATCTACTGAGAATTCTGATTACAGTAAGATCTTCAGTATTTCTGAAAGTAGCTCACATGAGAAGAGAAAACACAAGGCTAAGAAGGGGTCTTGGTCTAGAAAAAATGATGAGATGACCTGACAAATTGTTGAAATCAACCAGATCAGACAACCAGTAAGAAGAGTGAAAACCCGGTGTTCAAAGTGTAAATCCAAAGATCATGTTCCAATGAATGTCCACAGTGTACTTACTGCAAAGCCTACGGCCATCTATGGAACAATTGTGGCATTCGCATTCATCATTTCAAGAAGAGAAAAGATCTATTTGTGGTGGCATTTACCAATGCTGAACCAGTAAGAGTGAGACTACTAGTGCACCCCAAGAAGAGAAATCAAGTATTAGTGGTACTGGTACGTGGTGTGGCAGGTACCAAGGGGGTACTTGCTGGGGCCGGGGTCGTGGTAATTTGCAGAGTTGAAGTCTGAATTGCTATACTTGTGGTAAGTATGGGAATTTTGCGGCTCTGTGTCCAAAAACACCTATTACTGCAACTACTGAGGCGAAGACCCCAGAACCAGTTCGTGTACGAGTAGTACACATAGCAAAGGGGTGGTTATTGAGAGGAAATCCTAGATAACCTAGCAAAACCAGGCACTCCTGAAAGTAGAAAATGGGCTCAGCAGAGAGAGGTGTGGAAAGCCAAGGGTAAAGAAAAGGTGGTTGATGAATGGAAAGACCAGAGAGAATTGGGGGCAAGAATCACGGAGGATTTAGCCAAGAAGCTCCCTGAGCAGCCAGAAAATTTTGATGCTCGGGTCATTCAGAATATAACAGCCTAGTCTTCTGAGAAAGCACAACCAGATCAATCAAGGTCAGGAACGCGTGCTGAGACCATGTTGGCTACAGTTCAAGGACTGATGGAAGAGTTAGGAACTGATAAGGGAGTTGAAAGCACTAGAACAAAGGAATGGTATTGTGCAGATACTACCAATTCTTCAAGTTTTGATAACAACTCTGATCATGAGAAGGAGGAAATTCATGTCAAGATTTGTGACAAAATTCAAAAACTCACGGTGGAGTTAGAGGACATTAGAAAAACTTTGCCTGAAGCAACGAATTTCATCAGACAACGGAGGAAGGCAGAGGCGGAAGCCAGAAGGGTTGACTTGGCTGCTGTCAGAGATGATGAAATGCCGGTGATCCAGGTAGATTATAAAGTTAGGAAACAGTGGGAGCCACTATCTGGTGTCATACTAGATGGAGGAGCATCAGTAAACGTCCTAGGGGCACATCTTCAAAAAAAGAATGGGAATCACAAATATGAAACTTGCACCTTTCAAAGTTCGAATGGCCGATCATAGAGTAGTGCATGACACTGGTATGATAGAGAGTATGCAGATAAGAGTGGGCAAAGAAAAATTCAAACCTAGCCTCCTAGTATTAGATGTGCAAGGTGCGTATGGGATGCTACTAGGGCGCCCATGGCTACGAACGGCACAGGCTGTTCATGACTATGCTAATTAGACTTTGACAATAAAAGGTGCTAGTACAAGAATTCAGATTCAGACGAGCAACACTAGGAGCTGGAGAAAGGAGCTACGACCCGAAGAGCTTTGCCAGAAGTAGAAGGTGAAGAAAATTGAGAGAATGCTGGTAGCAATGACTATTTTTCATTCACCGAGATAGATCTCAACACAGTATTACTGGACAAAGATTAGGCTGAAAAGAAAAAGAACAATTTCTAGACCAGTTCACTGAGTAGAACTTTGGAGAACGACTAGTTTAGCTGACTGGAAGGCCAGAAGAACCTGTTGATACTAGTGCACCAGTGGATTATGAACAAGAACACTCTGAAGAAGTTACTAAAAATTAGAATAGCAGTTCAGAGCTAATGGGAGCGCCTTGGGATCACGTTGAGGAGTCAACCAAGAGAAAGGGCGGGGCCTAACTGGTTACTTCGAGATGATTAGGAAATAGAGGAATGTAATTTAGGTTATGAGGAAAATCCTAGATTGATCAAGGTCAACAAACATCTGAATCCTAAGATGAAAGAGAAGTCCCGACATATGTTCCACCATTACAAGGACGTGTTCACATGGGAACATGCTGATCTTAAAGGAGTAGATCCAGAGGTATGTCAACATCAAATACAATTGAAACCAGATGCCAGACCAATACAACTACAGCGATACCAAATGAATCCAAATTATGCTAAGAAGGTCAAGGAAGAGATTGATAACCTTCTAAAGGTTGGGTTCATTACTGAAGTAGCTAGTAGTGACTGGTTGTTCCCTATTGTGGTGGTACCCTAAAAGAATGGAAATCTTAGAGTGTGTGTGGATTATAGGAAGCTGAACGCTCAAACAATTAAGGATCCCTTTCCATTACCCTTCACGGATATGTTGCTTGATGAAATTGCAAGATATGAGATGTATAGCTTTATGGATGGTTATAGTGGCTATAATCCATTAAAGATTTCTCCTGAGCACCAGAGTAAAACCATTTTTATTACTGAGTGGGGAGCATTTATGTATCTAGTGATGCCATTTGGTCTTTGCAATGCATCAGCCACTTTTCAATGATGTATGATGGAAATATTCAATCAATTTCTTAATAGATTCCTTACCATATTTATGGATGAATTCACTATATATTCAACATAGGAGAACGATTTACTTTTCCTTCAAATGGTTTTCCAGCGTTGTCAGGAAAAGCGGATCTGTTTGAACCCATTCAAATCTATTTTCTTAGTCTAGAAAGGACAACTACTAGGACATATAATGTCTAGGAATGGTATAGAAACGACCAATGACAAGATCTAGTGTGTCCAACATGCCAAGGCGCTTCAAAATGTGTCAGAGTTAATCTCTTTCTTGGGATATATCAGGTTTTTTAGACGATTTGTATGCACAATCTTGCTTCCCAAGCATTACCTTTGTATGAACTTACAAAGAAGACCAGCAAGTTTAGTTGGACTGCTGAATGTGAGGAGATTTTTTAGAATTTAAAGAATGCTATTATTAGTAAGCCAGTCCTTCGACAACCAAATTGGGATGTCATTTTTCATGTACATGTCGATGCTTTAGGACTAGTGATGGGAGGAATACTGGCTCAGCCAAAAGGAAGAACTGATTATCTAGTATACTTTGCCAGTCACAGGTTCAGTCAAGCTGAACAAGGGTATAGAACTACTGGAAGAGAAGCCTTAGAGATGGTTTTTAGCGCTACTAAATTCAAAAATTATTTGTTGGGCAAGCTATTTCATTTTTATGTGGATCATCAATCCTTATTATTTTTTATTATTAAACTCATTATTCAAGACAGACTAATACGATGGATGATGTTCCTGATGGAATTTGAATTTCATATTTTCCATAAGCCCGCCAAAAACCATTTTGGTGTTGATTTCCTTTCCAAGAGTACGGATGGCTACTCTGAAGTGTCTTTAAGAGACGAGCCAGTGAATGCAGAACTATTTCAGTTAAGAGCTGCGGAATCAACTGATCCAAAATTGTATGAGGTATATCAATTTCTTTCTAAGGGAGGATTCCCAGACAACTGGACTCAGAATCAGAAGAAGACTGTGATTATTAAAAGTTTGAAGTTCACCATCATTGGCGGATCACTTTACATATTAGGAGTTGATGGGGTTCTTCACAGATGTGTGCCTATGGAGAGACGAATGCAAGTTATTTCAGAGGCACATAATGGGGATTCTGGGGGACATTTTTCTACTGATATCACTTCCAAAAAGATTTTGCAGGCTGAATTGTGGTGTCAAACTTTAATATATGATGTCAAAAGCTCTTGTAAAACTTGTGATACGTGCCAAAGAATGGGAAGACCCACAACAACAGATATGACCCTTCTAACACCGGTTCAACCATTGGGTGTCTTTATGAAATGGGGTCTAGATTTTATGGGTCCCTTAAAGAAAATTACTCCAAGGAGGAATAGGTATATCTTGATGGCCACTTGTGATGTGACCAAATGGGTAGAAGCTAAGGCTCTTCCCGAAAACACAGCAAAATCCACTGCTATGTTTCTATTTGAAAATATTGTTTGTCGATACGGATGTCCTGTGGAGATTGTGTCCGATCAGGGTACACTTTATAAATGAAACTATGGACATTCTCATGGATAAACTTTCAGTCAAGCATCAAAAATCAACATCATATTATCCTAGATGCAATGTGCAAGCCAAAAGCGGCAACAAGACTGTCAACACTATTCTCACTAAGATTGTGTAGAAAGAGCCACATTAGTGGGATTTGAAACTTCAAACTGCTCTTTTGGCATATCGAATAGCTTATAAGGTCACTACGGGATTGACACCATTTAGAATGGTGTATGACACTAAAGCTGTTGTGCCTATAATATTTTTCGTACCCAATCTCAGGATGGCAGTCGAGCATGGGTTGGATTTTAATCACAATCTGAAATAGAGACTGGAGGAGTTAACACAGCTCGATGAGTTAAGGCAGTGGACTATGCTGAAACAAGAAATTTTTCAGCAAAGAAGGAAACACTGGAATGGAAGACGAATCAAAGTCAAGGAGTTTCAGAAAGGAAATTTGGTTTTGCTATATCAATCAAAACTAGGCCCTAAGAAATCAAACTTAAAGATAGCTTGGGCAGGTTTATATGAAGTTGATTGGGTGTTTTCCAATGGCATAGTAAGATTGAAATATTTATCTGTATTACTATTGCCAAGGGTATATAATGAGGCCAAAATTAAGCTCTATTATTCAGAAGACAGAGACTTCCATGGATAAGAGTACTGGTAATCTGGGAATTGAAGACCAGGAAATTTCAGAATCAGCTATTTTAAGCCTTTTTCATGTACAGCCAGTTATTACAAAGCCAGGCAAAAGGTCAGAAAACTCTTGGTATGACAAAACCTGGTCAGTACTAGAATTAGTAAAGTGTCAAAACCAATATCAGTTTTTATGGGGCAAAGAGTCAGTTGGACTATTAGTAGTAATCATTTTTGAGAAGATGGAGAGTATTAGCCAATGCATGTGGGCCACATCATTTTGGGTGCACAGGACTCTAGGAACGGTAAGTAGTGGAGCTTTTATGGCGCGAACGCGTATAACTGTAAGGCGAGTAGGCATTTTTCCTCATAAATCTCTTGTGCGACGTCTACCTACTGTTATCCATTCACCATCGCCGAGCTCTGAAGTTTTGTCATTACAATAACAAACTTCTTCGTCGGAGAATGTTGAGCCAGCAGAGGATCACACCCACATTTTTGCTCACACTCATCATTTTTGTAACCATTGATTGTAATAAATGTCTTTCCGACATTGATTTTGATTGGAGCCATTCATTAAGTAACGGGACTCAATTGAGTTTCCAGCTTGTAATTCCAAAGTAATTTCACTTGCTGATGTAATTAGTTAGAGATGTTCTCACCTCCAAGGCTGAGGTATATAAGCCAAAGTTTTGTAACCTAAAGGAGATAGAGTTTTATTTAATCAAAGTGAGTTTTTTGGAGCGCCGTGACTGTGTCTGTGAGAGAGAGAGAGAGAGAGAGAGAGAGAGAGAGAGAGAGAGAGTCTTATCTACTTGCTACGCGAGCTACGGAGCCGCCATTGGAGAAGCGACACCGCCATTGTGTTAGCAACGGCGAGAGCTACGCACGGATACCAAGAGTGCGCGCTATCAGCTTCTATGTGTGGTAAGTTCCTACGAGCTTCGGTGTGAGTTTTCTTCCAAGTCGTGTGTCGAAATGGAGCGTGCAGCATATCTATAGAACCACAACGAGTAGAGCTACGCATTAGTACCATCGGGGTCAAGTTTCGGTTACCTGTATTTTTCGGCCTGTCTTCATACGCGTTTATCGCACGGAGTGATTATAGGTTGATTTTGCAGTTCAAGTCTTTAGGGTGTTGTTCTTACCTAGTGTATAGACTTCCCCTTGAGTTTGAGATCGATTCAATGATTCTAGATCCTGTTTCGTATAGCATTCGTTCGTAGTACGGATTTCAGTCACTTGCGTATTTTAGAACTTAGATTTGATTTCCTTAGTAGTGATTGTCATTAGAAGGTCGAGTAGGTGATTTGACACCCACCTAGTTGTTTCCATGCGCCTGCGGGTCAAGCTCCGTCCTCGTCTGACAAATTCTGTTGTTGGTTGAGTTCTCGCTATTTAGCTTCCGCTAGCGGCGTAACCGCCTTAACATTTGGCGCCGCTGCCGGGGACGAGAGCCCTAAGTAGGTGACCTTAAACTAATCCTACGAGGTGAGTCGTATAAACTACTTTGTATACTTTAGTTAGAAAAGATCTAGGAGTGGTGGATTCGAAGATCTCGAGAGATACTAGGAAGTGGGGTATTCATGGGTCTTCCGTGTTGACAGTATTTTTAGATTAGCTTAGATTTTTTTGTTGTTTTGTTGGTGTTGAGTAGTTGTTGATAGAAGAAGAATTTGCTAGTCCGTGAGTGGCAGTGGATCTCTTTAAAATCACAATTACCAAACCCATTTTATGATTAGGAATAGCTTAGGTAGGACTTCATTGATCCTGATCTGGAGCTAGTAATCATTGGAGTATTTGCTTGATATGTTTGATTGCATGTCAGATCACTAAACCGTCGAGTTAGTAGTGAAACTTGCAATAAACAAAAGCCAGAGAAATTTTCTGTGTATCTGGGAGTTGCTGAGCACTTGAGAAAGCTTTAGGAAGGATTCTGTGCCAAAAAACTAGAAATCTGCAACTTTAGACATCATACGCGTATGATGTCTAAATGACCAAACAGAGACCAAAACAGAAATTTTGACTTTACCAGAGTGTTCAAAAGGGGAGTTATACCCTAATTTCAACTTAAAACAAGAGCATTAACACGCAAAGAAACCCAAAAAGACAAGTCGGAGCCCAAGAAACGCAAAGAATAGGAAATCTTGGATTCAGATCTTGTTTTTACATTCAAACCTGACAAAAACACTTGAAACTCAATTCTAAACATTGGAGAAGGCTTAAAACCAAAAATAGTCAAAATCTGGGAAAAAAGACATCATACACGTATAATGTCTTTTAGCACGTCCACTACTTATTTTTGATATCTGACCTGACAAGATTGTTACAAACACTGTAGAAAGCATAAATATCAAGTCTTGACCCAAATTGATGAAAAAGACATCATACGCGTATGATGTCTTTTACCTAATTTTGGACATATTTTGATACTTTGCCAACACAGATCCATTGTAATAGCTGTCTAGAGGTTATATTTCAAGTTTCATCCCATTTGGATCATAATTGACCCAAAACAAGTCAAAAGCGGAAAATTGCCAAGAAAAGCCTAAATTAGCCATAACTTGCTCAAATAGAGTTCAAACTGAATTTTGTGAGTGGAAAGAGCATAAGGGGGCTACTGAGAGTGAGCATAACCAAAATAGTCTAAATCTGTGAAAAAAGACATCATACGCGTATAATGTCTTTTTCAGCATAACTGCAACAAAATTCTCACTTGATGAAACAGAAGTTGTCCAACTGACAATATTAAACAATTGACCAAGTATCAATCAGTTTGGATCAATTCTGACCACAAAAACTTGGGAACACAAATTGCCGAGACGGAGAAGTTAAAGTCCTTTAGGGGAATTGATGAATTTGAGATCGGGCAGGAATCTCCAGAACAACCAACCAAAACAAGGGGAACAAGCAAGTGTCATATCAACCGAGGGAAGTGTAAACCAAAGTTGGGTGCAACCATTAGAGCCGATCTTTGAAGGAAGTGTTTCTGATACTTCTTCGGAGAGATCTTACGAGATTTTCACCGAACACTTGGAACACTTGAACCTGAACAACAGAGAAAATATGGCAGCAGGATCATCAAACCCTTCCGCCACAATGAAGCTATTGTTCATAAAATACCAGTATGACAATGAGCAAGGTGCCAAGATCTACAAAGATGGAATGGACCGCTATTGTGTAAAGATAGAGGAGAGACCTAGTGAGTTCAAGGACTTAGTGCCTGTGAGCTATAGCGGAGATAGATATCTAGATGACGAGGGTACCATGTACTTGGTAGTCCTAAACCCTAACATTGTGGACAAGTGGGAATTGATGGGCACCAAAGTCAAAGCAGATGAAGAAATTGAGGAGAAAGCGCCAATAATGAACTTCCCTGATGCGAGGTTAAGAAGAGAGAATGAAACTACAAGGATCAACACTGATAACATCTATGTGGGGCTATACAAATATAATAATGGGGAGCAAGATCTCTATTATAGATGTGAAGAACCCTACACCGGAGAGTTGACAGACCAAAAAAGACTTTATGTCTTTACCTACACAGAGGGATCGGAAGTGAAAATTGCCGCTTACAACAAGTATGGGAGGCAATACTCAACAATGGGCAAGAAAGAATTAGAAGGATATACATACTTTGGGGGACCACTACATCAGTATTATGTTACTTCTAGCTCACAAAGACCAGCACCAACAAATGGAGTGCAAAACCCAATGACGACATGAGGACAAAGAACTCAGGCTGCTGACTCTTTTAGTCAACCTCAGTACTCGAAGCCCGGACCAATGGGATCATTACATTCGAGAGAGTTAATGGATACGAATCGAGGTAGTGCAGTTCCAATCCCCACATATACCACTCCAGGTCCAAGGTTCGAAGCGGAACCATCACATTTACCTCCTAGTAGTAGATTCAGGGCAGGGGAACCGACAAGGGTAACCCATGAAGTCCATGATGCTAGAGAAAGCTTTAGCCGGGACACAGGAGCAATGAGATTGGTAGCAGACCATAGACGTATGAGACCATGTCAAGTAGCCAAGTGTATGCCAAAGAAGTATGGTGGTTCAGGAGATCCGTATGCACATGTGTCACTCTTTAAGCAAGTCTTAAGAGCTGAGCAGATAACAGATTTCCATACACAATACGAGGGATTTGGTCTTACTCTAGAAGGTACGGCATTGACATGGTTTCAACCATTGAACATAGGGAGATTCCATGACATTGACCATTTGCTAAGAGAGTTTACTGAGGAATTCTCAAAACGAGGGATTAAGCACAATACGGTCTCACAAATATATGCTTTTAAACAGAGAGAACACGAAAAAGTGAAGGAAGCTTCACTTCGCTTCAAACAATACATTGAGAGATGTCCATTACGTGAACGACCACAAGATGACAGACTATCTATTCTCTTTATTGAGGGACTGAGAAACGACACTCTCAAGAAGGACTTGCACTTGAAAGCTTGTACAAGTTTCCAGCAAGTAACGAGAGAGGCATTGTACTTAGTGGATAACTGTACGGTTAATGGAGAGGTGTGAGCGGATACAGATTTTGCATCCAGTAGCTCCTCCTCCGTAGCGAGCGAGACTACCACTAAAAAGAATGTTCAAACAACAACCATGCCAAATGTAGAGAAAATGATAGAAGATGCTCTAAAAAGGATGGCACCATACCAAAAACCATTGCCAAAAACACTGAAATGGTGTGCCATTGAACAAAAATGGACAAACCATCCAACAGAGGAGTGCTATTACAACAAAGGGTATGTAAGGGAGCGTCAGTATGCACCTCCTGCTCAATTAGCACCACCTCAAGTACATCCAGTACCTCGATACCCAACGGGAAATGTACCAGGACCTATGGGGATAGAAAGACCGCAACCGGTATTGGGACAACAACCACCTTTACTAGGAGCAAGACCAGTAGGCATTAGATATGCACCAACCTTAGAGAATCAAGAAGAACAAGCCTTAGTGCTTGTTCAAGCCTATTATGAAGAATCTGGTGCACACATGTCTCCAACTGTGTATTACCCACTAGAAGAACCCAAACAACTAGAACCATGGGGCATGATTGGGAATGTTGGAATACCAACAGTTACAAGTGCTTCTGATGAAGAGAGATACAATTTGGACGCAAGAACATTGATGTTCATAGCTCATGGAGGGTTAACAGGACAAAGACCATCCTATCCACAAAGGACAAATCAAATGGGACCAAGACCAGCACTAGGACCCTGTTACAAGTGTGGAGGTGGCCATCTGATGAATGTTTGTCCACATACGGAAATCATTAGAATTAACGCTTATTGCACTGAGTGTGGGGTTACTCACTTCATTGAGGATTGTTCAAAGAATCCAAACAAAGTGCAAAAGACGACATTGAATATGCTAGAAACTATTCCTACCAGCAGTGGGTCTGAAAATGAAACTCTGATACCAACGCAAGTTGTTACTAGAGCTCAAGCTAAGAAAACCACTAGGGAACCTGAGAATGGAAAGTTAGTGACTGAAGTGGTTAGTCAAGGACCGCGGAGTCAGAGAAACACATGGAAAGCTAGAAAAGCACGCATGAAGTTGAGAAAAGAACGTGAAGACGCTATTCTAACTGAGAAACTAAATCAAACTAAAGCTAGATTAGAAAAACTTGAGAGTCAAAACGGGAAACGAGAGATGAGCCCGGAAAGAACGAAACAAAAGAGTATCAAAGAAACAACGAGCTTAAGCTCAGGGGGATCAGTGCTAGTCGACAAAGTACACGAACCATTGGACGCACTGATGAGAGCTTACGAAGCTAGTTTAAAGACCAACCAAACACAAGAACAGAGGTGGATGACATACCCAAACGCGGAATTGGAAAAGCAGAGACTTGAAATGTGCCAGAGAATGATCGAGACTGCACAAGCCTTATTAGAACCACCAAAAGAAACAATGAATTGTGGAACGGAAAACCCAATTCAGTAAGAGACTATCGTTTCACGGGTAGCTGAAAAGACTCCCAGTGCACAAAAGCCTGAAAATACACACAAGGATGACCGCATAGTATTGAACACAACCGATGAGGAGATAGAGAGTTTTCATCCAGTCATACAGAGGTCTTACGGAAGAGATGAGGATTACAATGAATTTTGGAAACAAGTGAGAGAGGCAAACTTTGCAAACGAGCTAAGTTGCCAAGCTAATCAACAAAATTGGGAAAAGGACATCAGGAATCCTCCCATAGTGGAATTTGAGGCAGGATCTCAAGTGGACTTGGATCTGCAATCTTACTGGGGAGATGGGGGCTCTGTTAGAACAATGGAGAGCAAACCTCGCTCACTGAATACCTTACCTTAATACTTAGGAGAGTATGAAGAAAAATCCGAGACTAGAGCACTTCCCTCACGAAGAATCTCATCAGAAAAAGTCATGGACTCGCAAGGATTGATAGAGATCTTGTCAACACCAGTGACATGCACTATCACTCTAGCTGAGCTTTTGAGGCTAAGACCACATATGTGGACCACTGTAGGAAAATACTTGGAGAAATTTGGGATAAAAGACCCAACATCGAGACTGCAAGAGGGTATACAAGAGCTGAGTAAACCAAAAAAGAACGCTAAGCCTATACCCTTAAACAAGGTCGGAGAGTATTGCGATGGTGAAGAGGGGAATACAACCTTACCAGTTGAATTCCAAGGAGTGAACACGATGGCAATACTAGACAGCGGAGCTGGGGTAGCCATTGCTACAAAAGAAATCTGGAAAAAATGGGGGAAACGAGCAATAAGGAAGACTAGGTTGAAACTCCAATTAGCAGATGGACACATGGAGAAACCTATGGGGTTATTAGAGAAAGTCGTAGTGACTTCTTGCGGCATTGAATACGAACATACTTTTGCTATTGTCGATTTTGGCAAGGAGAATAACTATGATATCATACTGGGAAGACCATTCATGAGACAGTTGAAAATGGTCCAGGATTGGGGCTACGATCACATATACCTGAGAAATATGGAAACCACTACACGTGTGAACCTGAAAGACCATAGCTACAAAGATGTGAACCGAACACCGGTAGAGGAGTTTGATTCAGCTACTTTGGCGGGATCCGAATTTCCAGCTTGGTTAGGTAAGCCCAAGGAGTTATGGATGTGTGGAGCCTCGAAATGTGGAAGTCTGAGGCGAGAAGAATATGTTTTAGAAAGGGCTATCGAAGACGAAACTTATATAGGAGAGCCCTTTCCAGAGGACACACTTGAACCATTAGAATGGACACACATTCTAGCAACCCTAGATGTTTGTGCAATTCCGGATGGTCCCACAACGAAATTTTGCGACAAGGATGGGTACGACGTGGTTCCGTACTTCATGTTGAGAACTGTACTCGAAAAAGAAACTGAAAAGAACGATACACTGGAAAAGGAAGATGAAGAGGAGGTGTTTCACGACATTCCCGATCATCCTGAGTGGGGAAATGAAGCAGACAACGAGTCAACGGACAATTCAAGCGGAAAAGAAGAAACTATAACGGATGTCCGATTTTATGATTTTCCGAACCAAACTAAACAACGCCAGAAACACTATAGAGCAAAGAGAAAAACAAAGGGGGTTAGAACCAATCCGATGCCTAGAATAAGAGGAAAAAATCAATTCCTAATGCTAGTAAAGGCGGAAGATTGTGTTAAGGACAAGATTTCTGGAAGAATGAGAGGCAATGATCAAAAGAGCTTACGAAAAGACAAAAGAGGCTCAAGAAATCAAGTTCAAAGGAATGGAACGAAAACAGAAACAGAAAAATCAGAAAAGAACAAGCGCAACAGAGAACACATGGAGTCCAAGTTAGAACGTAGAAACAAGTACAGAGAGCTCAAGAAAACTCTGAAAGAAGTTTGGACGACAGAATTTGAGAGTGGAGAGGACGAAAACGCCAAAATCAAGGAAAACATGGATGTTCCCTCTCACTATAGGAAATTCACAATAGAGGATAGGAAGGTGGTATTAACCCAACCTATTCGAGAGAGAAGGGAGAACGAATCTTATGACGGACCGGAGGATGCAAAAAAAGTTGATTTAGTAGCTCCAGGTGAGACACCTAGACCGGTGTACATAGCCACAGATTTGTCTCCAGGCGAGGAAGAGAGACTTTTGAGTCTTCTCAGAGAGTATAGGGATGTGTTTGCATGGTCTTATAAGGACTTAAAGGGAGTTGACCCATCGATATGCCAACACACAATCCCACTGAAACAAGACGCAAAGCCTAGCAGACAGAGACCATACACATATAATGATACATTTGCTAAGCGAATCAAAGAAGAGATAGATAAGCTAATGGAAGCTGAATTCATATACGAGATTGAACACACCGATTGGGTATCTCCGATTGTGGTAGTACCCAAGAAGAACGGAAAACTCCGAGTGTGTGTCAACTTAAAGAAAGTGAATGCTGCAACAATCAGGGACAATTATCCCTTGCCGATAACTGATCATGTTCTAGAGCGTGTATCAGGGAAAACAGCATACTCCTTTCTTGATGGTTTTTCAGGATATAACCAGCTAGCCATAGCACTGGAAGATCAACATAAAACAGCTTTTGCAACGGAGTGGGGAATTTATGCTTATCGGGTTATGCCTTTTGGTCTAACCAATGCTCCCGCAACCTTCCAGAGGCTGATGACGCATGCTTTCAAAGAATACTTAAGGTTGTTTCTAGAAATATACATGGATGACTTATGTGTACATTCTCTTCTGAGAGATGAGCATCTAGAACACCTAAGAAAAGTATTTGAGAAATGTAGGACATATCGCATTTGTCTCAATCCTAAGAAATGTGTGTTTATGGTCCGACAGGGCAGAATTCTGGGACATATTGTCTCACAAAATGGAATATCCACGGATTTAGAGAAGATAAAAGTTATAGTGGATATGCCTAGACCAACCAATGCGAAACAAGTACAGAGCTTTATGGGACATTGCGGATATTATAGACGATTCATTTACATGTAAGCTATAATAGGCCAACCACTTTACAGGCTAATAGTGAACTTTGAATGGACAGAGGAGTGTGAGGAATCGTTCAAGAAATTGAAAGAGGCACTCATTACTGCTCCAGTCTTGAAATCACCAGATTGGGAGAAGATATTCCATGTGCATATAGATGCTTCGGCATATGCAATAGGATGCATTTTGGCTCAGCCAGAAGAAGGAAACATGGATTTTCCTATCTGTTACTCCAGTCGACAGCTCAACAATGCAGAGAAGAATTACACCACAACAAGCGAGAAGGATTAGGAATGATATATGCTGTGAAGAAATTTCGGCATTATCTTCTAGCCAACAAGTTTGTGTTTTTTACGGATCACCAAGCCTTGCTCTACCTAGTGAATAAACCATGCAATACCGGAGAATAGTGAGATGGTTCATTATCTTACTGGAATTCGACTTCACGGTAGTAGTAAAGAAAGGAAAAAAACATCTTAGAGCTGATCATCTTTCGCGATTGACGAATGGAGAAGACCCTATAGGAGTAGATGACGACATGCCAGACGCGTACTTGTTCAACATAGAAATGATACCGAAGTGGTCTCAAAATGTCGTTAACCTATTAACCTATGGAGGAGAGTTCGATAGAAGAGAATACAACCAGAAACATATTGCTATTCAGCAATCCAAGAATCTTCAATTGGTTGCAGGAAGGTTGTATCAATTGGGAAATGATCATGTTTTACGACTATGCATCAATCCTGAGGAATATAATATATATCTGCGCGAAGCACATGTTCAGGAATGTGCATTTCATTGTTCAAGAAGGAACACATATAGGAATTTGTTACAATTGGGAGTCTATTGGCCAGGAATGAAAGAAAGCGTACATGAATATGTCACTGTATGTATTGTATGTTCATCAAAACCGCCAGCAGAGTATTCGACATTATATCAGATAATGATCGCTCCAAATGGAGTCAGTATATTGTTGAATATCTCACAAATAGAACTTTCCCAGAAGGAACGTCAAAAGCTCGTCAGAAATCTGTAGAGACAGAAGCTAGAGATTACGCTTTAATAGGAGATCAACTCTATAAGAGAGGTAAAGACAACCAGCTTAGGATTTGCGCATCAGAGACTGAGTATGTGATAATACTAGAGCAAGCTCATGGAGGAGTAGGTGGAGGCCATTTCTCAGGTGATAAGACAGCAAAACTTGTCTTAGCCGCAGGAATATGGTGGCCAACATTACATATGGACGCTGAGGAATACGTTAAACGGTGCGATGACTGTCAGCGGACCAAAGTACCACTTAAAAGAGATGATATGCCGCTTAGACCAATGATGGGGGCAAGAGCTTTTGCAAAATGGGGGATTGATTATGTCGGACCCATTTCACCTCCTGCATATAAGACTCATGCACAATACATCGTTGTGGCTACATACTATCTAACAAAGTGGGTCGAAGCAAAGGCAACTCAAAAAGCGGATGCCAGGACCACGGCACAATTTCTATATGAATACGTCTTTGTACGATATGGATTGCCAATAGAAATTGTGAGTGATCGAGGCACACATTTTATAAATGAAGTGATAGAGATATTCTAGATGAATTCATGGTAATCCATAGGAAATCAGCCCCGTATCATCCACAAGCAAACGGACAAGCTGAAGCAACAAACAAAACCATATGCACGGTCCTCACGAAGATTGTATCTGAGTCGAGAACTGACTGGGACCAGAAGTTGCATTCAACATTATGGGCATATAGGGTAGCATATAAAACATCAATAGGAACGACCCCATATAACATGGTTTTTGGGCTAAATGCTATCTTACCAATAGAATTCTTGATTTCAACCTTAAGGGTGGCTAAGGATCTAGAGTGGACAGGGCACGAGCTTTCTGATAGAATAGATGACCTGGAAAAGCTAGACGAGCTTCGCCTAAAAGCAGTAGCTTCTATCTACGCTCAAAAAAGGCGACAAAAGGAATTTTTTGATAAGCATGTGCGGACTAAAGAGTTTAAGGTTGGGGACTATGTCCTAGTTTACACTCTGAAACAGCATGCTAAGAAGCTTAAAAAGCGAGGGATGGGACCTCTGGTGATTAAAGATCTATCACCAAGTGGAGCCGTCAAGCTTGCTACATTAGACGGAGAAGAAATGCCCAATTGGATTAGTGGATGCAGAGTGAAAAAGTATCTTTTGCCGCTAACCCAAGACATGCTTCTCAAAATATATCAAGAAAAGCTGCGTGTCCAGAAAAAGAAAATGATTTTGGAGGAAGCGCAAGCCGAGGCGAAGGAAAGAATGGAGAAAAGAAGACTACTACGTCAGAAACAGCACAATGAAGGAGCAATACGAATAAACGCAGTCAGTATAACAGAAATGGATAATGACAAAGAAGAACCCATCATTGAATGCAAAGTAGGAACCAACCAAATCAAAGCCAGAGCACTATTGGATTCAGGAGCTCAAACTAACCTACTTTCACTCAGTTTGTATAGACAATTGACAAATGACACTACACTACAAACTGCCAAGCAAGAGTTAAAGAGTTACTCTGAGAATTCAATCAAAACTGTCGGATGCACAGTTTTACATATACAAATTAACCAGTATGTGTATCCTCATATGTTTTACGTGGTTGAAGACCAAGCTACACAACATCCATTATTGCTAGAACAACCATGGCAGAAGCAATACAATGCAATGATTGACTGGAGTTCTAAATCAGTGCTTATCAAATACGAAGGTGAAAGTCAATCAGTTAAGTTCACCAAAGGAGAAGAGCCAACTCCAAAGGACGAAACCAAAGACAAAGGTAAACAACAACCAGAGAAAAAGAAGAAGCAATGGCAACCAAAAGTTTCTATACAACCGGATTACTCTTCGACAAGGAATTCTCAACGGTGGATAAGGAAGACAAGCAATAATATAACAGCTCAACCTTGGAAAAAAACGGAGTCAAAGTTGGTATGGAGACCAAAAAAGGTTGTGCCAGAGAACACAAAGGTGAAAAACAGAGTCTTCAATACCAGACAACAGAGTGATTCCAGACAATCAAGGACAGTGAAACAGATCTGGATTCCAAAGAAGTTCATGACGGCACAAAGCTATAGCAAGCAAATTTGGATCCCAAAGATTTGTAAACAAGAACTCCCTTCAGTACAATCAACGGAAACTCCTAGGTATTTCAAGTCAAGGAAATCAACACAAAGAACAAAGCAGGTTTGGGTCGCAAAGAGTTTGTGGCAAGCACAAGTGAAGCGGAAGCAGATTTGGATTGTAAAAAAGAACAACAAAGTAAAGAAGAATCCATCTACTGATTCTACTACCGAAGTGCCAAAACCAACCCAAAACCCGACCACCAATCCTTCAATCAAACAAAGAGCAGCTTTATTGGAAAGACTGTTGTATCATCGCTCTACAATTGCATTGGGAACTTATGACCAAAACAACTACAATGCTTCGCCCACAGACACTTCATAGTCGTCCGGGAGGACTCAGACTAGGAGGGGGGGAGGTATACAGGTATACAGGAGTTACAAAGCAGCTACAAGCGCCAAAAACAAAGAAAAACAAAAATTATATTACAAGGGCAGTGTCTTACATGATTTTGCAATTTTTATGTTTGATTGCGGATATTGATAATATTTATGCCCTTATATACTTTGTTTTGCAACAAGAAGAGATCAAATGATGAATTTGGGTCTCTAGACGTGTAAATATCACTAAATAAGAGTGTTTTTGGAGCTAAAAAGTGGAAAAAAGTGGTAATCCAAGTCCAGAAATCACAAATAATTGTATATTCATATACACAGAGTTACAAGCTATTTATTGTGTATGTTTGGAATTTTTTGGCTTCAATTTGCTATTTTCCTTTATTTTTTATGATTTTCTTGATAAAAGTAAAAGAAAAATAAAAAAGCAGGTGAAACGAGATCAGAAAAAAGAAAAGAATAGATGGTGATGATCCTAATGACAAGGGAAACCCATGGTAAAAATTGAGTACAATTCGGGAAAAGTTGCGGAAAGCCCGAAATGACAGAATTTTGGCAAAGTGGACAGATTTCTCAGAAACAGGTCAAACGGAGTCCAAATTGAGAAATTTCAAATCCTAAAGTGCATTTCACGACGAGATAGGAGCACATGTCAAATTTGGTAACAAGTGATCCGGGAAGTCCGAAGTTAAGTATTTTTCACTTCACTTTCAAGCTCATTTCCACTATTACCTTCTTGGAGAGAGCAAAGAGCACACAGGAGAATCCAACCTTCTACAGCCTTCTACGACTGCTACGAGAGCTCAGAGGACACCAAACATGAGAGGTAGACTCGTTGCCATAAGCTTTTGATGCTTATCATTAACTTTTGTCGCGAAAACTGACCAAAACCAAGAAACAAGAGCAGACAGGGAATGCGGTAGAATGCTAGGTAGTGGCACAACCGCCTAATCAAACCTTGCAAGAACTTATAGGTGGGTTACCCTAGTATAGAAGATGGGTTTCTAACACTCAAAGCTCGAGAAAGAACGACTGGAAAAACCCTAGGTCAACAGAGCCTGCAAGAGGCAAACAGGAAAAAGTTGTCGAAACGACACAAAACTTCTCAGGAAGCTTAACAACATCGAGGGCAATGCAACCATGGAGTATCTCCAGGTTTGGACCACCAAAAGTAGGTCAGAACAACCGATTCGGCTGCGGACACACAAAACGTCATTTTGGTATAACGGCTGAAATTGACAACCGAATGAAATGAAACTTCACAAGCAGCTTCAAATATACATGGATGACTTATGTTTGCAAGCAAAACCCAAAAGAAAGCTGATTCACTTACCGATGGTGAAAAAGACGCTTTCGGGCAACCAAAAGGAGAAAGATGGAGAACGGGAAGCCAAAGTCAAGTTTAACCAAATAGATGGCTTCACAACATATCCAATGAGCTGGAAATGCAACTCTCGAGAAGAAAAGTTGAAGAAATTCAACTCCAAGGCAAAAAGACGACTTCGGAGACTGAAATGCCTATAAGGGGGCTTTTTAGCTAAACTAATGACTTTTTAAGTTGAAAACTAGTTAGCAGGGCTTAGGGCACTAGCACAAAGCATTCTTTGCACAAAAAGACCAACATTTCAAGAAAAGACTCATACGCGTATGATGTCTCACAGCATGAATTTCACATCCATTTCAACATTTGAGTGCATAGCCTCATTCCACATGTTAATCACATCCTATGAACCAAGTATCATGAGAATTGGAGTTAGAAAACCCAAGGAAAACCAAAAAGACGCAAAGTAGGCCATAAAATTGATTTTTGGTCCTAATTTTGTCAAAATAACTCCAAACTCATTGAACTTTGTAGATTGTTGATTAACACATCTACAAGCTATCTGGAACCAAAAAGCACCATTTTGACACAAAAGACATCATACGCGTATGATGTCTATTTGCACTTACAGAGCCAAAACTGCTCATTTGTCATCATACATCCATTATATATATCTAATACATGCTACATATGAAATTTGGAACCATTTGGTCAATAGGATCACCCCATTAGCCCAATTGAGGGAAAATCTTTCACCTAAAGCCTATTTTTGGCCCAAATCCAACATACTCAAGTCCAAACCAAGATTTGAGTAGATATAGTCCTTCACTAGTACATGGGGAGTCCACAGAACCAATCCCATGCAAAATTGATGAAAAAGACATCATACGCGTATGATGTCTCCAGAGCCATTTTTAGCCCAAAATCTATCCAAACTTCATAAATCCAGTGAATAAGCCTATCTAAAGCCAAATCCAAGCTTATAGAGAAATTTGGTCCAAAAATACACTAAAAGACATCATACGCGTATGATGTCTCACTATGTGATTTTGCCACCTCAGGGCTTCAACCACCAAACAGAAGTGATCTACATGCCATTTGAAAGTGAACCACCAAGTTTTATCCAATTTGGATCATAAAATCCAAATCCCTTTCAAAATTTTGCCAAGAGCCGGAACTGGACTAAATTGGCCAAAACTTGACCAAATGGGATCCAAACTCAAATCCAAGCATATGATACTCATGTATACACTATCAGCTACAAGCACAACCAATATGAAGTCATTTTGACACAAAAGACATCATACGCGTATGATGTCTCCAGCATGATTTTGAGCCCATTTTGCATATTTTTTCACCTACCTTGCATCCTTAGGCCCTGAATAGCTCATGTTTCAATTTTCAAGTCATTTGGATAGTTAAAAGCTTCATTTCGGCTTTCAGTACTAAAAAGACGCTAACTTCTGAAATTGGAGTTACAGGATCCATGGATTCCGCCAAGTTATCGGCAACGAAGAGAAAAAGACCGACAATCAAAGATGCTCTTGCAAAAGCGGAACCCTTTGACATTCCAGCAGAAACCCTCAAGCCAACCAAAACTTGGGTGGAGGAAGCAGTATTGGAGAAAGAGGGAATAAAGATCTACCAGGGGACTTTCAGAGATCCTCAAGGGCAAGCGGTGGATGTACCGATGATCCCACAGGAATTGGTAGATTATAGCAGGACAGAAGACATCAGCAGGTACCTGGAAAGGGCAGACTTGCACAGTTTCTTCACCTCGAGACCATCAGGTGTGGATACAAGAAGAGTGTACGAGTGGGCAACATCCATTCAGAAGGATGGGAAAGCCACATTGACAGCCATGGATGGAGAGAAAGTAGAAGTACAGATCACTCCACAGCTCATTGCAGACGCATTGAAGCTGCACAACAAAGGGAGCTCTGTCAGGGAAAGAGGGAGGCCCTAGAGGTCTATGGATCCAAGAAACAGAATGCAACCTATGGAGATATGGCGGACCAAAGAGCGGCAACCCTTTGCCGACTGTACAACCAGTTTCTCCATGTTTGCAGTAAAAGACCGCAAAAGTATACGACACCGCCCCATGCCATTGCGACCACCATCACATGGGCATTAAAGAGCAATATGCCAAAAGAGGTGAATTACGCTCAACACATCCATGAGCAAGTAATTGCCATGCACAACGAGAAGCCAAAGTACATAGGAGGAGCGGAAATTCTGACAAGAATAGCTTATGAAGCTATTGGAGCTAGAGATCAGTGGCCAAAGGTTCCCTCCCAGAATGAGTGGCTTAGAGAAGCCGACGAGGAGGAAGAACAGCCCGAAGTATCCAAGAGGGCATCCACAAGAGCATGCCGGAAACTAGAAATAGTTTCAGAACCTGAAGAGGAGGTGGATGAGCCGCTTATGAAGAAAGTAAAGAAGAAGGTTGCTCCCAAGCAAACCAAAAGTCAGAAAGTGGCAAGAATGGAAAGACTAGTGGAGCAATTTAGAGCAGAAAGAGCTCTAAAGGGTGACTTTGAAGAAAAGTGGGTGCCAGACCCCACCAAAATCGGAACTAGCTCAGTCAGGCCACATGTTGATCAATACGATCAATATATTAAAGCTTATGAGGAGTCAGAGGCTATACTGGAGCAGCAACCTGTCAAGCCATACACTGAAGAGGAGGTACAGCTTTTAAAAGCTGAGCTGAAAAAGAACGACAAGGGGAAAGGGAAAGTAGATGAGTCTACTAAATCTCAAGAGAAAGACGGGCAAGCCGACAAGGGGAAAGCCAAGGAAGCTGAGGACAGATACCCCTCTATGACTGATGTACCAAGCCCGAAGAAGACGAAAAATATCGTGGAAGAGACCACAATAGAGATGGACACAGATGATTTGGAAAAGCCGAAGGCCGAGACCAAAGAAAAGGAGATAGATCTAGTGCATCAAAAGAGAAATGATTATGAGGATCTGGTAGCGATAGGATACACTGAAGCAGAGGCCCTTGAGGCAGTTTATGGGATCACCCTACAAAAACAAGATGATCGGAGAGGAACGGAGGAAAAAACAAAGAGTACAAAAGAAAGTGAAGAGAAACTGGACAAACAAAACGTACTAGAAGAGCCGAAGCCAGTGGAGGTGGTGGCAGAAAGAGCTTTAGAGTTGACAGATGAAGATGAAAAAGACATGCACATGGTGCATGAAGTGCTAGGCAAGATCAAAGAAAGATCCAGGGCAAAGGAAGTAGAGATTGAGACAGCCAAACAAAGGGAGGCAGAGTTGCAGAGGAAATTAGAGAATGCTATGACTGAATCTGAAAGTCATAAAGCATCACTCCATGATGCGGAAAACGAGAGAGACGGCTTGATACTCCAGCTAGCCGAGGCTTCAAGAGAGGTAACAAGTGCACAGGAAGCAAAGGAGCGGATATCAGATGAGTTGGAGGCAGCCAAGGATGAGCTCATTGAGCTAAGGGAAAGAGTCGAGCTCCAAGAAAGAACAATCACTAGACTTAGGAATACCCCTAGAGCTAGCAGAGCAGGAACCACAAGAAGGAACTCTCGTACCAGCTTTAGAAGACCAGATCCGAAGCTTACAAAGAGAGCTGAGATTAGAGCAAGTGCAAAGGTTGCACATTGCGGAGGGATCATTGGCCTCAGAGGAGAGGCTCACATTAGAAAATCAAACACTACGGACAGAGAATGAGGCCCTCCGCAAACAGCTCCAAGATCTACAAGAGCAACAAAGAAGAGAGACAGAGACACCACACGAAGAATCAGGTGGAGCAGCCATAGAGCTACCAGAAACTGGAGAGGCAACCACAATTGAAGATCCAGCCCTAGCTCACGAGGTGGCCTCGACTTCAGGAATCTCTGAAGAAGAAGAACAAAGGCTCCATGACCAAATAGAAAAGTGAGCAGAGGAGAGTGCCAAGGAGGAAATGGAATGGGAGAGGAGACTCCTCATCTCCATTAGACTTCAGGGATTAGACACAAAAGTGCTCCATGAAGAGTGGATGCAACCCAGCCTGCCTTTCCCTTTGATGAAATTTGAAGTGCTAAAGATGAAAAAGAGAATAGAGGAGGAGCAGTATGTCGCTCTTTACGAAGGCGACATCACAAAGGAGGAACTGTCAAAGAAGATAGTAGATTCACAACCTAGATGGAGGAAAGGTTGGCTGAACAAATACCCAGCCTACCTAATCTACTTGGTGGAGGCACCAAAGGAGATTCGGGAGAATGCAACCTTCTGCCCGGTGCCAAGAGTCAGAAACTGGAAAGAGCATGGCAAGATTGCAGAAAAGAAGCCAAATTGTCTTAATTATCCCAGGATGCCAGGACCAAAGGCAGGAGAGAGAATAGGTAAAGCCTACATGGTGAAAACCCTAACGGGCACCATCAAGCTCTTTACTGGCTCTCCTGACCTTTCGTGTCAGATGCTCAAGAAAATCTGCAGGACTCTCTTAGCTTGCATTGAAGTGTTCGCGCCAGATAAAGCCACGACCTCGAGTCTACTATCGACGGCCGACACAGTGACTGATATGATATATGATCTTTCATTGCAGCCTTCTCCAAACGTGTTGCACCTCCTATACCAAAGGATTATGTTTTTGCCTAGCTTCCACATGCAAACATTCGAAGAAGCTTTCTACACCGGCTTTTTCACTCACGAAAGCAAAATATTCGGCCCAACCTTGACCATCGGCAACCTACGATACGAATCACATTTGCAGATGCTCAAGACAACAGGACTTTATTGACCAAGCATAAAAGTCATGTCACGGACGACATGAACGCGGAGGGGGGGAGTGTTGAGCCAGCAGAGGATCACACCCACATTTTTGCTCACACTCATCATTTTTGTAACCATTAATTGTAATCAATGTCTTTCCGACATTGATTTTGATTGGAGACATTCATTAAGTAACGGGACTCAATTGAGTTTCCAGCTTGTAATTCCGAAGTAATTTCACTTGCTGATGTAATTAGTTAGAGATGTTCTCACCTCCAAGGCTGAGGTATATAAGCCAAAGTTTTGTAACCTAAAGGAGATAGAGTTTTATTTAATCAAAGTGAGTTTTTCGGAGCGCCGTGACTGTGTCTGAGAGAGAGAGAGAGAGAGAGAAAGAGAGAGAGAGAGTCTTATCTACTTGCTACGCGATCTACGGAGCCGCCATCGGAGAAGAGACACCGCCATTGTGTTAGCAATGGCGAGAGCTATGCACAGATACCAAGAGTGCGCGCTATCGGCTTCTATGTGTGGTAAGTTCCTACGAGCTTCGGTGTGAGTTTTCTTCCAACTCGTGTGTCGGAATGGAGCGTGCAGCATATCTATAGAACCACAACGAGTAGAGCTACGTATTAGTACCATCGGGGTCAAGTTTCGGTCACCTGTATTTTTCGGCCTGTCTTCATACGCGTTTACCGCACGGAGTGATTATAGGTTGATTTTGCAGTTCAAGTCTTTAGGGTGTTGTTCTTACCTAGTGTATAGACTTCCCCTTGAGTTTGAGATCGATTCAATGATTCTAGATCATGTTTCGTATAGCATTCGTTCGTAGTACGGATTTCAATCACTTGCGTATTTTAGAACTTAGATTTGATTTCCTTAGTAGTGATTGTCATTAGAAGGTCGAGTAGGTGATTTGACACCCACCTAGTTGTTTCCATGCGCCTGCGGGTCAAGCTCCGTCCTCGTCTGACAAATTCTGTTGTTGGTTGAGTTCTCGCTATTTAGCTTCCGCTAGCGGCATAACCGCCTTAACAGAGGAAACTGTTGATTGCTGTCTATCTTTACCAGGCACACTAGGATACAGGTTTGAACATTCAAGTAATCATTCTTCTTCTTCTTCTACTGAGTCATCGTCTTCACGGTGTATGGGTAGGAAGAAAATGTCAAAAAAGATGTAGGAAACTATAGAGGAAACCGAAGCACTTATTGTTGCTGCAAAAGCTTCTCTTTCACTTATCCCTCACTGTAAAATACAGTGGTATGTGTTTATTGAGCAAGCCAAGGCATTACTCAAGCTGTGGGATTTGCATGTGATTGTGCAAGCCACAAGAATTGAGTTTGACACAACTATCTTTAGACAGGTTCTTGATTCCTTCAATGTTGATGAAGGAAGTGCTATGGTATATGGTAGGAAAGTGTCTGTAACACCGGAGAATATTGCTTTTGCGTGCAAGATGCCAAATGAGCCAAAGCTATCTGTGACAAGAGAAAAGTAGATAAGTGCAGCGCTGAAAGAAGATGATGCTGCCAAGAAGAAACACAAAGCCAGTGTACAAGGGGTTCCAGTAGCGGGTCTGGACATTCCGCTGCTTACCGCTTTGTGGAAAAAGCTAATGTTAGCAGCTGGACACACCATATGGAGCTCGGCGGAATATTATTTTTTGTAATTATTCATTTATTGAGAAAAACTGACATTTCACCTTTGTAAATAGTGGGGCTTACAGAAGCTTCTAGATTGTATCCCATTTTTGACATTTAGATTGAGTAGATGGTTAAATTGGAACATTAGGGTTTGAGATTAAAAGGTGTTTATACCACTTTTTGACCTTAATGAAAAAAAAACCTTTGTCATTTTAAAAAGTTATGTTTGTGAGTGAGAGTACTGTGTACGAGAGAGAGTGAGAGTTTCATCTTGACACTACGCGTGCATCGGTGGTCGGAATCGAGTGTGGAGAAGTGTAGCGTGTCGCCCCCGATGAGAGCTACGCGCCAATACCTACATTGCGGGCGTACGGTCTGGTTTTGCGAGCTCAACCCCTAAGTTTCATCTGGTGATTCGGTGAGCATAGTTATCCGTTTTCGCATTTCAACATATCCACGTGTTTGCATTGAGTAGAGCTACACATTAGGCACTTTAGTTTTTAAAAACGACGACCTGCAAATTTCGACAAGACATCCTACCTGATTTTGCATCGGGTGTTTAGGGTTGGGGTTTTGGTTCATGGACCTTAGGGAGAGCGACCTATTGGTGTTAGTAGGGTATCCTTCAAGTTCTGTGGCGTTTCAAGAATGTTTGATGGGTATTCGGCTCTTGAAAGCGTTGTAGGAAATCTCCTCTTATGCACTCCTGAAGGCTGTAGCTTAGACATTGGGTAGAGACCTCTATAGGAATTAGTCGAGAGTCGGTCAAGTGTAGGTTGACACCCTGTGCTTGCTTCCATGCACCTACGGGTCGAGCTTCGTCCTTAGCTAACAAATCTTGTTAGGTGAGTTCTCGCTGTGCTGACGTCGGTCGCGGCGTATCTGCCAACATTGGCGCCGCTGCCAGGGATGAAAACCCTAGGTAGGTGACCGAGACTAGTCCTTGAGGATAGGGGTTGTCTGGCTTGCTAGAGTCCCTTTTTACATTTAGATAGGATCAGAGAGTGGAGGACTCTCTAGGTCTTAGAGGGAGTCTAGGGAGCGTGTGTCTGGACTGGATCCTTCGACTTAGGTAGACTTAGATAGCTTTTAGGCCTTAGTTGAGTTGATGAGTAGGAGTTGGAGCGGTAGAAGCGGTGAAAGGAGAGCTTGAGAGTCCGGAGAGGCGAGGAAGCAACCGAAACACCAATATCAGCATTTCACATGATGAGTAGGAGTAGGGTAAGTAGGACATCATGATTTATGATCCAGAGCACTTCATGCATGTTATACTTGTTGTTAGGTTTATCACAAGGTTGTAAAAGACGCAAAAGAGTGGTTGAAAGCTGAAGTGAAGTTCAAAAGTTGCTGTGAGTTTTCTGATAGAGCTGCAAAGCATCAGGAGCATTTCTGTCAGGAAAAAAATAAATTTTAAGCCAAGAGACATCCTACGTGTAGGATGTTTACAGGCTAATGTGGTGGGAATTTTGAAATTTTGAGTTGACCAGTGTGTTCAGAAGGTAGGTTTTACCCTATTTTCACTTGGAAAGTGGAAATTTGACCATATCTTGACAGGATAAGGCCAGATAGACTGAAATTGCCACACATCCTACCCAAATTGTGCCAAGGCATTATTTCAAGACCAAAACCATAGGGTGGCTGCATGAGCATGATCTGCATGATTTATTGAGTGCCTGAGAAAGGTTTCATCTCAATTGGGTGAGAAAATTGGGTTCTAAGCAGACTTTAGCATTTTTTGCTGAAGAGGGCTAGGACAGCTAAAATTGGGGTCTTTTGAAATCCAAACCAAAATCTAAGCATAGCACTGAGTTGCTGACATCAAGGGGAAGCTGTGGCTCAACTCTGGGGTGAAACAAACCATATTGACATCCTACGCGTAGGATGTGTTCTGTGTGATTTTGCACTCCAAACCCAGATTTGAGCATACCAAAGTGATCACCACCTCAAGAGGAGTCTGTGCTTTGCATTTGAAGCCATATTGAGCAATTAGACATGCTACGTGTAGAATGTCTCATGCATGAAATTGAAGCCAGAAACTAACTGTGGGCATAGTAGGGTGTTGTATAGCCTTAGGCAAGCCTCCTAGTCAATTTTGGTCCAAATTGGAGTTGATTTGACTGGTCAGACCAACATCAGGCTGATGGAACAGATTTTTGATCCATTGACCAGCTTATAGATGTCCAAATCAAACAATAAAAGCAGTTGTGGACTCAGCACATCAAGGGGAGTCTATAGTGCAAAAACCAGGCAAAACAGAGCAGGATGTCTATTGGGGCTTAGGGAAGTGAAAAACTGACTGAGGACTAGTACAATGATGTTCCAATTGACTTAAGAGTTCCAGAACTTCTTTCAGAAGTGAATTTGGACCTTGTTTGACCTTTTGACAGAGCAAAGATGGAGTTAAGACTTTTCAAGTAAATTGATCAACATCCGAGGGAAGTACAGTTCCAGATTAGCAAACCTAATGAAGAACATTAGAAGTGTATAAAATACAGTAGTGGTTGAGGTTAACTCTCCAGTTATACTAAGATCACCTCTAGCGGTTAAATGCTTTGATTCGATTGCCAAAATTAAACGCTTGTGTACAAATATATTCAGCGGAAAAGCAAGAAGTTGTGCAGAAAATGATCCTTTGCGAGCTGAGTAGTTGGATTTGTGTTTAGTTGCATTGCTAAGTTTGATGAATTTAAGATCAAGAAGACACATTTTTAGAGACCAAAAGGTGGCAGGTGATCAGGGTAGCTTAGTGTCCACCGAGGAGAGTGTAACTCAGGAAAGGCTAGATCCACTAGCACCGATTATTGAGGAGGGTAGTGATACTGACACTTCATCCGATAAGTCCTTCTTCATGATGGGTAGTCAATAGCCAGGAGGTTTCTCCAATGAAGGACCAATGCCAGGAGGAAGCACCTCCCTAAATCCTTTGAACGATTCCAAGTTCACTATAATCTTCTTAGAAGGAACAAACTCTAGGGGAGCCCTAATTTATTCTGACTATCGAGGATGCAAGTGTATCTGTATTGAAGAAAGGCCTGCTCAGAGACTGGAAATAATTCGATTCTATGATGATGGAGATAGATTCCGAGACAAAAAGGGGAACCACTATCTGATAGTTAGTAACTATGAGGATTACAATAGATATGGAGATAACGTGGCAAAAGGAAAAATGGTTTTAGAAACTCAAGAACCACCTCCAAACATTGATTGACCTGGAGCTCTTTTTATGTACGATAAGAAAACAACCAGGGTCTCAACCTATAATGAGAATGTGGGAATTTACAAGCATGAGAGCAAGAGAATAGTCTCCTACTTTCGATGCAAAGTACCCTATCCAAACGAATTAAGCAAAGACAAGGTTCCTTACTTATTCTCTTCTGAAATTGCTATGGGGAAGGATATCGTTTTTGTTGATAGGTACGGGCGAGAATACAAACGTATTCTCCCAGAGGAGGTAGAAAAGGCAGCAGTTCGAGAAGCATCAACATATGCCCCCGAAGAAATGCCAAGAGCCACCTACACCCCGAGCAAGTCGACAAATCCATTTTTAGAAGAGTACAACGCGACCTCACATTCTACCCGACAGCAGACATTCAACTACCAAAATCAACAAGCAACCCAGCCATCATTGCAGGCATGGCTTTGATAGAGTGTAACATTAGAACAAGACCGAAACCAAGATGGTTATCCAGCCGCACGAGGGCTAAGGGATTTACAAGAACCACCACTCTATTCACGGTATCAAGGCGAGAGTAAGCCAAAAAATCAAGGGTCAACAGAGCCTGGAAGACCACCCATAGAACGAGTTCGAAGAGATGAACCATCTCTTGAAAGAACCATCAAAAATTACAGCTTAGGAGCACCACTGGGAGAGGAACCCGCCCACTACAGAAGGCCAGACAAGGTATATAGATTGGGACAAGGAGATCCAATGATGAGATTTATAGACCATCGTAGAGATTTGTAGACCATCGTAGAATTAGTCCTTCTCAAGTGCAAAAATGGGTAAACAAGAAATACACGGGAAATAGAGATCCTAGAGATCATGTAGCAGCCTTTGTGCGTGTAATTAGAGCTGAAGAGGTGTTAGAATTCCCTAACCAATTTGTAGGGTTTGGACCGACCCTAGAAGAGGACGCTGCTACTTGGTTTGACTCTGTGGAGCGTAGAGACTTTGAGTCTATGGAGGAGGTGTTTGACGAGTTTATTGAGGAATTCTCACAAAGGGGGATAGCTCATAATATAGTCTCACAAATCCATAAATTCAAACAGAAAGATGGAGAATTTGTGCGAAAGGCAGTCCTACAACTAAAAAGATATGTTAAGTTTTGCACTTTGGAAGAACTGCCAACTCAGTCTAGACTTATGCTTATATTTATCCAAGGACTGAGGAATGCAGCTCTCCGGAAGGACTTAAATATGAAGAGGAGCACGACGTTAAATAAGTTAACTAAGGAGGCTCTTTACCTTGTAGACAATTGTGTCGTCTACAAGGAGGGTGAATTCAAGGATCTTGATGACGATTCATCCTCACAACAAAGTGGAAGCAAGTCCGCTAAGAGGACACCGAAAGAAGAAGTAGTTGTAAGCCAGGAGTAGCTTGTAGAGGAAGTGCTAAAAAAGATTAACCTATACGCCAAACCTCAGGCTAAACATCCCAAGTGGTGTGCTATTGAAAAAAAATGGACAAACCATGGGACGGAGGAATGTTATTATAACAAGGGGTATGTGAGAGAACGACCTTATGCTCCCCAGGCTTAGGTAGCATCTCCTCAACTTCCACCGATGCCTAGGTATGAAGCAGGAAACCTACCAGGACCTGTAGGTGTAGAAAGACCACAACCAGTGTTGGGGCAGCAACCACCCCTACCACAATTACGACCAGTCGGCACCTCAATAGCCTAAGGGACCCTGCTACAAGTGTGGTGGAGACCATTGGCTAAGAGACTGTCCTCATGATGAAATTATTAGATTCAACGCATATTGCATCGAGTGTGGAGTTACTCATTTGATTCTTGATTTCCCTAAGAACCCAAGCAAAGGAGCAAAAACTACCTTGAACATGCTGGAAGCAGTGCCTTCCGGTGGAGGGTCAGAAAACGAGACAATAATACTATTCAGGCAGTGACACGAGCCCAAGCTCAAAGAATGACAAACGAACCCATAATTGAAGAGCCAAAAACTGATGCCCCAAGTTCAGAAGTGAAGAATCATAAAAGCACTTGGAAAGCTAGAAAGGTGCGTATGAAAGCCAGGAGAGAATGAGAGTAAAGGGCTCTATCCGAGGAGTTAAAACACACAAAGGATAGATTAGAACGGTTAGAGGATCTTGCTAGTCTAAGCTCACACACTGCGGAAACCATAGCACCCAAGGAAATAGCAGAACCCAAAAGTGCAAGATCAGGAGGACGAGTGTTGGCAAAAAAGGTAAATGAGCAGTTAGAAGCACTTTTAAAAGCTTACGAAGCCAGACTCAAAAACAACGAAACCCAAGAGCAAAGATGGATGAATTATCCATATGCTGAAATAGAAAAATAGAGGTTGGAAATGTGTAGAAATTAGATGATTGAAACAGCTCAATCCTTGATAGAAAACCTGCTTGGTAAACTTGCAAGTTGGCATGAAGTACCAGCTCCAACCCCTATCAAACCAGCTTTAGAGAAACAAGTAGAAACGAAGGAGAGACTCACGAATGCCTCTGAGTCTAGGAAAGAACCTATCATAGTGCCAAATACAACAGATGAGACAAGTGATGGTTTTCAACCTAAAACATTTGTAGAAATGGGTAAGGATTGTAACGGTCTAGATGATCTGTGGAATCAATCCGTGATGCCAACGAAGCTAACCGGGTGAGTTACCAAATGAATAGACCGAGAAATGAGAAAAATGAGATCTTACCTCGTATTGAAGAATTTGAGGCAAGATCACAAATGAACTTTGATATGCATTTACAAGGGGGATATCAGGGATCAATTAGTTTGGGGCACAACCAACCAGACTCGCTAAAAACTCTACCCTCTTACCTAGGAGAGTATGAAGCCAAGTGTGAGGTGAGAGAAATCCCATCCCAAAGACTTTCTTCTAACAGAGTGATGGATTCACAAGGGTTGATTGGGTTGCTGTCCACCCATGTGGCATGTCGAATCACATTAGCCGAACTCCTGAGGTTACGACCAAACATGTGGACCACCGTAGGCAAATGCTTAGAAAAATTTGGAGTGAAAGACCCCACCTCGAAGCTTCAAGAAGGGATCAGAGAATTGGACAAGCCTCAAATAAACACTAGGCCGATACCTTTAAACAAGGTTGGAGAATATTGCGAGGGAGAAGATGGAAACACCATGCTACCAGTAGAATTCCAAGGAGTAGTTTCCAAAGCTATTCTTGATAGTGGACCAGTAGTCGCTATTGTCACCAAGGAAATCTGGAAAAAATGGGAAAAACCGGCTTTGAGAGCTACCAGAATGAAATTGGAATTGGCAGCTGGGTTCATGGAAAATCCTCTAGGACTCTTAGAAAAAGTAATTGTCACCTCGTGCGGAATCGAGTATGAGCACACATTTGCAATAGTCGATTTCGACAAAAAGAACAATTACGAGATCATCTTGGGAAGACCATTCATGAGACAATTAAAGATGGTCCAGGATTGGGGTTACGACCACATATACCTCAGACATGGCGAGACTACAACCAAAATACACCTAAAAGACCATAGTTACAAAGATGTAAACCAGACACTAGTAATAGAGTTTGATTCGGCTACATTGGCAAAGATTGAACTCCCAGCATGGTTAGTGCAACAAAAAGAGCTATGGATGTGCGGAGCTTCACATTGTGGGAGCTTAAAAAAAGAGGAATGCATCTTAGAAAGAGCTATTGAGGACAAGGATTATATTCTGGAACCTTTTCTTGAAGATGCCTTGGAATCTCTGGGATGGGAACACATACTAGCAACGTTGGATGTCTGTACCATTACAGATATTCCAACGATAAAATTTTGTGATAAGGATGGCTATGATGTGCTACCCTATTACATGGTAATCCTTATACGAGGAGGAGATGAGATTGTAGAACCACCAGAACAAGAAGAGTTTTATAACTCCTGTGAGAATCTGGAGATAAATAACGATGCAGACAACGAGTGTTCAGACAACTCAAGCGAGCGTGGGGAGAAAACAAAGAATATCAAGTTTTATGATTTTGCTAATCAGCACCCTAGACGCCAGGGATGCTATAGGAAAAAACGAGCAGAAAACAAAATGAGCGAGAACCTGATGCCCAGGATAAAAGATAAAACTCACTATCTAATGCTTGTCAAAGCAGAGGATTGTGTAAAAGACCAAATATCAGGAAGATTCTCGAGAGCTCAAAGGGAATGGAGGAAAGAGGAAATAAAACAAGTACGGAAAGCTAAAACAGAAACAAAATCAAAAAAATCTCAAGAATCAAAACAAGAAAAAACAAAAGACCCAGAGTGGACCAAATTGGAGCGTAAAAAGAAATAACAAGAACTAAAACGGTCATTACGAGAGGTATGGACTACTGAGGGAGAAAGTGATGGTAAGGAGGAGTCAGAAAAAGGAAACATAAATGTACCATCACACTATCGGAAATTCACCATCCATGATAGAAAAATCACAATGACACCACCAGTCAGGGAAAGAATAAACCAGGAATCTTATGATGGGCCGGAAAATGCAAAACGGATAGACCTCGCTGAACCAGGTGAAAAGCCTCAGCCAATATATATCGCAACTGATTTAGAGCCTAAAGAAGAAGAACAGTTAACACAACTTCTCAAGAAGTATAAAAATGTGTTTGCATGGTCCTACAAAGACCTCAAAGGAGTTGATCCATCGATATGCCAACATACAATTCCTTTGAAATCAGATGCCAAACCTTGCAAACAGCGTCCTTATATATATAATGACACATTTGCTAAACGAATCAAAGAGGAGATTGACAAGCTGATGGATGTTCAATTCATCTATGAAATCGAACATACAGATTGGGTGTCACCCATTGTGGTTGTCCCCAAAAAGAACGGAAAGTTGCGAGTGTGTGTGAACCTCAAAAAGGTAAATGCAACCACCATAAGGGATAATTATCCCTTGCCGATCACAGAACATGTACTTGAGAGGGTGGTCGGGAAACGGGCTTATTCCTTTCTAGATGGGTTTTCAGGGTATAACCAACTGACAATTGCAATAGAGGATCAACACAAAACAACGTTTGCCAAAGAATGGGGAATCTATCCGTATAGAGTTATGCCTTTTGGCTTAACCAATGCACCATCTACCTTTCAAAGGTTAATGAATCATGCGTTCAAAGAATACCTGAGAATGATCTTGGAAATATACATGGATGATCTTTGTGTACACTCTCTTCTATGAGAGGAACATATTGACCATTTACAAAAGGTATTTGAGAAATTCAAAACATATCGAATATGTCTTAACCCGGAAAAGTGCATTTTTATGGTTAGGCAAGGCCGCATCTTAGGACATATTGTTTCAAGAAATGGCATAACCACTGACCTAGATAAAACCAAAGTCATAGTAGACTTGTCCAGGCCTACTAATGCGAAACAAGTACAATCCTTCATGGGATACTGCGGATATTATCGAAGTTCATATATATGTATGCTGTCATTGCACAACCGAGGCACAACCTCTATATCATTTGTTAGTCAGTTTCGATTGGACTGAGGAGTGTGAAACTTCATTCCAAAAGCTTAAGGAAAACCTTGTATTAGTACCTGTACTTAAAGCACCAGACTGGGAAAAGATATTCCATGTTCACATTGATGCATCTGCATATGCAATTGGGAGTATTTTGGCTAAACTTGGAGATGGAACAATGGATTTTCCAGTTTTGTTATGCAAGCTGACAGTTAAATAGTGCAGAAAATAACTACACAAACACTGAAAGAGAGGGGTTAGGAATGATTTATGTTGTAAAGAAATTTTGGCATTATTTGCTCGCAAACAAATTTGTGTTCTTCACAGATCATCAAGCTCTTTTGTATCTGGTAAATAAACCATGCAATATCGGGAGAATTTTACGCTGGTTTATTATATTGCTAGAGTTTGATTTCACAATGGTGGTCAAAAAGGGTACAACACATCTACGTGCGGATCATCTTTCAAGGCTACAAAACGGGGAAGCTTCTGAAGGAGTAGATGATGACATACCTGACGCTTATCTTTTCAATATTGAAATGATACCCAAATGGTCTCAAGAAATTGTTAGCATTCTTTTCTTTGGAGGTAGGTTTGATAACAAGGAAGAAAAATCCAAACAGCAAACAATTCAAAAAACAAAAAACTTCCAGTTGATTGCAGGACGATTGTATCGCCTAGGCTCGGACCAAATTCTACGATTATGTATAAATCCGGAGGAATTCGAGTGTTATCTTGAAGAAGCACATGTCCAGGATTGTGCATTTCATTGTTCAACAATGAAAACACACCAAAGACTGAAACAATTAGGGGTTTATTGGCCAACTATGTATGCTGACACACATGCTTATGTTAACAATTGTACTATATGTAGTGCCAAACGACCAGTGGATCATGCGACATTGTTTCAGGTAAACATTGCACCTGCATGGAGTCAATATATCATTGATTTCTTAACCACAAGGACGTTTCCTGAAAACATAACAAGAGCATGAAAAAGGGCTATAGAGCTGGAGGCTCGCGACTATAATTTAATTGGGAACCAACTCTATAAGCGAGGAAAGGACAATCAACTTAGAATCTGTGCAAGTGAAAGTGAATACCTGCTGATTCTAGAACACGCACATGGAGGCATAAGAGGAGGCAATTTTTCAGGTGATAAGACGGCAAAAATTTTCTTAACCACAGGAATATGGTGGCCTACATTGCATATGGATATTGAGGAGTTTGTAAAGCGTTGTGACGCATGTGAGCGCACCAAGGTGGCAATAAAGAAGATGAGATGCCATTACAGCCAATGATGGGAGCAAGGGAATTTGCAAAATGGGGCATTGATTTTGTGGGACCTATTTCACCCCCTGCATATCGCACCCATACCCAATATATCATTGTGGCTACGGACTATCTCACAAAATGGACGGAAGCCAAGGCAACACAAAAAACAGGCACAAGAACCATTGCAGAATTTTTGTATGAGAATGTCTTTGTACGATACGGATTACCAATATAAATTGTCAGTGATCGAGGAACACATTTTCTTAATGAAGTCATTGAATATCTGCTAGAGGAATTCATGGTGATACATAGAAAATCTGCTCCATATCATCCACAGGAAAATGGACAAGCTGAGGCCACAAATAAAACACTATGCATGGTTCTCACAAAAATTGTATTAGGGTCAAGGAAAAACTGGGATCAACAGCTACACTCAACAGTATGGGCATACAGGATAGCTTACAAAACATCAATAGGAACAACACCGTACAACATGGTGTTTGGTATAAACAGTATATTACCCATATAATTTTTAATTCCAACTCTACAAGTAGGGAAACACTTAGAATGGACAGGGCATGAGCTCTCTTCAAGAATAGATGATCTTGAAAAGCTAGATGAACTTCGCTTGAGAGCTGTGGATTCGATCTATGCTAAAAAGAGAAGACAAAAAAGAGTTTTTTGACAAGCATGTGCGCATAAAAGAGTTCAAAATAGGTGATTATGTACTTGTTTATACCTTGAAACAACATGCCAAGAAACTTAAAAAGCGAGGGATGGGACCCTTTGTGATTAGTGACTTATCACAAAGTGGAGCTGTCAAGCTTGCTACATTAGTAGGTGAAGAAATGCCAAATTGGATTAGTGGATGTCGATTAAAAAAATATCAGTTACCACTAACACAGGATATGCTTCAATAAATCCATCAAGAAAAACAACGGATGAAGGAGAAACAGAGGGTATGGGAAGAAGCCCAAGTAGAAGCAAAAGAACGTATTGGCAAAAGACGGCTTCTACGACAACAACAACAATGTGGATCACCTTTTCGAATAAATGCTATTCGACTAACGAATTTTTATGAAGACACAATGGAGCCAATAATTGCAATCAAAGTGGGTACAATCAATTTGAATCGATAGCTTTGCTTGATTCTGGAACTCAAGCAAATCTAATCTCTTACAGATTATACAAATAGCTCTAGCCCAAACATCAACTACATCCTACTCCACAAGTGCTAGAAAGTAGTATATCACATTCGCTAAAAATAGTGGGCTGGACTATATTGCATGTACAAGTACATCAATATATTTACCCACACAAGTTTTATGTGGTCGGGGATGAAATCATACAACACCCCATGTTGTTGGGACAACCTTGGCAAAAAGAGTATGATGTACAAATAGATTGGAATGCGGATGCAGTCAGAATTCAGCATGCACAAGAACAACAGGTGGTACCTTTGCTCAGCAACCTCGGAAGAACCAGCTGGAGGAAACATAATCAAGGGAGAAAGAGCCAAAAGGATGGGTGCCACTAAAGAACAAAATGGCTGTTGGAGCTATATATGGCTCACTCTACTCAACTTGGTCTCACCTATATATTTGTATCTTGTCCTCAATATGAATCAGTCTTTGGGAGCGTATATGGTGTCTCTCTTGTCTCGTCTCTCTCTCTTTCTCTCTACATCTCAACATGGTATCAGAGCGGTAACGATCACGCACCGATTCAATTCATGGTGACAAAACAATATGTGTATGCGATTCGCATGTAAGATTCAAAATTGCTACAAATTTTATTTTTGAGTGTTGATTCTTGTTAACTGTGGTTGTTTTGTGTTAAGAAGAATATGATTAGTGTTTTATGTGGCGTTTATTGCTAATCAATCTAATCGTTGATTACGTTTTCTTATTGATGACACCCTGAACTTCATCTCAATTTTTCGAGGTATTCTGCTCAAAATTTGGAGAAATGGGAAAAGCGCAATAACACTTTTCATCCAAAACTTGTTCGTCTCCTCGAGCTCTTCGATTTGAGTTCTAGGTTTGCGTCAATCGGAGTTCGCAGCAGAAAGTTATGTTGTTTTTACTACAATTGAGCTTGACGCAACTTTCTTCGTCCTACTTCTTCGTGAAGCGTCTGCGATTGTTTTTCTTATTTTGGCGTTACCTTTTTCGAGGACATTTAGCTTTTTTCTATTCGTATTGTGGCCTTCAATCTAGCGTCTCACGCCACTCTATTTTGAGGACTCTTTTAATATTAACGTCTCCTTTACCTTGCCTTTTTTGGGTAACGTCTCTCACATCTTTGGACGTTCCTTGAGCATCCTTCTTACGTTTATCGTTGACAACGTAGTCCTCATATCTCTCTCATTATCAATTGCGGCCTTCACCATATATGGTGTGCAGATTCTACGATCTTATCTTATACGTCTTCTCGCAACAAGATATGGCTATGAATATTCTCGTCAACGGCTTTCCTTCTGGCCAGCGTTCTGTTCCTCCTTTCCAAGGTCAAGGATTTCCAGGCTGGAAAGCAAATATGTTGTTAATTCTTGAAGGCGATGAACTCTCCGATGTTGTTCTTGGAAATCGTGTTTGTCCATCTCAGCTTGTTGATACGGATAATGATAACGTGCTTAGCACTGAAGGAACTATATTTGAAGATTGGAATGTTGCCTATACGGATTGGCAACGACATGATAAAGCAGCTCGTCGGTATATTCTTTCTACTCTTACTGATTCCCTTTTGCTTGAGATGTATGAACTGCCTACTTCCCACGACGTATGGAAGTACCTTATTGCAAAATTTCAAAATAAATTTGTTACAGAAATACTGTATTTGAGAGGGTTGCTTAACAAGTTACAATATAAAGTTGGTACTGCCATGACGGGATATATTGAATCTTTCAAATCTATTATTAATCAACTTGCCGCTGCCGGTGATCCTGTTCCACAAAAGCAACTGATTACACTTCTCCTTGATACGGTGAAGGACTCTTCTTATGATAATATTGTTACTATTCTCTCTAATAAAGATGGTCTTGATTTCGACCAAGCCTGCATGTCTTTAATTGAATACTCTCAACATCAAGAACGTCATAATGCTGGTCACGATACAACTATGATTTCACAAGAGGAGAGTGAGTCACAACAGATGAAACATGCTTTTTATGCTCGAAGGCGTCCATTTCAACGAGGAAACCGCAGAGGTGGCCGTCGCGGTAATATTTTCTCTCGTCTCAAATTTCCTAATAAGAAATGTTCTTACTGCAATAGAAATGGCCATACTGAAGATGATTGTTGGGCACGTCAATATGATGAAGAACATAATATTACCACAAAACAACCACGTTTATCTAGAGACTCTTCTTCTTCTTGTTGTGAATATTGTGGACGATCCGATCATCCCACTCATATGTGCTATAAGTGTTGACTCGAAACAGATCGGAATAGAGCATATGCTACTGAACATCGAAACAACATTGTACCAGAAACAAGTTGCGTCCTATGTTCAGTTTCTCCAGACATAATACTTCATGTACGTGATGGATCACTTTTTATTGTCAATTCTGGTGCTACAGGAAATATGACATATCAGTCTAAGTGGCTCCATAAATATCATCCACTACCAGTTCAACGTGTTGTTTATCTTGCTGATGACACTACTTGTCAAGTAAAGGGTATTGGAGACTTATATCTTGGTACCTTATCTTCTTCCACTCGAATTTTGCGAGGATTATTACATGTATCAGATCTTCAACGTAATCTTCTTTCAGTTGCTAGACTTGTTGATCTTGGTATGTTTGTTGGATTTGATCATACCAAATGCCGAATTGAGAAAGATGGACAGACTATAGCCACTGCTCCTCGAAACGGTAATTTTTTTGAACTCTCTCTCAACGATGTTGTAGCAAATGTTGTCACTGCTCCAGGTGATCATGATTGCAAAGTATGGCATCACCGTTTTGTTCATGCTGATTTCTCAAAACTCCTTGATCTTCAACGTCGTGATCTTGTTCATGGCATGGATCTTAAAGCCCATCCCCATATGGGAATTTGTGAATTTTGTGCTCTTGGGAAACACAATCTTAAACCCTTTCCTCTTTCAAATACAACTCATTCTCATGACATATTGGATCTTGTTCATACTGATATATGTGGACCTCTACCTTCTTCGAGATCACAATATCGCTACTTCATTACTTTCATTGATGATTTCTCAAGGTATACCGGCTGTATTTCTACTTAGACAAAAATATGAAGCCTTATCTATTTTCAAACAATTCCACAAGGCTGCGGAACATCAAACTGGTCGTCGCCTTAAGAAGCTTCGTAGTGACAATGGAGGCGAATATGTTTCTCGAGAGTTTGTGAGTTACTGTGCTAACATTGGAATTCATCATGAACACACTATTCCATATTCGCCTCAACAGAACGGCGTTGCTGAACGAAAGAATCGCACTATTCTCAATGTTGTAAGGTGTATGCTGATTCATTCTGGCTTATCTCGTGTTTTCTGGGCTGAAGCTACTTTGACAGCAGTATTTATTCAGAATCATCTTCCTACTACTACACCCTCTGGTAAGATACCCATCACAGCATGGACAGGTGACATTCCTTCTGTATCTCATTTTCGAACCTTTGGATGTATTGCTTATATTCATGTTCCCAAAGAAACATGAACAAAGCTTGATGCTCTTGGTCTTAAAGTTATTTTTATTGGATATTCTGACACTTCCAAAGGCTACAAATTCTATGACCCTTCCTCCAAGAAAGTAATTTTGAATCGTGATGCTACTTTTAACGAATAGCTTATGGGAGGCTCATGGTCCATG
The DNA here is from genome assembly GCF_014529385.1 of Adiantum capillus-veneris. Lineage (NCBI taxonomy): Eukaryota > Viridiplantae > Streptophyta > Polypodiopsida > Polypodiales > Pteridaceae > Adiantum > Adiantum capillus-veneris. The sequence goes on from NC_140931.1 coordinate 194,155,364, forward strand.
GATGATTCTGATGATACTAAATCATTGCTTTAAGATTTTCCATTTCTTTCAGAAGATGAAACTCTTCCTATAGAGCAACTTTCCTCTTCACAACCATCCATTCTGAATGTTGCCAATGATGATATTGATATTTTTATTGATCTGCCTATTGATTTTGAACATGGCTCATGTCATGTTTATGATGACGATATTACTGATAATGCTTTTTCTACTTCTGAAGATCCCGTTACTTATGATGAAGCTATCTCTTCACCACAAACGGATCAATGGCAAGAGGCTATGGAAGCAGAGTACGATTCTCTTATCTCTAAAGGTACATGGATACTAACTGAATTACCTCCTGGTCGTACAGCTATTGACAAAAGTCAAAGAAAATGGATCTTTTGACAAGTTCAAGGCGCGTTTAGTTGCAAAAGGTTACTCCCAAGTAGCTGGTGTTGATTATCAAGAGACTTTTTCACCAGTTGTTTGCATTACAAGTGTTTGAGTTTTATTGGCATTTGTTGTTCAATTTGATTTAGAAGCTCATCAAATGGATGTGCGAAATGCTTTTCTTAATGGTGACTTGGAAGAGGAAATTTATATGGAACAACCAGAAGGGTTTGTTATTCCAGGTAAAGAAGACCTTGTTGCTCAACTCCATAAGGCATTATATGGTCTGAAACAAGCTTCGCGAGCCTGGTATACAAAATTTGATCTTTTTCTCACCTCTAGAGGATTCATTTATTGCTCTTCAGACCCCAACTTATACATAAAACGCCAAGGTAGCAGTTTTGTGATTCTTGCTCTTTATGTGGATGATACCATCCTTGTTTCCAATGATTTGGGATTTCTTCAGCAAGTGAAAAAGTTATTGTCTTCTGTATTTGATATGGTGGATCTTGGAGAGATTCACTCGTGTCTTGGCATTCAAATCCAACGGAACCATACAAAAGGTATTTTATTCCTTCGATAGTCAAAGTTTATTGCAGATACTATTCAAAAATTTGGTATGGAATCTGCACATTCAGCCAACACACCTTGTCTTGCGAGATCTACGAAGAACACTTATGACAATGGCGATCAACTTGTCACAAATCAACCTTATGCTAACTTGATTGGATGTCTTCAGTTTGTTGGCATGAACACTCATCTTGATATTCTGTTTACTGCTAATTATCTTGGACAACATCTTGCATGTCCTTCTCTTAAGCATTGGTCTGCTGCAAAGCGTGTATTGAAATACTTGAAAGGCACCACAGATTTTGGTTTAGTCTATCGACGACAACTCACATCGGACTCTATGCAATCTCTTTCTCTTTTGGGTTACACAGATGCAGACTGGGCAAGCTCACATTTATCTATGCAATCTACTAGTGGAAATTGCTTCTTTATAAATGGTTGTCTTGTTTCTTGGACCAACAAGAAACAACGTTGTGTTGCAGTTTCTACGACTGAGTCAGAATATGTTGCGGCATCACTTGTAGCTCGTGAGTTGATTTGGCTTCGACAAATGCTGGTTGATATTGGTCACTCTCCTCTTTCTAGCACACCCTTGCGGTGTGACAACCAAGTGCTATTAGTCTTGCAAAAGACTATGTTCAACATAATAAGTCAAAGCACATTGTTGTCCATTATCATTATGTCAGGTATGAAGTACGCAAAGGAAACACTATGGTTGAATATTGTCCAAGTGACCAGATGATTGCAAACATTTTGACCAAAGGTCTCAACGAGTCACGTTTCATCCTCTTGCGCTCTGAGCTTGGAGTTGTGAGCTTGGAGTTGCTTCAGCCTCACTCTTTCTAGATTAGCTTCTTTGCTATTGTAATAGCTTTGTACATATGACATTGAAATCTTTTAGGTACCATGCACTATGCATACTCCACATTTGCACATTGTGATCTCTAAGTCACTTGAACATTTGTACATAGATGCACAATTCACTTTCACATCATCATCACTGGTTCATATTTTCACATTGTATAGGGGCTTGGGTTTTTTCCTTGAACTCCCCAAGGGTTTTTTCATCCAAAGCTAGAGACCTTTGTTTGAGTAGGGGTCTTGGAGCTATATATGGCTCACTCTACTCAAATTGGTCTCACCTATATATTTGTATCTTGTCCTCAATATGAATTAGTCTTTGGGAGCGTATATGGTGTGTCTCTTGTCTTGTCTCTCTCTCTTTCTCTCTACATCTCAACAATGGCAAACAAAAAGGGAACTGCCAACCATGTTCACTACAAACATCCAACCAAAAACCAAATAGACCGCAGTGCCAAGATCAAGGTTAGCAACACACGAAAAACGAGTATGGGTGTGGAAGAATAGAGGTGACATGGCAGACAAACCACAATACAGCAGAGGAAGTCACCGGAAGCAGAGAGTTCAACCAAAAACCAAGGGACTAAAAAAGATATAGATCCCAAAACAAATGCTCAACAACAACTTAAGTGCGACTCGCATTTGGATCCCGAAACCAAATGTTAGAAGCTGGACACACCCCACGGCATCTAACTACTCGAAGGTCTATTATTTTTGTAATTATTCATTCATTGAGGAAAACCCGATTTTCCACCTTGTAATTATTGGGACTTATAGAAGTTTCCAGATTGTATCCCAGTTTTGATAGTTATATTGAGTAGATGGTTGATTTTGGTATTTTAGGGTTTGAGACATTATAAGGTATATATACCACTTTTTGACCTTAATGAAAAACCTTTTGTCATTAAAAAAAAACTTTGAAGTCTGTGCGTGAGCGTACTGTGTATGAGAGAGAGTGTGTGAGCTTCATCTTGATGCTACGTGTGCTCCGGTGGTCGGAATCAAGTGCGGAGAAGTGCAGCATGTTGCCCCCGACTAGAGCTACGCGTCGATACCAACATTGCGCGCATACGGTCCGACTTTGTGAGGTCCTTCTTTGAGCTTCATCGGTTGTTTGGGTGATCATATGCTGTCCGATTTTGCATTGCAGCCAGCATATCCACGCGTTCACATTGAGTAGAACTACACATTAGGCACTTTAGATTTCGGAAATGAAGACCTACAGATTTCGGCCAGACATCCTACGTGTTTCTGCACCGGGTGTTTTGGGTCGGGATTTTGGTTCATAGACCTTAGGGAGAGTGACCTATTGGTATAAGTAGGGTCTCCTTCAAGTTCTATGGTGTTTCGAGATTGTTTGATGGGTGTTCGGCTCTAGAAAGCGTTGTAGGAAGTTTCCTCTCTTGCACTCTTGAAGGCTGTGACTTAGACAATTGGTAGAGACCTCTGTAGGAATTGGTTAGGAGTCGGTCGAGTGTAGGTTGACACCTTATGCTTGCTTCCACGCGCCTACGGGTCGAGCTTCGTCCTTAGCTGACATTACATGTTAGCTGAGTTCTCGCTGTGCTGACGTCCGTCGTGGCGTATCCGTCCAACATTGGCGCCGCTGCCGGGGACGAAAACCTTAGGTAGGTGATCGAGACTAATCCTTGAGGATTGGGGATTTTTGGCTTGCCAAGAATCTCACTTTACATTTAGATAGGATCAAAGGGTGGAGGACTCTCTAGGTCTTAGAGGGAGTCTAGGAAGCGTGTGTGTAGCCTAGATCCTTCGACTTAGGTAGATGAGGTTGACTTAGGTAGTTTTAGGTAGTAGTCGAGTTCTAGAGTAGGAGTTGGAGTGGTAGAAGTGGTGAGAGGAGAGCTTGAGAGTCTGGAGAGGCCAAAAAGCAATCAAAAACACCATTATCACCATTTCACATGATAGGTAGGAGTAGAGTAAGTAGGACATCATGATTCAGGATCTAGAGCATTTCATGCATGTACACTTGCTTGGTAGAATCATTACAAGTTTGTAAAAGACACAAAAAGACACAAAAGTGTGTTTGAAAGCCTAATTGAAGTCAGAAAGTTATGTGAGTGTTTTTGATAGATCTACAGAGCATCAGGAGCATTCTTGTCAGAATAAACTTTAATTTTAAGCCAAGAGACATCCTACGCGTAGGATGTCTACAAGCCAATCTGGGAGGAATTTTGGGATTTTGAGTTGACCAGTGTGTTCAAAAGGTAGGGTTTACCCTAATTTCAAATGGAAAGTGGAAATTTGGCCATATCTTGACAGGATAAAGCCAGATAGACTGAAATTGCCAGACATCCTACCCAAATAGTGCCAAAACATTACTTTGAGACCAAAACCATAAGATGGCTGCATGAGCATGTCTTGCATGATATATTGAGTGACTGAAAGCGGTTTCACCTCGTTTGGGTAAGAAAATTGGATTCAAAGCGGACTTTAGCACTTTTGACTGAAAAAGAAAAAACATCTGAAATTTGGGACTTTTGACATCCAAACCAAAATCTAAGCATACCACTGAGTTACTGACATCAAGGGGAAGTTGTGGGACAAGTCTGGGGTCAAACAGGCCAAAAAGACATCCTACGCGTAGGATGTCTTCTGAGTGATTTTGGACTCCAAACTGAATTCTGAGTATACCAAAGTGATCAGCAACTGAAGGGGAGCCTGGGCTTTGAGTTTGAAGCCATTTTGAAGAAAAAGACATCCTACGCATAGGATGTCTAATGCAAGAAATTGAAGCCAAACTTTGACTTTGAGCATAGTAAGGTGTTATATAGCCTAAGGCAAGCCTCCTAGTCAATTTTGGTCCAATTTGGAGTTGATTAGACTGATCAATACCAGCAACAGGCCGTCGGAACAGATTTCTAACTCATTGACCAGCTAATAGGTGTCCAAATAGGTATGATTGTTTCATTTTCCGATCCTCCACTGGAAGGTACTGTTTCTAACATGTTCAAGGTGGTTTTTGCTCCTTTCCTCGAGTTTTTAGGGCAATCGAGAATCAAATGAGTAATTCCACATTCTGGGCAATACGCATTGACTCTAATGATTTCATCATGAGGACAGTCTCTCAGCCAGTGGTCTCCACCACACTCGTAACATGGTCCCTTGGGTTGTTGAGGTGCTCCTTCAGTCCCTCTTTGTTGGTAAGTATGTCTCTGTCCGCTCATGCCTCCATTGGATATGAACATCAATGTTCGTTCATCTAGGCTATATCTTCCTTCTCCCACGGCCTGTGAAGCAGTTGGTGGTCCTTGATTCCCCATCATGCTCCATGGTTCTGGTGTCGAGGGTTCTTCCGGTGGATAATAGACAGGGTTTGCCGCATATCCATTTGGATCTTCATAATATGCATGCATAGACACCAAAGCCTTTTCTTCTGATTCAGTTACTATTGGTGTGTATCTTATACCAACTGGTCATAATCCTGGTAGGGGTGGTTGTTGTCCCAACACCGGTTGTGGTCTTTCTACACCTACAGGTCTTGGTAAGTTGCCTGCTTGATATCTAGGCATCGGTGGAACTTGAGGGGAATCTACTGGAGCTTGGGGAGCATAAGGTCTCTCTCTCACATATCCCTTGTTATAATAACATTCCTAGGTCCCATGGTTTGTCCATTTTTATTCAATAGCACACCACTTGGGCTGTTTAGCCTGGGGTTTGGTGTACAAGTTGATCTTTTTTAGCACTTCATCTATGAGCTGCTCCTGGTTTACCGTTACTTCTCCTTTCGGTATTGTCTTAGAATACTTGCTTCCACTTTTTTGTGAAGACAAATCGTCATCAAGGTCCTTGAACTCCCCTTCTTTGTAGACCGCACAATTGTCCACAAGGTACAGAGCCTCCTTGGTCAACTCATTCAACGCCGTGCTCCTTTTCATATGTAAGTCTCTCTGGAGATCTGCATTCCTTAGTCCTTGGATGAATATCAGCATAAGTCTGGACTGAGTTGGCAGTTCTTCAACAAGACAGAACTTAACATATCTTTTTAGTCTTAGGGCTGCCTTTCGTACATATTCTCCATCTTTCTGTTTGAATTTATGGATTTGTGAGACGGTATTATGAGCTATTCCCCTTTGAGAGAATTCCTAAATAAACTCGTCAAACACTTCCTCCATCGACTCAAAGTCTCTACGCTCTACAGAGTCGAACCAAGTGGCAGCATCATCCTCTAGGGTTAGTCCAAACCCTGCAAATTGGGTGGGAAAATCTAACACCTCTTCGGCTCTAATTACACGCACAAAGGCTGCTACATGATCTCTTGGGTCTTTGCTTCTTGTGTATTTCTTGTTTACCCATTTTTGCACTTGAGAAGGTCTAATTCTGCGATGGTCTACAAACCTCATCATTGGATCCCCCTGTCCTAGTCGATACACCTCCTCAGGCCTTCTGTAATAGGCTGGTTCCTCTCCCAATGGTGCTCCTAAGCCATAATTTCTAACGGTTCTCGCTGGAGGTGGTTCTTCTCTTCGAAATCGTTCCATGGGTGGTCCTCCAGGCTCTGTCGACCCTTGAGTATTTGGCTTACTCTCTGCCTGATACCTTGAATAGAGTGGTGGTTCTTGCAAATTTCTGAGCCCTCGTGCGGCTTGATAACCATCTCGGTTTCGGTCTGGTTCCATTGTTGTACTCTGTCGAAGCCACGCCTGCAATGATGGCTGGTTTGCTGGTTGGTCTTGGTTGATGAATGCTTGCGGTCAGGTGGAATGTGAGGTTGCGTCATACTCATCTGAAAAAGGATTCGTTGACTTGCTTGGGGTGTGGGCGGCTCTTGGAACTTCCTCAGGGGCATATGCTGATGCTCCTGGACCTGTTGCTCTCTCTACTTCCTCTGGGAGAATACGTTGGTATTCTCGCCCGTATCTATCAACAAAAAATTTGCCCTTCCCCGTAGCAGTTTCATAAGAGAATAAGTAAATAACCTTGTCTTTGCTTAGTTCTTTTACGTATGGTTCTTTGCTACAAAAGTAAGAGACTATACCCTCGCTCTCATGTTTGTATATTCCCACATTCTCATTATAAGTTGGAACCCTGGTTGTTTTCTTATCATACATAAATATAGCTCCGGTCTGATCAATGTTTGGTGGCGGTTCTTGAGTTTCTGAAACCATTTTCCCTTTCTCCACGTTATCTCCATATTTGTTGTAATCTTCAGGGTTACTAACTATTAAATAGTGGTTCCCCTTTTCGTCTCGGAACCTATCTCCATCATCATACACTCAGATTATCTCCAACCTTTGAGCTGGCCTCTCTTCGATACAAATGCACTTGCAACCTCGATAGTCAGAATAGACTAGGGCTCCTCTCGAGTTTGTTCCCTCCAAGAAGATCACCGTGAGCCTGGAATCATTCAAAGGATTTTGGGAAGTGCTTCCTCCTCACATAGGTCCATCATAGGTGAAACCTCTTGGCTGTTGACTACCCATCATGAAGAAAGATTTGTCTGACGAAGTGTCAGTATCACTACCTTCCTCAATAATCGGTGCTAGCGGATCTAGCCTTGCTTGAGTTACACTTTCTTCTGTGGACACTAAGCTACCTTGGTCACCTGCCACTTTCTGGTCTCTAACAATGTATCTTCCTGATCTTAAATTCATCTAACTTATCAATTCAATTTATCACAAATTCAACCACTCACCTGGGAATGGGTCAGTTTCTGCACAACTTCTTGCTTTGTTGCTGAATATACATGTACACAAGCATTTTAATTTCGGCAATTGAATCAAAGCATTTATCTGCTAGAGGTTATCTTAGTAATGATTGGTATAACTGAAGAGTTAATCTCAACCACTACTAAATTTTATACAATGCTGCTGTTCTGGATTAGGTTTGCTAATCTAAAACAGTACTTCCCTCTGATGTTGGTCAATTTACTCGAAAAAGTCTGAATTCAGTCCTTGCTTCGTCAAATGGGCAAACAAGGTCCAAATTCACTTTTGAAAGAAGTTTTGGAACCCTTAAGCCAAATGGAACCTCACTGTCTATGCTAGGTCAAATTTTCTTTGCAGTATGCCCCAATAGACATCCTATGCGTAGGATGTCTCCTGTGTGTTTTACCTGGATTTTTTGCACTGTTGGTTCCTCTTGTTGTGCTGAGCTTACAGCTGCTTTTACTTTTTTAACACGAGCCCAAGCCCAAAGAAGGACGAACGAACCCATAGTTGAAGAACCAAAAACCGATGCCCAAAGTTTAGAAACGAAAAATCAGAGAAGCACTTGGAAAGCTAGAAAGGCGCATAGGAAAGCCAGGAAAGAACGAGAGCAAACAGCCCTATCCGAGGAGTTGAAACATACCAAGGACAGATTGGAGCGGTTAGAGGATCTAGCTAGCTTAAGCTCACACACCACAGCAGTAATAGCACCCAAGGAAATAGCAGAACCCAAAAGTGTAGGATCAGGAGGATCTGTACTGGCAGACAAGGTAAACGAGCAGTTGGATGCGCTTCTAAAAGCTTATGAAGCTTGACTTAAAAAGAACCAAACCCAGGAGCAAAGGTGGATGAATTATCCATATGCAGAAATAGAAAAACAGAGGTTGGATATGTGTAGAAAGATGATCGAGACGGCTCAATCATTGATGGAAGAACCGCTAGGTAAACCTGCAAATTGGCATGAGGCACCAGCTCCAACCCCTATCCAACCAACTCCAGAGAAACCTGAGGAAACAAAGGAAAGACTCACTAATGACTATGAGTCCAGAGGAGAGCCTATCATAGTGCCAAATACCACCGATGGGGCAAGTGACGGGTTCCAGCCTAAAATATTGGCAAAACTGGGGTAAGGAGTGTAACGGTCTAGACAATCTGTGGAAGCAAATCCGTGACGCCAACGAGGCTAATAGGATGACTAACCACATGAATAGCACGAGAAAAGAAAAGAATGCGATCTTACCTCCTATTGAATAATTTGAGGCAAGATCTCAGATGAACTTTGAGATACATTCACAAGGGGGAGACCAAGGATCTATTAGTTCAGGGCACACCCAACCGGACTCATTGAGAACCTTACCCTCTTACCTGGGAGAGTACGAAGCCAAGTCGGAAGTGAGAGCAATCCCATCTCAAAGACTTTCTTCTAACAAGGTGATGGATTCGCAAGGATTGATTGAGTTGTTATCCACTCCGGTGGCATGCACAATCATGTTAGCAGAACTCCTATAGTTAAGGCCAAACATGTGGACCTCATTAGGAAAATGTCTAGAAAAATTTGAAGTGAAAGACCCCACCTTGAAGCTACAAGAAGGGATCAGAGAGTTGGACAGGCCTCAACTAAACACTAGGCCGGTACCATTGAATAAGGTTGGAGAATATTGCGAGGGAGAAGACGGAAACACCACGCTACCGGTAGAATTCCAAGGAGTAGTTTCCAAGGCTATTCTTGACAGTGGAGCAGTGGTTTCAATCGCCACCAAGGAAATCTAGAAAAAATGGGGAAAACCAGCTTTGAGGGCTACCAGAATGAAACTGCAATTGGCCGATGGGTTCATGGAGAAGCCTCTAGGACTCTTAGAAAAAGTAATTGTCAATTCATACGGAATCGAGTATGAGCATACATTTGCAATGATCGATTTTGACAAAAAGAACAATTATGAGATCATCTTGGGATGACCATTCATGCGACAATTGAAGATGGTCCAAGATTGGGGTTATGACCACATATACCTCAGACATGGCGAGACAACAACTAAAATACACCTGAAAGACCATAGTTACAAAGATGTGAACCAAACACCTGTGGAAGAGTTTGATTCGGTTACAGTAGCAGGATCAGAACTACCAGCATGGTTAGGGCAACCAAAAGAGCTATGGATGTACGGAGCTTCACATTGTGGAAGCTTAAGAAAAGAGGAATGCATGTGTCTTAGAAAGAGCAATTGAGGACAAGGAGTATATTCCGGAACCATTCCCTAAAGATGCCTTGGAACCTCTAGAATGGGAACACATATTGGCAACATTGGATGTCTGTACCATTACCGACAGTCCAACAACAAAATTTTTTGATAAGGATGGCTATGAGTGTTACCCTATTACATGGTAAGCGTTGTACCAGAAAAGGAGACGGTAGAACCACCAGAACAAGAAGAGTTTTACAACTCCTCTGAACATTTGGAAGTAAATGATGATGCAGATACTGAGTGTTCAGACACCTCAAGTGAGCGTGGAAGGAAAGCTAAGAATATCAAGTTTTATGATTTTGCTAATCAACACCCTAGATGCCAAGAACGCTATAGGAGGAAACGAGCACGAAACAAAGCGAGAGAGAACCTGATGCCCAGGATAAAAGGTAAAACTCACTATTTGATGCTTGTAAAGGCAGAGGATTGTGTAAAAGATCAAATATGAGGAAAATTCTCAAAAAATCGAATAGAACGAACGCGAGAGGAAATAAAACAGGTACGAAAAGCTAAAACCGAAACAAAATCACAAAAATATGAAAAATCAAAAAGAGAAACAACAAAAGACCAAGAGTGGACCAAACTAGAGCGTAAACAGAAATACCAAGAACTGAAACGGTCTTTGAGAGAGATGTGGACCACTAAAGAAGATAGTGATGGTAAAGGGGAGTCAGAAAAGGGGAACATGAATGTACCATCACACTATCGAAAATTTACTATCCAGGACAAAAAAATCATCATGACACCACCAGTCAGGGAAAGAACCAACCAAGAATCTTACAATGGGCCTGAAAATGCAAAAAAGATAGACCTCGCAGATCCAGATAAAACGCCTCAGCCAGTCTATATATCTAACGATTTAGAGCCTGAGGAGGAAGCACAACTAACACAACTTCTCAAGAAGTATAAAGATGTGTTCGCTTGGTCCTATAAAGACCTCAAAGGAGTTGATCCATCGATATGCCAACATACAATTCCTTTGAAATCGGATGCAAAACCTAGAAAACAACGTCCTTATACATATAATGATACATTTGCTAAACGAATCGAAGAAGAGATTGATAAACTAATGGAACCTGAATTCATCTATGAAATTGAACATACAGATTGGGTGTCACCCATTGTGGTAGCTCCCAAAAAGAATGGAAAACTACGAGTGTGTGTAAACCTCAAGAAGGTGAATGCAGCAACCATAAGGGATAATTATCCCTTGCCAATTACAGAACATGTACTTGAGCGAGTGGTCGGGAAACGGGATTATTCCTTTCTGGATGGGTTTTCAAGATACAACCACCTGGCAATAGCAAGGGAGGATCAACACAAAATAGCGTTTGCCACAGAATGGGGGATTTATGCGTATCGAGTTATGCCATTTGGCTTAACTAATGCACCAGCCACTTTCCAGAGGTTAATGACTCACGCATTCAAGGAATACCTAAGAATATTCTTAGAAATTTACATGGATGACCTGTGTGTACACTCTCTTCTGCGAGAGGAACATATGGACCATTTGCAAAAGGTCTTTGAAAAGTGCAGGACATATCGAATCTGTCTTAACCCGGAAAAGTGTGTATTTATGGTTAAGCAAGGACGAATCTTAGGACACATTGTCTCAAGAAATGGCATAACCACAGACCTCAAAAAATTCAAAGTCATTGTAGACCTGCCCAGGTCTACTAATGCGAAACAAGTGCAATCCTTCATGGGACACTACGGATATTATCGAAGATTCATATACATGTATGCGGTTATCGCACAACCTCTGTATCGTTTGCTAGTCAATTTCGAATCGACCGAGGAGTGTGAAACTTCATTCCAAAAGCTGAAGGAAAACCTTATATCAACACCTATACTAAAGGCACCAGATTGGGAAAAGATATTCCATGTGCACATTAATGCTTCAACATATGCCATTGGAAGTATTCTAGCTCAACCTCGAGACGGAACAATGGATTTTCCGGTTTGCTATGCGAGTCGACAGTTAAACAATGCAGAAAAGAACTACACAACCACCGAGAGGGAAGGGTTAGGAATGATTTATGCTGTAAAGAAATTTCGGTATTATTTTCTTGCAAACAAATTTGTGTTCTTCACAGATCATCAAGCTCTTTTGTACCTAGTAAATAAACCTTGCAATACAGGGAGAATTGTACGCTGGTTCATTATATTGCTAGAATTTGACTTCACAGTGGTGGTCAAAAAGGGTAAAACCCATCTACGAGCGGATCATCTTTCAAGGATACACAAAGGGGAAGCTCCTGAAGGAGTAGATGATGACATACCAGATGCTTATCTTTTCAACATTGAAATGGTACCCAAATGGTCTCACGCAATTGTTAGCATTCTCTCCTTCGTAAGTGAGTTTGATCATACGGAATGCAGCTCCAAACAGCAAACAATTCGACAAACAAAAAACTTCCACTTGATAGCAAGACGGCTGTATCATCTTATATCTGACCTAATCCTACAATTATGTATAAATCCGAAAGAATTCGAGTGCTACCTTGAAGAGGCACATGTCCATGGTTGTGCATTTCATTGTTCAACAGTAAAGATACACCAGAGATTGAAACAGTTAGCGGTTTATTGGCCAACTATATATGCGGACACACATTCCTATGTTACCAATTATACTATATGTAGTGCCAAACGACCAGTGGATCATGCAACTTTGTTTCAGGTGAACATAGCACCTGCATGGAGTCAATATATCATTGATTTCTTAACCACTAGGACGTTCCATGAGAACATCATAAGAGCACGAAAAAAAGCTATAGAGCTGGAAGCATGTGACTTTCAGTTAATTGGGAATCAACTCTATAAGCGGGGAAAGGACAATCAACTTAGAATCTGTGCAAGTGAAAGCGAATACCTGTTGATTCTAGAACATGCACATAGAGGAATAAGTGGAGGCCATTTTTCGAGCGATAAGACGGCAAAAATTGTCTTAACCGAAGGAATTTGGTGACCTACATTGCACATGGATGCTGAAGAGTTCGTAAAGCGTTGTGACGCATGTCAACGCACCAAGATGCCAATAAAAAGAGATGAGATGCCATTACGGCCAATAATGGGAGCAAGAGCATTTGCAAAATGGGGCATTGATTTTGTGGGACCTATATCACCCCGTGCATATCGCACCCATACCCAATATATCATTGTGGCTACTGACTATCTCACAAAATGGGTCAAAGCCAAGGCAACACAAAAAGCTAATGCACGCACCACGACACAGTTTTTGTATGAGAATGTTTTTGTATGTTACGGGTTACCAATAGAAATTGTCAGTGACCGTGGAACACATTTTCTCAATGAAGTCATTGAATGTCTGCTAGAGGAATTCATGGTCATAAATAGGAAATCCGCACCATACCATCCACAGGCCAGTGGGCAAGCTGAGGCCACAAATAAAACACTATGCACGGTTCTCACTAAAATAGTGTCAGAATCAAGAACAAATTGGGATCAGTAGCTACACTCAACACTATGGGCATACAGGGTAGCTTACAAAAAATAGTAGGAACAACACCATACAACATGGTATTTGGCCTAAATGCTATACTACCCATAGAGTTTTTAATCCCAACTCTACGAGTAGCAAAAAGCTTGGAATGGATAGGGCATGAGCTCTCTTCAAAGATTGATGATCTTGAAAAACTAGATGAACTCCGCTTACGAGCTGTCGCTTCAATCTATGCTAAAAAGAGAAGACAAAAGGAATTTTTTGACAAACATGTGCGTACCAAAGAGTTCAAAACAGGTGATTACGTACTTGTTTATACCTTGAAGCAACATGCCAAGAAACTTAAAAAGCGAGGGATGGGACCATTTGTGATTAGTGATCTATCACAAAGTGGAGCTATCAAGCTTGCTACATTAGCAGGTGAAGAAATTCCAAACTGGATTAGTGGATGTCGACTGAGGAGGTATCATCTACCACTCACACAGGAGATGCTCCAACAAATTCATCAAGGAAAACAAAGAACGAAGGAAAAACAGAGAGTACGGGAGGAAGCTCAAGCCGAAGCACAAGAACGCATTGCAAAAAGACGGCTTCTGCGACGACAACAACAAAGTGGGACACCATTGCGAATCAATGCCATTCGACTGATGCAGCTGGAGGAGGAAACAGTGGAGCCAATAATTACGGTAAAAATGGGCAGCAATCAAGTTGAATCAACAGCATTGCTTGATTCGGGAGCTCAAGCAAATTTGATCTCTTGCGGGTTATACCAACAGCTCAAAGTCACAGGTCAACTTCATCCTACTCCTCAAGTGCTGGAAAGTAGCACATCACACCCATTGAGAACATTGGGATGGACTATATTGCATGTACATATACATCAACATATTTATCCACACAAATTCTATGTGGTGACAGATGAAAGCACACAACACCAAATGATGCTGGGGCAACCTTGGCAAAAAGCATACAATGTGCAGATAGATTGGAAAGCAAAGGCGGTCAAAATTCAACATGAACATGAACAACAGATGATAGCTTTTGCTCAGCAATACAAGCATAATCAACTGCAAGCCATGCAATCACTGGAAACCAAGCCAAAAGCACAAATGCCATTAAAGAACAACCGAAAGCCCGAGACCAAAAATCAGGTAAAAGCTAACCATACTACTTACAGACAGATGAAGTCACCGGCCACCATGCAAAAATCTAGGCTACCAAAACAAGGTAAACAAGTATGGATGCGGAAGGATAGAAATGACAGGGCGGAACAACAACAATACAACCACAAAATTCCAACGAAGCAGATGGCTCCACCACAAACCAAGGGCATAAAACAGATGTGGATCCCAAAGAAAATGCTTAGCAATAACCCAAATGTCACTCACATTTGGATACCAAAGCAAAAGCAAAAGGAACTATCTTCAGTACAAGCAACAATGGAAAGCAGACAGCTAAATTTCAAAAAGGAAAACCGACATATGTGGATGCCGATGAAAGACAAACTAGAGGCAAACAAGAAAGAGCCAAACCATCTACAAAAATTGGCAGCAATAAAATACCAATGGAAAGCCAAGGTCATAAGGCCCATAGCCATTACATCCCAGCCAATTCTATCCTTAGAAACAGCTACGACTCCATCAACAGTGTCGGCAAAGCAATTTCCTTTTGCAAAAAAGACAATTAAACAGAGAGCAGTAGAGTTACAGTTGTTACTTGTAAAGAAAGCAGAAAACCTCGACGGCGAATGCCAATAAGCATCTTGCTTATTCCCTTCTCTTGCACAACATTAATTTTTTCATGCATTGACAGAGTATGCATAAAGTAGGGCCACATTAATCGGCCAGGCATTAGCACAAATTTTTCAACTTATGCATGGCACATACTCCGAGGCGAAACCTTGTCGTCCAGGAGGACTCCGGCTAGGAGGGGGGGAGGCATTCTAGAGGCACTCTCAAATGTGGAACCAATGACAGAAACAGCAAAAAAAGGGCATGATTTTCGACTATTTTAAGGGTTGTTGTGTGATTGCGAAATTTTTTGGAGTAACCAAAGTATATATGCCCTTATACAGCATGAAGCTACGGGTGTATGGGGACCAAACGCCAAATAAAGCCCCTACGTGTGTGTATATAAGTAGAAATAGCCATTTTTCAGGCAAAATATTGGTAAAACGGAGAAATCCGGCCATAAAAATTGCATGCGAGTGTATATAATGTGTTGCAGTGATGTTTATGATTTATTATGATTTTTTGGGTTTGATTTTCTATTTTCCTTTTAATTTTGCTAATTTTCGGCCGAAAAACTTCAAAAATACAAAAAGCAAGTGAAAAACAATCGTAATGAAAAACAAAAAAATATGGGGATGACCAGTGACTATAGGACAACCTATGGTACAGCGGGGGTGCAATTATGAGACTGGAGCGGAAAGCGTGTTTTGGCCAGGTTTTGATCGAAATGCCAAATTTCTGGTAAACAGAGCAAATGGAGTCCAAATCAAGAAATTTTTGAGCCTAAACCGCATCTCGCAAGAAGATAAGAGCACATGTCAAATTTCATGAAAAGTGGTTTGGGGACCTCCATTATAAGAAATTTTCACCCCATTTTTAGCTCATTCTCACTATTGACTTTAATTTGTGGAGAGAGCTTCTGCCACCTAGAGCGGATCGACCTTCTAGCAGCTTCTACGACGCGCACAACTACCCGACGAGCTCCATACATGAGAGGCAAGCTCACCACCTTGAGCTTTTCGCGCATTTTTGTCATTATGTCGCGAAAACTAGCATAGGGGTCACACACAAAGCGAGCGGTAGAGACCTACAAGTAGAGATGGCGGCCTAACGGCTAACCCGAAAGCAACAAGACTTCATGGGCAGCTTACCCTAGTCTAGGAGACCAGTCCTGGATGGCCAAAGGCAGTAGGAAACCATCGGGAAAAACCCTAATTCCCAGAAACCCGCAAGAGGCCACCAAATGGGAAATCGGCCAAACGGCGACCAAATGCTACCAAAATTCATGGGTAGGAGCATCTCGACATGCTCGACAAGTCTATATGACCCGCATGACCAAAAAGTGACCCGAAGTGGCACTAAACTTCAGAAACGGCATCAAACACACAAAGCATCAAATTGCACTTGCGGCCAAACCGCAAGTCCGTTTGCCACCAAACTTCACGAGCGGCTTTCCTAGACCATCATTAGGCAAAATTTGGACTCACAAAGGGGCCCTTTAAGGAGTTTGACTTTACCTCTCTCTACCAAAACGGGCGCATGAATAAATTTTTGCAAATAAACTCCAAAGTTGGCGGAGGTTTGACAGTTAGAATGTCCTCTTCAAGCTCTATCTATATAGCATGCCATGAGATTCCTCATATTTTAGAAGATTATTTTTTTGATTTACTTAGATTCCGACAGAGTTGTCACATCATAGGTGAATCAAAAAAAGAATCTTCTAAAATATGAGGAATCTCATAGCGTGCTATATATCAATAGATAGAGCTTGAAGAGGACATTCTAACTGTCAAACCTCCGCCAACTTTGGATTTTATTTGCAAAAATTTATCCATGCGCCCATTTTGGTAGAGAGAGGTAAAGTCAAACTCCTTAAAGGGCCTCTTTGTGAGTCCAAATTTTGCCTAATGCAACAACCAAGTCCTATGGTGGTAGACCACCACAAATCATCAAAGGTATGTAAAAGCAACCACGGGTGCTTCTAGAGCGACAAATTGCCAAATGGAGCTCCGGTGAAGCCAAAGCCGATGAAAATCATACAGCAAGGATCCCCAAAGGGATTGGGAAGCTATGGAGACCAACATCGAGAAATTTCATCGCCAAAAAGCACTCCAAAAGTCAGAATACGGCTCGGAGGCTCTGAAGTCCACACAGGGAGTTATACTCTATCCATTTGACTTTTTTGTTGAAATTAGGCTCAAAAGGGACTTCGGGGGGCAAAGGGAAAGCACTGGGAGCACCAGCACTAAAAAAATCACCAAGAGACATCCTACGCGTAGGATGTCTCAAGGGCAATTTTTGGCACAAACTCCAACATCTTTTATCATGCACATGTTCTGAATGACATTTACAAGCCATACACCAAGTTTCATCATTTTTGGACCAAGTTTGACCTCATATGCATGGAAAAACGCAAAGTTACGGCATAGAGGCAATAATGGGCCAAAGACCTACCAAATCTTGTCCAAATCCCATGAAACTTGCACAACACATCAGCAAACCATCTGTGTGGTCAGGGAGAAAAAATGATGAAATAGACATCCTACGCGTAGGATGTCTAATTGACCTTTTTGGCATGCAAGGGATGTTTTATCATTCCAGATCCAATTACCTCATCATCAAGAGCCCATATGTCAAGTTTGAAGCCATTCTAATCACTTTTGACCCTCAACACCTTCAAGAGACACTTTTTGAGCCCAAAAATACCTCACAGAGCCTTACAAGCATCAAATCTTGTCCAAATTCAAATCCAAGAACATGGCCATGTTCCATAGGCCAAGGACAACCCACAGAACAAGTTTCATGTCATTTTGATGAAAAAGACATCCTACGCGTAGGATGTCTCAAGCATAAATTTAGCCTTCGTGCAAAGAATGACATCATGAGAGCCAATACCATGGTGCAATGAGCCCCTACCAATTTTTAACCCATTTGGACATCAATTGCTACCTATGATGGACATTCTACCCAAATTGTGACCGAAAGCCTGAATCAGCCCAAAAATCAACTTTTTGATATCTAAATTCAAATCCAAGCCTATAGCCATGTTCCATGAGCCTTACACTACCTGCATGTCAAGTATGAACCAATTCTGATGAAAAAGACATCCTACGCGTAGGATGTCTAGATGGAAAATTGTGGCCAGATTTGCACTGTGAGCACATGCACAGCTTCATAAGTTCCTTTTAAGCTTTATTTTCAATTTTCAAGTCATTTGGATAAGTAAAACTCAGTTTCGCAGCTAATATGGAAAAAATGCTAACTTCGGACTACTGAGTGTAACAGGATCTATGGCAGCCTTGAAGTCACCGGCAAAGAGGAAAAGAATGACCATCAAGGATTATCTGGACAAAGTGGAACCCTTTGTCATTCCAGAGGGAACACTAAAGCCCACCAGCACCTAGATACAAGAAGATTTGTTAGAGTCAAACGACCTAAAGACCTACCAAGAAGTGTTCAAAGACAATGAAGGCAATGTCATAGAGCTACCAATGCTGCCAAGAGAGCTCAATGAATTTGTACGAAGCAAAATGGCCAGCTACTTGGAGAAAATTGACCTCCACAACTACTTCGAAGCAATACCAACATGGGTGGACATCAAAAGAGTATGGGAGTTTGTAACAAGCATCAAAGAGGATGGAGTGGCCAAGGTAATAGATTTACAAGGCAGACCAGATACAGAGATCATAATCACAGAGCGGGTTGTAGCCCATGCACTAGACCTCTCCAATGAGGGGGACAGTGTAACAAAAAGAAGGGATGAAGTCAAGGTGTACAAGGAGAAAAAGTAAAATTACACCTTTGAAGAAATTGCGAACCCAAAGGTGGAAATTATGAGCCAGTTGTACAACCAGTACTTCCACATGTGCACGAAGAGGCCACAGAAGTACAGGATGCCGCCAGGTGCAATTTCCACAACGTTTACTTGGTCAATGACGAAGAGCACCCCAAAGATAATCAACTATGCGGCATACATACATGACAGCTTAGTAAAGATGGGCAACAAAAAGCCAACATACATAGTGCCACGAGAACTGATCACGAAGGTGGTTTATGGGGCACTACACGCTAAAGGAAGGTGGCCTGACCCCCCATCTCAGAATGATTGGCTGAGAGTCAAAGAAGACAAGGAAGATGAGCCGCAAAGGGCACCAAGGATGGCTCCGAGATTGAAGAGACGGTTGGAGCCAAAGTTGAAGAGGAGCAACCCGAGCAGAAGAAAGGAAAGAAGGATTTTGCTCAAGTGTCGGCCAAAGAGACAAGGTCACAAAAAGCGGCAAGACTCGAGAGGCTGATGGAGAGTTTCCTAGAAAAAAGAGCCCTCAAGGGTGATTTAAACGAAGTTTGCAAGCCATCTCTCGAGTCTATGTGCGGATCTTCCAGAAGAGTGCAAAGGGACCGCTTTGAAGATTATATCAAGAATTTCGAGATTCTTGATGCTGCAGCGGAAAACATTCCCCATGTCCCTTTCACAGAGGAGGAAGTAGAATAGATAAGGCAGAAACTGCTAGATGAACAGGAAAGCCAAGAAAGAGAAAGAAAAACAAAAGCAGACAGGGACTTAAAGGGCAAACCAGCAGCTTTAGCAGATAGCCCTAAACCCAGCCCACAACCATCTCCACCGCCCTCACCACCTCCCAGCAGCCCTCCACAAGAAGATAATGCAGCTGAGGACAAACAAGACGAAAGGCAAGCAGAGGAGCAAGAGCAAAGGTAGGAACCTGAGCCAAAAGAAGAGGCCAAGCCTGAATCTCAGCAAAACGGATTAGATGAGGCCTATTATGCATTTTTGGACCTGCTAGCTTCAGGCTATACAAAGGAAGAAGGCGCCACAGTCGCATTCGACTTGGCGAGGATGGGGCATAAAGAACAGATGCAAGGCATCCGACTAGTGGAGCTAAAAGAAAATGCTACCGACACGGTAGACCTGCACCCGCCCTCCAATGACTAGGACGTGGTGATGAAAAATCTAGCTAGATTGCGAGCACAATCCATGGCTTTAGAGAAAGAAATGACAACTCTCAAAGCCACTGAAGAACATATCAAAAAGGAAGTAGATTCCCTGCAAACACAAAGCCAAAGGCAAAAAGAGAGAGAAGATGACCTGCAGGCCACCAGCTTGGCAACGGCTCTACAAAACTGCCAAGCAATGGAAGAAGCAAATGAGGCAGCATCAAAAAGAATACAAGCAGCTGAATAAGAGTGTCTGCAGCTCAGCAAGTCATTGCGAGATGCCGAAAGAGAAAGAAATAATCTGACACTACAGCTGGCCGAAGAATCGAAAGAAGTAGAGGCCATGAGAAATGCCAAAGAAAAAGCAGAGATAGAACAAGAAGCAAGCCTAGATGAGGTCCTTGAGCTGAAGGACCAACTAAAAGTCAAATATCAAACCATCGAGAGGCTGCAAGCATCACCTGCTAGAGTCAGAGCTACGAGCTCAACTAAAATCATTTCCGAGAGTCAACTATATGAAGAGCAAATGCAGGAACTTCAGAAGGAGCTGACTCTCGAGAAAAAGCAGAGGTTAATGATGGCTAAAGGTTCTATCATAATGCAAACAAGAATGGAGGAGGGCCAAAAAGCGCTGCAAGAAGAAGTGGAAAGCATAAAGAAAAAGCTCGAGGAGGCGGAAAGAGTAAACGTTGAACTTAATGACCTCCTTGTAAATATGGGAGGAGAAGCTGAAGCGGAAAAGCAAACACTCCTCAGGCAAATTGAGCAGTTGAAAGGCCAGCAAGGAGGAGAAGCAAAAAGCTCAGGGCCAACCGCCAATGAGGGCATCGACCTCGAAAACGTGGCAGATCCTATGGACACACACATGCAAGAGGAAAGCATAGCAGGATCCTCTCAAGAGCCACAGGATCTAACAACAAGAAGAGGAGGAAAAATTGCGTAAGGCAATAGAGGAAGAGCTAAGAGAAAGCACGAAGGAATCCTTGGAATGGGAGCAGAGGGTCTTCAAATCTATGACAATTCAGAAGATCGACGCCAGCACTCTCAAGCGCAAGTGGCTTCAACCCTCTCTCCCATATCCATTGCTGAAATATGAGGTAGCTACAATAAAAAAACGGATCAGAGAAGAGCCAACGGTACCTCTCTACAATGCAGAAACCTCGAAGCCAGAAGGAGTTAAGCTTATAGTGGATTCTCAGCCAAAGTGGAGGAAGGCTTGGCTTCCAAAGTACCCACAATACCTAATCCACCGGGTAGAGGCACCTAAAGATATCAGAGACAATCTCAGCTTTTGTCCTCTACCAAGGGTTAGGACGTGGAAGGAACAGGAAATTTTGCAAAGAAGCCAACCCACTTGGCTGAATTACCCAAAGTTGTCGGGCGTGAAGGCAGGTGAGAGAATAAGTGTCCAATACATGGTGAAAACCCTAACGTGCGCCATAAAGTTGTTCACTGGATCACCTGACCTTACATGCATTATGATGAGGAAGATTTGCAGAACCATCTTAGCAGTGTTCGAGACCTTCAAGCCAGGCCAGGTGACCGACAGCATATTCTTCTTCTAGGATACATACAGACGTGTTTATGATCTGTCAGGTCAGTCTTCCAAGGAGGTGATACATGCGCTATATCAAAGAATCATGTTTCTACCAAACTATCATCTCCAGGCTTTTGAAGAAGCATTCTATACGGGGTTCTTCACCATGAATACAGATATCTTTGGCCTAACAATGCTGAACCTACATGCTAGGTACGAATCACTGCTAAAGTTGCGATAAATGATCAGATGAAGCAGCAGATCAAGGCCATGTCGGGGACGACATGAGCAAGGAGGGGGAGAGTGTTAGAAGCTGGACACACCCCACAGCATCTAACTACTCGAAGGACTATTATTTTTGTAATTATTCATTCATTGAGGAAAACCCGATTTTTCACCTTGTAAATATTGGGACTTACAGAAGTTTCCAGATTGTATCCCAGTTTTGATAGTTAGATTGAGTAGATGGTTGATTTTGGAACTTTAGGGTTTGAGACATTGTAAGCTATATATACCACCTTTTGACCTTAATGAAAAACCTTTTGTCATTTTAAAACAAGTTTGAAGTCTGTGAGTGAGCGCACTGTGTACGAGAGAGAGAGTGTGAGCTTCATCTTGACGCTACGTGTGCTCTGGTGGTCGGAATCGAGTGCGGAGAAGTGCAACGTGTTGCCCCCGACTAGAGCTACGTGCCGATACTAACATTGCGCGTGTACGGTCCGGCTTTGTGAGCTCCTTCTACGAGCTTCATTGGTTGTTTGGGTGAGCATACGTTGTCCGATTTTGCATTGCAGCATATCCACGCGTTCACATTGAGTAGAACTATACATTAGGCAGTTTAGATTTTGGAAACGAAGACCTGCAGATTTCGGCCAGACATCCTACATGTTTCTGCACCGTGTGTTTTGGGTCGGGATTTTGGTTCATAGACCTTAGGGAGAGTGACCTATTGGTATTAGTAGGGTCTCCTTCAAGTTCTATGGTGTTTCGAGATTGTTTGATGGGTGTTCGGCTCTAGAAAGCGTTGTAGGAAGTTTCCTCTCTTGCACTCTTGAAGGCTGTGACTTAGACAATTGGTAGAGACCTCTGTAGGAATTGGTTAGGAGTTGGTCGAGTGTAGGTTGACACCTTATGCTTGCTTCCACGTGCCTGTGGGTCGAGCTTCATCCTTAGCTGACATTACATGTTAGGTGAGTTCTCATTGTGCTGACATCCATCGCGGCGTATCCGTCCAATACCGAAGCAAAAGGAACTCCCTTCAGTACAAGCAAAATCGGCATACAGACACACACTACATATGAAACTGGCAAACGGATCTATGTGGGTGCCAATCAACAGCCAAACAATGACAACCGCGGAAGTAGCAATAAATCTACAAAAACCTCCAAGACAAAGCTACAAATGGAAAGAAAAAGAGACAAAGTCTATGGCCAATTCCACGACAAACATTCTCTCCAAGGAGACGACTACGGCCATATCGACAATAGCGGCAAACCAAGCGACTTTTGCAAGAAAGACAATCAAACAGAGAGCGGTAGAGTTATTACTTGCAAAGAAAATCTGCCGACCAAATCAACAACAAACAGGAAACCTCGACGGCGAATGCCAATAAGCATATTGCTTATATCCTCCTCTTGCACAACATTAAATTTTTCCATGCATTGACCGAGTATGCATTACATAGGGCCACATTACACAACCGAGCATTAGTACGTTTTCACCCATACATGGCACATACACCGAAGCGATGCCTTGTCGTCCGGGAGGACTCCGGCTAGGAGGGAGGGAGGCATTCTCAAATGCAGACCCAATGGAAAAAAAAGAGAGCAAAAAAGGGCATGTTTTTCGACTATTTTTAAGGGTTGTCGTTTGATTGCAAAATTTTTTGGACTAACCCAAGTATATATGACCTTATACAGCATGAATAGACAAGTATATGGGGCCAAACGCTAAATCAAGCCCCTAGGTGTGTGTGTATATAAGTAAAAATAGCCATTTTCGAGCAAAATATTGAAAAAACAGAGAATTTCCGCCATAAAAATTGCATGTGAGTGTACATAGGGTTTTGCGGTGATGTTTTTTATTTCTTATGATTTTTGGGGATTTTTTGGGTTTAATTTTCTATTTTCTTTTTAATTTTACTAATTTTCGGCCAAAAAAATTCAAAAATACAAAAAGCAGGTGAAAAGCGATCGTAATGAAAAACAAAAAATATGGGGATGATCAGTGACTATAGGACAACCTATGGTACAATGGGGGTGCAATTATGAGAATGGAGCGGAAAGCGTGTTTTGGCCAGATTTTGACCGAAACGTCAAATTTCTCGTAAACTGGGCAAATGGAGTCCAAATCGATAAATTTTTTAGCCTAAACGGCATCTCGCAAGAAGTTGGGAGCGGATGTCAAATTTCACGGAAAGTGGTTCGGGGACCCCCATTATAAGAAATTTTCACTTCATTTTAAGCTCATTTCTACTATTGACTTTTGAGAGAGAGCTCCTACCACCTAGAGAAAATGGGACTTCTAGCAGCTTCTACGACACGCACGACCACCCGACAGGCTCCAGACATGAGAGGTAGGCTCACCACCTTGATCTTTTCGCGCATGTTTGTTGTTTTGTCGCAAAAACTAGCGTAGGATTCATACAGGAAGAGGGCAGTAGAGACCTACAGGTAGAAGTGACCACCTAACGGCTAACCCAAAAGCAATGAGACTTCATCGGTGGCTTACCCTAGCATAGGAGACCACTTTTGGATGACCAAAGGCAGTAGAAAACCATCGGAAAGAACCCTAATTCCTAGAGCCCCACAAGAGGCCACCAAATGGGAAATCGGCGGAAAGGCGCCCAAATGCTACCAAAACTCATGGGTAGAAGCATCTCGACATGCTCGACAAGTCTATATAGCCCACATGGCCATACGGTGACCCGAAGCGGCACTAAAATTCAAAAACGGTGATGGAGCAAAAGATGTCGGGTGCACACTCACACACCCAGAAAACTCAACACAATACAAGGAATTTACTTAAATTCCTCACCTCACTCACCACCACTCAAAAGCTCCCTAAATATTCTACCCACAAGCTCAATTCAAACTCCAAACGCCTCGACTTACAAACCCTTGCCTGCCCGCAGACACTACAAGGTGAGTCGAGGTGATCAACATTGGAAATCACGCTTGATGGTGACCAAAATATACAAGAAAAACCATCAAAAACCCAAAAACTCCAGCCACAAAAGGCCACTCTCAAACCATTGCAAAGCCTTCACCAAACTCCACTCTGTTGGACGCTTTGGAGTAGCGCCAACCCTAATGGCACCGATACAGGGTCACACAGTATTGCAGAAAGCCGCACCTTCTTCCCTCAATTCCTTGCACACACACATCCATGGAAACCTCAAAAATTCCATATAATCTCCCAAGTGCAAAATTGAAGAGAGAAAGCTCTCATTCACTCCTCCATACACTCGAAAACAGGACGGGAACGCAACGAGACTGCACTAGACCACCTGTAGGAACCTTGCTTCCTTCCCCACACAGAGAGGTGAAAGACCCAAAACTTGGCTTTCAAAATTCTCTATCAGCAGTTCTATAAGCCCACAAACACTTTTCCAAGTCCAGGTCCCACTCTTTAGGATGCTCTCTAGCATACTTTGATAGCATCTTCACAATTTGACCATTGCAGTTCTCAACCAACCCATTGCATTGTGGGTAGTAAGGAGAAGAATGCCTATGCTGAATTTTCAATTTCTCCATGAGAGCAGCAACAAGTTTTCCCCTAAATCCTGGTCCACGATCAAAAATGATAACCATAGGAGCTCCAAACCTGCAACACACCTGTTCATATAAAAAAGAGTCCACTCTTCCTGCTGCTACATCTTTTACTGCTCTTAGTCAAATAGTCCACAGCCACAAGGATATACCTTTTACCATTGTTGGTCCTCGACATTGGACCTACAGCATCTACTCCCCATTTTGCAAATGCATCAAAAGACATTATAGCTTTCTGAGGCTCAGCCAAAAGCTTCCGATTTGCAAACACTTGGCATTCATGGCATGACTTGCACCAAAAATAAGCATCTCTCATCATAGAGGGCCAACAGTAACCTGCTCTTAAAACACGAAAGACAACTTGATCCTTGACTTGATAGCATGTTTCTTCATGGCAGTGCTCCAAAATCAGGCCTATCTCTTCTTTGTACGGCACTTTTCTCAAAATGCCATCCTTGCCATAAAGCATGAGATCCTCACCTACCAATATGTAGTTTCTTGCTTTTGCAACTATTCTCTGACGCCGAACTTTTGACATGCCCTCTGGACATTTCCCTTTACCAAGAAATACGTCTACATCTTGCAACGATTCCCTTCCTACATACAAGGCTTCCTTGACCTTTAAAGGAGCTACCAAGGCATCCAACTTGTCCCTAGCCAAGTCCCTAACCAACTCATCAGCTTCTTTATTCTGCTCACAAGGAACATGCTTAAACTGTATCTTCTCAAACTCATGCAAAAGTTTCTTGATGCCATAGAACCACTTCTTCAAATTGTCTTTCTTAACATTCCACAAACCAAGCAACTGATTCATGACTAGCAATGCATCGCCTTTTGCAATGACCCTCTTCAGTCCAAACTCAACACACTGCTTCAACCCAAGGATAAGCGTGAGGTACTCGGCCTCATTGTTACTTTCAGCTTCATCAAGATCGTAAGCTCTAGAAAAGATTACATCGCCTTTTGGGTTCTTAATGACTACCCCACCACTTGCCTTTTGAAGAACTTTCCTGTATGCACCATCAAACATCATTGTATACGCATCTGTAATATCTACTTCCTCTTCATGATCATCCTTGTCAACCCTTGGGTAAGATGGAAGCTCGCCCCCCTTATGCACCACTATGTCTGCCAAGTGAGCTTTAACAGAATGATCCACTTTAAACTCAAACTCATACTCTTGAAGCTCCAAGGTCCACTTTAAGATGCGCTTGCTAGGCTTCAAATGTTATACTACATCAGGCAAAAGATTCGATGTGGTGAGCACATGGAACTTTTGGGGCAACAAATAGGTTTTGAACCTTTGACAAGCAAGAACCAAGGCAAATACCCACTGTTCCATTTCTGTGTAGGAGAACTCGCTTACATTCTTCATCTTGCTCTCAAAATAAATTGGCTTGAAGTTCCTTCCTTGCTTTTGTAAGAGAACCGACCCAAAAGCTACTGACCCCACACTAATAGATACATAGAAAATCGACTGCAAGTCAGGAGCACTCACTGTTGGTAAAGCACACAATACCTCCTTGATGCCATCAAAAGCATGTTGCATGTCTTCATTCCATTCAAACCCTTGAACTCTTTGACTCAATTTCTGGAGAGGATACACATATTGACATAACATCCAGAAAAAACGTGACAAGTACCTGAGCTTATGCACAAATGATGCTAAATCCTTTGTGTTGCTGGGCGGATCCATAAGCAATAAAGCCTTAACTTTCTTTGGGTCAGCTTCTATTCCATTTTGGGAAACCACATGTCCTAGCAAATGGACTCTCGCATGAGAAAATTTACAATTCTTTGGGTTGAGTTGCCCACCCTCTTGTTGAAGCCTTTCAAAACTCAACCTCAGCTTCTCCAAATGTGTGACCCTGGAGCTATAACACCCAATGTCATCCATGAAAACACAAATGAGCTTACCCAAGTAGGGACCAAACACTATATTCATCCATCCTTGGAAGGTAGCATATGCATTAACCAGCCCAAAAGGCATTCTTTTGTAGGCAAAACAACCCCAAGGAGTAATGAAGGTCGTTTTCAATCGATCTTCGATCGCAATCAAGATCTCAAAGTAGCTAGAAAATCCATCCATGATTGAGTAACGTTCATGACCTGCAACTTGATTGAGGATTTCATCTAGAAAGGGTAGTGGATATATATTCCTTTTTGTGGAAGCATTCAAAGGTTTGAAATCAACACATATCCTAAATCTTCCGTTCTTCTTGGGCACAATAACAACTGGAAAGACCCATTCAGACTCCTCCACTCGAAAGATGAAATCTGCTTCCAAAAGCTTCGTCACCTCTTCATGAAGTGCCTTCTCATGAATGACCCCCAACCTCCTAAGCTTTTGAACCTTTGGCTTGGCACCTTCTTTTAGATTGATTCTATCCTCGACTTCTTTAGCTCCCTGCAACTCTGTATATTCAGTGGAAAATAGATTTGGAAATTCCTTAAACATGTCTTCATAGTCCTTTTTTTCTTTTTCTGTCAAGTCCTCTCCTAGCATGCTCCTTACATTCACTTTGGCAGGCTCTACAATTGCTTTTGGACTATCCTTCTTCTCCTTGACATTCACATCATGCATTGATGCTTCCTTTTCAACACTTATCCCAAAAAGATCAGGACATAATTGCATCAATCCTTCCTCTACACTTTCTTCTGATGTCGTAGACGACGTATCACTATCGTATGACGTAGTTTCTGTCGAATCTGTATCTTGCATCTCCAATAGGGGCTGTGTACGAATCTCATGTGTCTTCATGTTGTAGACAATGGTCCTTCCTTTCTCTTTGTCGGGGATGGTGATCAAGCCCATGCCCCCAATCCTACTTAGCACCAAGGGTTATAAGCCATGGCCTCCCTAAAATGATCGGATAAGCATTCTCACACGCTTGCATCATGAAGAAATCAACCAAGCACTCAATCCCCAAGACTTTTATCTTCACATCTTCAGCTATTCCAAGACACCTTGCCTTTTTGTGGTTCGCCATCCTCATACGGATAGAAGCATTCACTGACATCTTAACGCCTGCTTCCTTCATGATAGCCTCGGTCATGACACACACCTGGGCACCACCATCCACATATGCTTGCACTTCCGTCTTCTTTCCCAGCATAGCTTCAACTATTGGCACCATATCCACTGGGTGACCAACCCTCAAAGATGACACCATGCTTTGACGCTTTTCCTTCTTGGAAGGAAGCCGCGTACTCACACACTTGGTCCATTGCCTCCTCAATTTAGCATTCAAAGCCACCAACTGACCAAAAGATATATTTGCCTTTTGATTTCGTATGTTGTCGACAATATCATAGTCTTCAACACCTTGGCCAAGGAGGTAGTCCTTTGGACCAATTTTCCTTATTCGCCGCCTCTTGCTACTTTCTGGTTTTTCTTCTACCTTAGCCTTTCCTTTTCTTGCTCTTGTTTCCCTCTCTTCTTCTGTCTCTTTCTCCCTATCATGCCTAGCTCTCTTATTGGCCAAAACATCCACATCTTGATGCTCAAGGGTAATGATGTTGATAGCCCTACCTTCTCCATTTCCAGGAAACAGTTGTGGTGGTTGTTGTGGCGGAGGTGCTTCTAGTGCCCACTCTTGATGATTTTCTTCTATTCTTCCTCGACCACATCCATATAGGGGGTATATCTCTCCTCTCTCTCTTGGTGGTTCAGGACAATCAGGGGCGTAGTGACCCTCTTCATCACAATTGTAGCATCTTCCTTGTAGCCTTCGTCCCCTACCTCTCCCAGCTGGCCTCTCTTCTCTTTGGTTTCTATTCATTATGTTAATTCTTAATTCTTACAACTGACCGGCAAGATCATGTAGAACCCGGGCCGTAACAGGATCTGGACCTTGAACCACTCGCTCCACTCTATCATCCTTTGTCACAGGGACCATTGGTTGCACCACAACTGGCTTAGTATGTGTGAGGCCTTGCTCCCACCTTCTCTTGATCTTCTTGCTCTTGGCCTTGACAATTTCCACATCTCTTTCAAATGTAGCAGGCTCATCTTGATCGACCTTCTCCCTTACACTTGGATGGAGACGATCCATAAACTGACGTACTTTAAAGAAATCCCCTGGAGGTACTTGGGATGCCGCCTCTAATTGAACCCAAATCCCTTTGAAGTGTTGCAAAAACTCTTTAAAGTTAGCATGAACATCTTGTTGCAGACCTATCAATTTTGTTGTCGCTTCTGTTGCGGTTAGTTTCTTTCCAAAACTATCAAAAATTGCTAGCTTCACCTGCTCCCATGTTTGCTTTTTTTCTTCCTCTAAACCTTCAAACCACTCCCGAGCTTCTCCTTTGAGCGCAAGAGGATATACATGAAGCTTGGCTTCGTCATTCACAATGTGCATACCAAGCGTATGCCACTCGAAATCCGCAATCCAGTCCTTCACATCCTCCTTCCCTGTGAACACTGGCCGACTATAAGCCATCTCTTCGGAGTCGCTTCTCCCTTGCGTGAGTAACTCCACAAAATTTGAAGTCTTGCACCTCAACCAAACCACCACTTTTCTTCAATGAAGCTCGAACTTCACAGCAAAACCGCTTCACCTGGGTGCACAACTGGCAAATTTCCGCTCCCCAGCGGGATCGCCAAAGGATGATGGAGCAAAAGATGTCGGGCGCACACTCACACACCTAGAAAACTCAACACAATACAAGGAATTTACTTAAATTCCTCACCTCACTCACCACCACTCAAAAGCTCCCTAAATATTCTACCCACAAGCTCAATTCAAACTCCAAACGCCTCGACCTACAAACCCTTGCCTGCCCGCAGACACTACAAGGTGAGTCGAGGTGATCAACATTGGAAATCATGCTTGATGGTGACCAAAATATACAAGAAAAACCATCAAAAACTCTAGCCACAAAAGGCCACTCTCAAACCATTGCAAAGCCTTCACCAAACTCCACTCTGTTGGACTCTTTGGAGTAGCGCCAACCCTAATGGCACTGATACAAGGTCACACAGTATTGCAGAAAGCCGCACCTTCTTCCCTCAATTCCTTGCACACACACATCCATGGAAACCTCAGAACTTCCATAGAATCTCCCAAGTGCAAAATTGAAGAGAGAAATCTCTCATTCACTCCTCCATACACTCGAAAACAGGACGGGAACGCAACTGGACTGCACTAGACCACCTGTAGGAACCCTGCTTCCTTCCCCACACAGAGAGGTGAAAGACCCCAAAATTGGCTTCCAGAATTCTCTATCAGCCCAAGCACTCACGGCAGCGTCACTGATGTGGAAATTTGAAGCCATTTCACACCCTTTTTGACCATTTTTTGACCTTTTTTAGCCCTGTTTTGGCCAGTTTTGACCCCCAGCGGGCATTTTTCGCGGGAAAAACCCCAAACGGACTCCAAAATTCACCAAATTTTGTACACTTGATCCTCGATACCCAAATCACATTTCCACTCCCCACATTACATTTTTGACCACTTCTAGAGCGATGCACGTATCACCGCAGATCAGGCGCCGCAAATAGACAGTTATCGCATGTGTCAAACTTCTCGAGTTGGATGAGAGTACCCACACTTTTCACTTGCATTATTTACATTCTAGAAAGCTCAAACACAATATATAGATCCAAAATAAGCCACCTAGAACCATATCCAAGGCCCCGATACCCTATACGGGCATGTACATGTGTTCGACTGCTAGCGTGCGAACCTGACTATTCACAATGTGTACACGTTGCATCTTTTTTTGAACTTGAAACCACTTTGCAAAACTCCCAAATGCATGTATTTACATCTTTTTGTACATATGACCATGCATATAAATGCTATTTTGTACACGCCAAAAGTGGTCTATCAACGACATCAGACACACAAAGTGTCAAATAGCTCTCGCGGCCAAACCACATGTCCATTTGCCACCAAACTTCACGAGCGGCTTTCCTAGACCATCAACAACCAAGTCCTATGGTGGTAGACCACCACAAGTCATCAAAGACATGAAAACGCAACCACAGGTGCTTCCAGAGCGACAAATTGCCAAATGGAGCTCCGGTGAAGCCAAAGTAGACAAAAACTATATGGCAAGGATCCCCAAGGGACCGTGAAGCTATGGAGACCAACATCAAGAAATTTCATCGCCGAAAAGCACTCCAAGAGTCAGAAAACGGCTCGGAGGCTCTGAAATCCACAAAGGGAGTTTCTTTCTATCAATTTGACTTTTTTGTTGAAATAATGCTTAAAAGGGACTCAGGAGGACTCAGGGCAGGTACCAGTAGCACCTCCAATATAATTTTCAAGGCCAATTCTGGGCACCAACCCCAACATCTCTCAACACACACAGTTTCTAAATAGGTTGTACATGCTAGCCACCGAGTTTCATCACATTTGGACAAAAATTAACCTCATATGCATGAAAAAACTCAAAATCAGGGCATAGAGGCAATAATGGGCCATAGACCTACCAAAACTTGTCCAAATCACATAAAACTTTCACAATACATTCATGAGCACATTGCCAAGCTATCTGTGTGGTCATATGTGAAAAAATGATGAAATAGACATCCTACGCGTAGGATGTCTAAATGACATTTTTGGCCCCCAGCTGATATTTTTCAGTTCCAGATCTCTTTATGACACTTTCATAAGCCCATATATCAAGTTTCAAGCCATTCCCATCACATTTGGCCCCCAACACCTCCAAGATGCACTTTTTGAGCCCAAAAACACTACACATGCTCTTACCAACACCAATTCTTGTCCAAATCAAAATCCAAGAGCAGGGCCATGTTCCACATGCCAAGAGCTACCCACATAACCAATTTCAATCTATTTTGATGAAAAAGACATCCTACGCGTAGGATGTCTCCAGCATGATTTTGACCTACTGTGCAAGAACTGACTTCATAGGGGCCATTAACATGGTGCAAGGAGCCTGTATATCAACTTTCAACCCATTTGAATATCATTTGCCACTTGTTGTGGACATCCTACCCAATTTGTGATCCTAAAGCCTGAATCTACCCAAAAATGCACCTTTTGATGCCCAAACCCAATTCCAATCACATAGCCATGTTTCAGAGGCCAAGGGCCACCAGCTTGCCAAGTTTCACCAAAAACTGATGAAATAGACATCCTACGCGTAGGATGTCTAAATGAGAAATTTTGGCCAGAATGATACTGTGAGCACATGCACAGTTTCCCTCGTTCCTTTTAAGTTTTATTTTCAATTTTCAAGTCATTTGGATAGTTAGAACTCAGTTTATCAGCTGATATGGAAAAAACGCTAACTTCGGACTACTGAGTGCAACAGGACCCATGGCAGCCGCAAAATCACCGGCAAAGAAGAAGAGGATGACAATAAAAGACTACTTGGAAGAAGTAGAGCCATTTGTGATCCCAGAAGGAACTCTCAAGCCAACCAGCACATGGATTCAGGATGATTTGCTAGAGTCCAATGATTTGAAGATCTACCAAGGCGTGTTCAAAGATCCTGAAGGAAATGCAGTGGAGCTACCCATGCTACCTCGGGAGCTCAATGAATTTTTCAGAAGAAAAATGGGAGATTACCTAGAGAAGATAGATCTCCATAACTACTTTGAAGCTTTTCCAACGGGGATTGACATCAAAAGAGTGTGGGAATTTGTAACCACTATCAAAGAAGATGGAGTGGCCAGAGTCACTGATCTGTAAGGCAAGCCAGATACCATGATTTTCATCACAGAGAGGGTGGTGGCAGCCTCTCTTGACATCTCCAACAAGGGAGATAGTGTGACAAAGCGTCGAGATGAAGTCAAGGTGTACTCCGAAAAGAAGAACAACTACACTTTTGAAGACATTGCAAACCCAAAAGTGGCTATCATGAGCCAGCTCTACAGTCAATACTTCCACATGTGTACAAAGCGGCCACAAAAGTACAGAATGCCACCTGGAGCCATTGCCACCACCTTCACCTAGGCAATGCAGAAGAGCAAGCCAAAAGTGATCAATTATGTTGTCTACATCCATGACAACCTGGTGAAGATGGGGAACAAAAATCCCACCTACATTGTACTTGGTGAGCTAATAACAAAAGTGGTTTATGGAGCACTGCATGCCAAGGGAAACTGGCCAGAACGTCCTTCACAGAATGATTGGTTAAAGCTGAAAGAAGATAAGGAAGAAGAACCTCCCAGGGCACCCAGATTTGCCACGCGTTTGAAGTGCCAATTAGAAACCGTGCTAGAAGAGCCACCGGAGTTGAAGAAAGGAAAGAAGGAAAGTGTACAAGTGCCGATCAAAGAAACCAAATCACAAAAAGCAGCGCGTCTAGAGCGACTAATGGAAAGCTTTAGAGCCGAAAGAGCACTCAAGGGAGATCTAAGCGAGCTGTGGAAGCCATCCCTTGAAGCCATGTCGGGATCATCTCGAAGGGTGCGGGGTGCATCGAGATTGGTTTGAAGATTACATCAAAAATTTTGAGATCCTGGATTCTACGATAGAAAATATCCCTAATGTCCCTTTTACAGTAGAAAAAGTGGATGAAGTATGACGGCAACTGCTAGAAGAGAAGGAAGGCCAAGAAAAAGAGAGAAAGACCAAGGCGGAGAGAGATTTCAAGAAAAAGCCGACAACTCCACCGTCAAGCAGGGAATCCAGCCCACCGCCATCACCACCTCCTCTAAGCCCTCCTAAAACCCAACAAAAGGAGGATGAACAAGAAGATTCCAAGCAAGAGAAGAGCCAAGAGCAAGAGCAGAAAGAAGAAGCTAAGCCAAAAGAGGAGAAGTTAGATCCAGAAGAAAAGAACTTTGGAATATTTCTTGATCTACTAGCTGCGGGTTATTCACGAGAAGAGGCAGCCATTGTGGCCTTTGAGTTGGCAAGCACAAGGCCCAAGAAACAGATGCAGAGCATGCGGTTAGTTGAACTGAAAGAGATGGCCAAGGTCCATTGATACAGTGGACCTACAGCCACCCGACCAATGACTGGGATGTGGTGATGCAAAAGCTAACCGAGCTCAGGGCAAGATCAATGGCCACGGAAAGTGAGATTGATAATCTCAAAGCCAATGAAGTTCAGATCAAGGTTGAAGTCGACACACTACAAAAATTGGGCCAAGAGCATATAAAGAAACAAACAGAGCTGCTAGCCAGTCTGGCCATGGCATTACAAGGATGCCAGGAGATGGAACGACAAAATCAGGCAGCAGAAAACAAGATTCAAAGATCTGAAGAAGAATACAAGAAAATCAGCAAGTCATTGACAGATGCTGAGAGAGAAAGGGACAACCTGACTCTACAACTTGCTGAAGAGTCCAAAGAAGTGGAAGCCCTGAGGAATGCCAAAGAGAAGGCAGAGATAGAGCATGAAGCGAGCCAGGATGAAGTGATCAAGCTGAAAGATCAGATTAAAGTCAAAGATCAAACCATCCAACAGCTGAGAGCATCTCCTGCCAGAGTCAGAGCTACTAGCTCGACTGGCACCACTTCAGAGAATGAGCTATATGAAGAACAAATGAAGGAGCTCCAAAAGGAGTTAACACTGGAGAAGTGGCAAAGGCTGATGCTGACTGAGGGGTCTATGGTAATGCAAAACTTCCTAGAAGAAGAAAATCAGGCCATGAAGAATGAGCTAGAAGCCATCAAGAGAAAGCTCGAGGAGGCAGAAAAGATAAATGCAGATCTAAACGACCTCCTAGTAAACATGGGAGAGCAAGCAGAAGAGTAAAAGAAGACACTTCAGAAGCAAATAGAAGAGCTGAGAGGCCAGCAACAAACGGAAGAGCAATAGTTTAGCACCGGGCCAGCAGCCATGGAGGGTATTGACATAGAGAATGTGTCAGACCCAGTGGGCACCACCATGCAAGAGGAAATCTTGGTGGGACCCTCACAAGAGCCACAAGATCTGACACAAGAAGAAGAAGAGAAGCTGCAAAAGGCCATAGAAGCGGCAGTCAAAGACACAGCCAGGGAAGCATTGGATTGGGTGCAGAGGGTGTTTAAGTCGATGACTATTCAGGAGATAGATGCCAGTAACCTTTGACGTGAATGGCTACAACCCTCTCTCCCATATCCTCTGCTAAAATATGAAGCTGCCACAATCAACAAACAAATAAAAGAGGAGCCAACAGTGCCATTGTACAAAGCAAATATCTCCAAACGTGAAGGATTCAAGATGATAGTGGACTCTCAGCCCAGGTGGAGAAAGGAAGGGCTGACAAAGTATCCTCAATATCTAATCCATCCGGTAGAGGCACCTAAAGTGATCAGAGATAACCTCAGTTTCTGCCCTCTAACAAGGATGAGGACATGGAAAGCCCACGAACTATTGCAGAGAAGCCAACCCACTTGGCTAAATTACCCGAAGCTGCCAGGCTTGAAGGCAGGCGAGAGAATAAGTGAGCAATACATGGTGAAAACCGTAACGGACGCCATCAAATTGTTCACTGGCTCGCCTGACCTATCTTGCATCATGATGAGAAAGATATGTAAAACCCTTTTGGCAGTCTTCGGAACATTCAAACCAGGCCAGGAAATGAACAATATCTTGTTCTTTCAAGATACATACAAATGTGCATACAATCTGTCTGGGTCAGCCTTCTCACGAGGTGATACATGCATGTATCAAAGGATTATTTTTTTGCCATCTTATCACCTTCAGGCCTTTGAAGAAGCCTTCTACACCGGCTTCTTCACAACCCGACGCTACTAGCTCAACATGCAAGATATGAGTCCCTTATCAAGATGAGAGAAAGCCTACACTGAAGACGTAGCTCAACAGCCATGTCGGGGATGACATGAACAAGGAGGGGGGGGAGTGTTAGCAGGGGGAGTGTTAGCAGCAGGACACACCCTATGGAGCTCGACGGAATATTATTTTTTGTGATTATTCATTTATTGAGAAAAATCGACATTTCACCTTTGTAAATAGTGGGGCTTACAGAAGCTTCCAGATTGTATCCCATTTTTGACATTTACATTGAGTAGATGGTTAAATTGGAACATTAGGGTTTGAGATTGTAAGGTATTTATACCACTTTTTGACCTTAATGAAAAAAAAACCTTTGTCATTTTAAAAAGTTATGTCTGTGAGCGAGCGTATTGTGTACGAGAGAGAGTGAGAGTTTCATCTGAATGCTACGCGCACACCGGTGGTCAGAATCGAGTGCGGAGAACTACAGCATGTTGCCCCCGACGAGAGCTACACGCCAATACCTACATTGCAGGCGTACGGTCTGGTTTTGCGAGCTCGACCCGCGAGCTTCATCTGGTGATTCGGTGAGCATACGTTATCCATTTTCTCATTTCAACATATCCATGCATTCGCATTGAGTAGAGCTACACATTAGGAACTTTAGTTTTCAGAAACGACAACCTGCAAATTTTGACCAAACATCCTACGTGATTTTTCACCTAGTGTTTAGGGTTGGGGTTTTGGTTCATGGACCTTAAGGAGAGCGACCTATTGGTGTTAGTAGGGTCTCCTTCAAGTTCTATGGCGTTTCGAGAACGTTTGATGGGTATTTGGCTCTTGAAAGCGTTGTAGGAAATCTCCTCTTATGCACTCCTGAAGGCTGTAGCTTAGACATTGGGTAGAGACCTCTGTAGGAATTAGTCGAGAGTCGGTTGAGTGTAGGTTGACACCCTGTGCTTGCTTCCACGCGCCTACGGGTCGAGCTTCATCCTTAGCTGACAAATCTTGTTAGGTGAGTTCTCCCTGTGCTGACGTCCGTCGCGGCGTATCCGCCAACAACTGTGAGTCTCAAAAACAACCTGGCTTATGTGTGAGAAAAACTATTTGCTATGCTACTGAAAATATTGGATGCCATAGTTTCAATAAATCTATGTCAAATTCTCTCACATAATGTGCTTCAGTAGACTGCTAAGTTGAAGTCCCAAAATGTTTTCAAAGCTTGGTATGTTTGGTAGTTCCTTTACTGGGCAACTTCTCCAGACGCTCATAACTAGGTAAGGATGGCTTGGAGCCAGAAGCCCTTTCTAGTAACTAACAATGTGGATTTATCATCAGATGAAGAAGCCCCGGATAATTAATTAGCTCTCACTAGAAAAAAGAGGAAGTCCATGCAAGAGGAAGCTTGCAGTTCTAAAAGACCAAAAACTACACTGGGCAAAAACAATGCTTTCCTTAAGCAGCTAGAAAGTCAAGTCAAAACAGTGTCTGTTGAAAAGACTCCAGCAAACCAGACTTCAGCTGACCAGCCAGACCAGCCTCTAGTCTAGATTACAGGTGGAACTAGACAGCAAGCAGGAAAAAGATCAGCGACCATCAGTGAAGGAAAAGACCAATCAGAAAGCACCAGTGCTGAGCAGCCGGTGGGTTAGACTGATAAGGAAAAAAGACCAACATCTTTGAGTCTACTTGGTAAAGTTTCCATCCCTTATAGTGAACTAGCTTTGAATTTAACCAAGGACCGGTTACAACAGCTGCAGACTCATCCTCTCAAAGGAGGCCTAGTCCTGCACAAACCTGATTATGCTACACTACCTTATATGGCTCATGTCACAGTTTATGAGCCAATTGCATGTGACCTAGTAACTGTGAATGATGGTTGTTCAGTATTTATTCAGTCGTCCTGGAACACCATTGTTAATGCTATAGGACAAATGTTGGATGCCTTAGTGTCTAATGATGAATTGACCAAGTTAACACTAGTTTGGTACGAAAACAAGACACTTAAGTGTCCTTTTTTTACACATTTTAGATTAAATGCTACTTGCATCATACGATGTATTTAAGAAAACCCTCTTGGTATGATTAAATATTTTAGCTAGAGGGTCTTTGAAAAATATAACCTTGCAGTTTTAGAAGCTATCATGGTGAAGAAATATACTCATCAAGTGGACCCCCATAAGACTGCAATTGATGCTTTAAAGAAATCAACTTTATAAGCTCAAAAAAAAAAATGAAGTGACCTTGTAGAAAATTGTACACACTTTTCTACACTTGTGCTATAGAAAATTGCAAGTTTCAGGTGCAAAAAAAAATATTTGAGAGTATATAAAATAATGGGAAGTTCTACGTGTTTGATATGGCCATTTCAAGTATATCGTTGTATGCATAGAAAAAATATGTTTTTGATGTGTTTTGAGTTTTAGATAGTGCTACATTGCTTACCCTCTCCAATGAGGACTCAAGGTGGCAAATAAAAGTGCTTTGGTAAGAAACAATTTTTGGATCGTTTCAAATATTCAAAACTGCGCATGCAAAAATTTTGATATTTTAATTCTTGAGACATAGGTATTCAAAACCTCAAATAACTTAAAACCTTCCACACATATCAAGTAAATGTATCAAAGTGCATGGTATGAATACAAATGGGATATCTAAAACCTTGGTTTCAATGTTATTGTGGAGGACTCAAGATTTTCATGAGTTTTTGAACAATCAAAATTTCAAGATAGGGTGTAAGCAACAAGATTTAAGTAAGTTAGGGAGCCAAAAAAATATGTAGTTTCTTGGTTTTAACTTACAAAGTCATTTGATGTTGTCAAATTACACTAGAATAGCCCCAATTCCATGAGAGGACCTTTGAAAGGCCAAAATTATGCTCTTAGTCAACACGTGCTCAACTATAAACTATGTTTATAACTTGCAATTAAATTTGAAACTATTCCTTGAAGGGTTATACACTAAGTAGAAGCATTTGGCTTTTAAAACATAAAAAAGCTCATCTCTATAAAAAGATATAAGATTTTATGCTTTTTTGGCAAAACAGCTTGAAATTTTATAAAACATTACCACTTAAAAATTATCACAATTCTCTCCATAGGGCTTGTATTTTGACATGGAGAAAAATTCAATGTTTTCTTTCCCTCATAACCAACCTATGGTAGAAGCAAGGTGAAAAAAACTTATTTCTAGCTTGACAAATAAATTACCAAAACCTTGTAGGAAAACAGGACACTTTAGTATCCAATTAGAGAACTAGTGTTAAAGGCCCAACTGAGGGAGACTAAGCATCAAGTTGAGAAGTTGGAGCAGGATAGAGGAGCACATTCCTTGCAACACGGTGTCCTTGAAAATCAATCAGCTAGGACCATTCATAATTTAGAAAATAATTTGTCAAAGATGGAGTCTGAGATGAGGATGCTTAACACTAGGTTGGTATAAATGGGACACTTTTATGTCCCGTTAAGTGACCATTTTCCTTGAATTATGTCAAGAGTTTCAAAATGGATTTTGAGGTGCTATCTATCTAGAAAGTTGTCTCATGAGTTGAAAAAAACTCGACATTTTTTTGGAATATCAATTCCATCTTTAACCTTGTCCTTGCACAACATTTCACAACCTAAACTGTGTGAAAAAACAGGTCCTGTTTTTGCCTTTTTTCAACTTTTTGCAACTATACCACTCTAGAATTCATGTTTGTGAGGTCTATAATGCTAGAGAACTATCTTTAGTAGTCCTCAACATATCCTGATGCTTCTAGGGAGAAATAAATATTAAAGTTGTAAGTTATGACCAAATTACAAAAATGGTCAAATCCTGTTTTTTAGCCAATTTTAGCTCTTCAATGATTTTTTTGGTGGATTTCATGATATCCAAATGCATTTTTTATTTTCTATGTCGCATATTGTAACATAAAGCTAATATTCCTTAAGTTTTGGGGCACCTAATACCCTATTTTTCATAGTACACAATGATGGTTGATTTTTTCAATTATAGAAGAAAACGAAACATTCTAGTATATCAAGTATAGCTTTTTCAATATTGCTAAAGTTCTTGTGACAACTACATGCATTTTGTAGGTAGTAACCATATCTAGTCATCAGGATCAAATTTGGCTAGATATTGAATAGTTTCTATGGGATTCTACAACTCATAGTGTTGAACCCAGTTTTTTCATGTTTGCTGTATTTAGCACTTCATCTTTGTCCCCAAGATTCCCCTTGGTAAGAGATGTATTATTCTTTTGACATGCTCCATGGCTCCTTATGAACATCAAGGACAATAGGGAACTAAGAAAACATGCATATATTATTTGTATTGAGAGTGGCTATAGAAACTTTGATGATAGGTTTGCAGAATGGTAAAAATTCAACTTTTTTGTACCTATTTATTTTGGCAAAACAAAAAATAGTGAGTGAGAAGCAATCATATGTTCTGATCTCCAACCCATTGAAGTTAACTAGGGAATTTATATCAAGTCCTACAAAAATCCCTAATCTTATTTTTATGCAACAAAACGTAAGAAATGACTGTTTTGATGAAAATGCACTGGTCCATCAACTTTGGAGGCTTGGTGTGACCAAAAGATGAGAAAATTTACAAGTTTCTTATTTTTCCCATGTGTAGTAGGCCTTGACCTATAACCTCATGAAAGGATTTTACAAAATGAGTGGATCTACTATGGTTTTGGAGGTTTTCTTCAAAACCCTGAAAGGACACTTTTATGTCCTGTTAGGTTACCAACCTAGTGTTAAAGAAGAAAAGGCGAAGGCTGAGAGAGCTGCTGACAGATTCAAAACCATGCTGCAAATGAAGAGAGTTCATTTCAACTCATTGCTGACCAGCCACACTGCATTGAAAGCCACTTTAACTGAAAGATATATCTATAATAATTTGGCTAAAATATTGAATCCAGAGGAAAATGCTGTTTTCAATATAGATAACCTGAGGACGCTCATGGAAACAATGCAGAGTGATTTGCACGATAAACTTTCTGAATACAACAGTGCTTTGGAAAATCAAGCTATCCTGGACTATATTGAATAGCAGAACAACCTCAATGAGGATGATGATAAAGCAACAGAAGAGGAAGAGAAGGAGGATGAACTAGCAGAAAGGCCTGATGATGATGATTCTTCTCCATCTCCACCTTCAGGATCTAGTGCTGGTGGAGCAGGGGCCACAGGGGGAAATCAACCCAATACAGACCAGCCCGACCAGTATAGGGGTCAACAGTCAGGTGATCAGCAAGCTAGAGATCAACAATCCAGCAACACTGGGAAATCACCCGTACACCAATTACAACACAGTTTGGATTAGAAGGGGAAAGATAAAGCTGTGACTGAGGTTTTGGAAGGTGATAAGTAACATTCTCTATAGCTCATCACATTGAACAAGAGACTAAGACATCAGCAAGCTCCTCTAACTAGGATGTATCTAGAGGATGATATTCTTCTTTTTTATCTTGAATGATTTTAGCGACTATATGTCGGCGCCAAAGAAATGGTCCAACATTGGAAATCAACTGCTTTCCATGACCAAGAGGTGTGCCAACTGCCTAAGCATCCTAGCAGAATTCAATTGCTAGAGAGAGTACCTGAATGGGTACTAACCTCTAGTGACAAAATAGCTAATCCACACTGGCAGCAGTAGTCTACTACAGACTGCCATTCTCTAGCCATCGAATTAGAGCTCTTTCTCAGGAACATACCAACATATAAATGTATGAAAGACGTCAGAAGTCAATTGAAAGAAGTTTTACTGTAAATGCAAATTGCAAGATGAGTTTTGGATCAGCGGGTACAAGCTATTATTGAAGAACAGGCTACCACCAATAAGGGGCCTCCAACTCAAATGACAGTAGGAGAACAAGCAACTGCTCTCCGAAGACTGTTTCAGCTGGTCAGAGTTACTAGAAAAATGATGTAGTAGGAGAACCAGGTTGTCCTCAAATTTTTGGAGTTTGTACCCGATTCCCCAATCCTCCTGTATGCTTTACTAGCTAGAGAAGCTGAGCTGCCTAGGTTTTTTCCAGCACTATATCCTCAACATCCAAAACCAGTAGATCGGCTCACACATTATAATATCACTGATGATCTTCAAGATTGGTATGAGCTATCCACTATAGAATGAAAAACCTGGCAAACACTACTCAATGATGCTCTTCAATTAAATGATCTTGAGGAACTAAAAGATGAGATACAGAGGATCAAGTTGTGTATGGGACAATGGAAAATCCAGCTTAGAGGTCTCGCCGAGATATAAGACTAGCTGCTGCAACTTACTGTGGAATCCTCTAAAATCCCTAAAAAGGATGTTACTGCTAAACCAGGCCTAGGACCACAATACAGAGAGATGGTTGAGATTCTCTTTGAAGCTAGGATCAAAACAAATCAGCCTCTTCTAGAAGGATGGATCCATACAGCTTTGCATTGTCATAAATTGGCCAAAACTCGTCTAACAAAAGGCAAACGCACGCTCTATGATCCCGACACCAAAATATGAATTGGAAATGACCATAGAAAGGTGGGATCAGCTTGAACAGAAGGCCATTTACAGACTTACCCAGAAGGACAATACTGGCACT
>NC_140932.1:0-30461 GCF_014529385.1 Adiantum capillus-veneris
AAAATAGACCAAAAACTTGACAAAAACTGAAATTCCGTACTGATTGTCGAGAAATTGTGTCTGACTTGATGAATCTTGTTCAAATTAAGTTTTGACTTGACTCAAAGCTTAAAACAGGTCATAAAAAGACTGTCCAGTGAAAAATTCACAAAAAGTGTTCATTTTAGATCAAAAGTAAATAATCGCATTTTTTGCATTTGGCTCAAAATGGATCAAGGTTGATACCACAGACTCTATGCATGATTACAAACATCTTTTGTGAAGGCTCATAGAGTTTGGATCACAAAATAGACCAAAAACTTGACAAAAACTGAAATTGTACTGATTGTTAAGAAATTGTGTTTGACTTGATGAATCTTCTTCAAATCAAGTTTTGACTTGACTCAAAGGCTTAAAACAGGTCATAAAAAGACTCTCTAGTGAAAAATTGCAAAAAGTGTTCATTTTAGGTCAAAAGTAAATAATCGTAGTTTTTGCATTTGGCTCAAAATGAATCAAGGTTGATACCACAACTCTATGCATGATTGCAAACATCTTTTGTGAATGCTCATAGAGTTTGGATCACACACACAGACCAAAAACTTGGCAAAAATTGAAATCCGTACTGATTGTCGAGAAATTGTGTTGTCTGACTTAATGAATCTTGTTCAACTAAGTTTTGACTTGACTCAAAGGCTTAAAATAGGTCTTAAAAAGACTGTCCAGTGAAAAAATTGCAAAAAGTGTTCATTTCAGGTCAACAGTAAATAGTCGCATTTTTTGCATTTGGCTCAAAATGGATCAAGGTTGATACCACAAACTCTATGCATGATTACAGACATCTTTTGTGAAGGCTCATAGAGTTTGGATCACCGTACTGATTGTCGAGAAATTGTGTCTGACTTGATGAATCTTGTTCAAATTTGGTGAAACTTGAGTCAGTCTTAAAACATGTCACAAAAAGACTGAGTATTGAAAAAATTGCAGAAAGTGTTCATTTAGGTCAAAAGTAAATAATCGCATTTTTTGCATTTGACTCAAAATGGATCAAGGTTGATACCACAGACTCTATGCATGATTACAAACATCTTTTGTGAAGACTCATAGAGTTTGAATCACAAAACAGACCAAAAACTTCACAAAAACTGAAATCTGTACTGATTGTCGAGAAATTGTGTCTGACTTTATGAATCTTGTTCAAATTTAGTGAAACTTGACTCAGAGGCTTAAAACATGTCACTAAAAGACTGAGTATTGAAAAATGTGCAAAAAATGTTCATTTTAAGTCAAAAGTAAATAATCGTATTTTTTACATTTTGGCTCAAAATGGATCAAGGTTGATACCACAAACTCTATGCATGATTATAAACATCTTTTGTGAAGGCTCATAGAGTTTGGATCACAAAGTAGGCCAAAAACTTGGCAAAAACTAAAATCTGTACTGATTGTCGAGAAATTGGGTCTGACTTGATGATCTTGTTCAAATTTGGTGAAACTTGACTCGGAGGCTTAAAACATGTTATTAAGAGACTGAGTATTAAAAAAAGTACAAAAAATATTCATTTTAGGTCAAAAGTAAATAATCGTATTTTTTACATTTAGCCAAAATGGATCAAGGTTGATACCATAGACTCTATGCATGATTACAAACATCTTTTGTGAAGGCTCATAGAGTTTGGATCACAAAACATGCCAAAAACTTGATAAAAACTGAAATCTATATTGATTGACGAAAACTTGAGTGTGATTTGGTAAATCTTCCTCGAATTTAGTGAAACTTGACTCAGAGGCTTAGATTGAAGTGTTAAACAAGGTATATGCTCAAATGACCAAAAATATGCAAAAATTTATCAGAAGTAAATAATCGTGATTATTAAGTTTTGTCCTATTTTTTAACTTTTTTGACCAACTAAGCATACCACAAGTTTTAGCATGTTATATTAAGCCCACAAATCAAATTTGGTAAGATTTAAATCATTGGATTGAAAATTGTGGCCAAATTTTCAAAGTCAGTCTGCAGACACAAAACTGTTGACAAATTGAGCAGTAATTATCTAAACTTGGTGAAACTTGGCTAGGGAGCTTAAGTTTAGTTGCTTAATCAGTTGGTATCAACATTTTGGCAAAAAGTTTTTTTTTTTTTTAATCTATGTAGTAAATAATCGCGAGTATTTACATT
This sequence comes from Adiantum capillus-veneris, assembly GCF_014529385.1. Lineage (NCBI taxonomy): Eukaryota > Viridiplantae > Streptophyta > Polypodiopsida > Polypodiales > Pteridaceae > Adiantum > Adiantum capillus-veneris. Next base: position 2,159 of record NC_140932.1, read on the forward strand.
TGCTCCAAAATTGAGAAATTTTGCACAACTGAGTATACCACAGGGTTAAGCATATCAAGTAGGCTCCACAAATCAAATTTGATGAAATTTGGATCACAAAATTGAGACTTAAGCCAGATTCTTGGAATCAGAGTCTGCAGACAATAAACAGTTGATAACTTAGACAAATCTGGATCAAACTCAACCAAACTTGTCTAGAGACCACAACAAGGTGATTACTTGGCAAAACAAGCCTAAAAAGTGTAGAAACTGAGAAAAGTAAATAATTGTGATTATTTACTATTGGAGCCCAGAGACAGAATCTTGGACTTTTGAGTTTGTACAATGTTAGAACAACATAATACAAAGACACTGATCAAGTTTGGGTTCCATCGGATCAAAATTAATACATGATAACTCAATTTTTAAGTTTGCAGATTAGTCCTTTAGCTCCTTGCAAGGATAGAAGTTGGAAATCTCATTTGCTGACTCGCTTAGCTCAGATTGAAGAACCAGGTTGCAGGCAAAGGATTGGGAGCTTGACACGAGCTGAATTCAAGTCAAGTGGAAAAACGGATAACAATCTAATTTGCAGGTTAGGTTATTCAAGGCCTAGATTTCTATCATTTCAAAGGCTGCAATCAATTTTCATAATTTCGAGCTAGAGTTAATTAACCCTTGTGAGTCTAAGAGCAATCAACTGCCAAAAGTACTTGGGCAAAAGCAGTCTTATCAAACTCAAGCAAGAGTAATTCTGCTAATCAATACCAAGATTTGCTAAGAGATTTTTCTTAGAGACCAAGACAACATGGAGTCAAGCCGAACCAAAAGTCCAAATGCACGAGAATCGAAGCTAACCAGTAGCAGTAGCAACACATGCACAACTGCAATAGAGCGAATGTTATAGCTATATGGCTACATTGGAGATAAGGTTTTGTATACAGATCCGGAAGGCCATAGGTATCTTATGAGTGGCAGAAGTAACACACGAGCCACGATCCTATTGATCTAAGTAAAGCCAGATTCAGAGAACTCCCAGATGTTCACAAACTTTAGTGTATCCAAGTATTGCAAGCTTAAAGATGAAGTGCAGATAGAAGTTCGAAAAGTCAATCCAAGTGTTTATCTAGAAATCTATACAAGCCAGCAAAACATACATTTAGTGCATATGCAATCAGGATCATTGTACATGGACTACATTGGTCAGATCTATAGTCGAGAACCAGAATCGCAAGATCCAAGAGATCAACCAATAGAAGCCAGTCTAGCACTTGAATAATCAAATATACATAAAATGTAACATCCTTCTGCATAATCCATTATCTGCTGATGCTGTTGCCACCTGTCAGCTGCAATAGATAATAAAATATCAATTCTATAACAGTTTTCATGAAAGTAGATTTAAGAAATGATTGACTCCTTAAATGGCCACCCTGCCACCTTTTATTGTTGAGGTGGTTCTTATGAGTGTATTTGTAGAGCATCAACTATCAATCCTCTCATCCACGTCCATGGAATTTGTAAGGCCACTCGCCTTCAAGGTGCATGCATTGGAGGAGGTCCTTCCCTTCACATCCGGTTAAAATAGCTCAAAGCTTCCCTACCATAGCTATGTTGGGCATAATCTGCACCCAATGTACTTCAAGAGACAATAACGGCCAAGTTGCTCCTCGAGCACTTGAGTGCTTTGGTATGCATATCAGCCAAACACTCTATAGAACACCACATATGGCACACTTAACAATATTACTTGGCGTACATATTAACCAAAACATTGTTGACACTAGAATCTTCATAAGTTTATGCTTCTAAAATACCCCATATTTAGTATTGATGGACCAAAGCATGCCAATCTCATCACCTAACCCACAAAAGGCACATTGTTATTATCTTTCATATAGTTTTCCCTTGTTCATGGGAGTTTGAAACCACAGAGTGAGCTACACACGGCCATAAGTTAAGCAATTAATTCTCGCACATGCTCTAGCCCATGCCAGATGCTATCACTCAAAATCTTGTCAAGTTGAGACCAATCACCCAAGAATGCATCTGAAATCTACTCCAAAGATAGTAGATCCGACACCTAGAAAATACCAAAATGGCCATAACTTCTCCATCCAGATTTCAATCAATAAACCCTAAAGATGTAGCAGGAGGTAGCAAGGCTACACAAGGCTCAGCTTGCGTGGCCACCTTGGTGGACATGCTCTAGAGAACATTCTTTTCCAATTGGACCATACTTGGTCCGGGCGCCCGACACTCTTGGACCAACCACCAACAAGCACCCAATGTGGACACATCAACCAGCTAGGGTGGGGCTCGGACCACCATGGTCAGAGAGGTAGCATTCATCATGTAAAGTGTGGCTATCCTATGGCCACCCATTTTAGAGCATTCATGAGCTACCAAATAGTTGTTCTTTGGGTGGCCTAGGATCAATCGTGGGCTAGGGCTAGTAGTTGTCCAATGGCCAGCCAAACAGCTAGTGGCCAAACTCACCAGCGGCTTCCCTAGGCAAGGAGTATCGGGTATTTTTAGTTGCCCATGAGTTGCCTCAGCTAGATGTTTTCCATTAGCCACCAGATATGTGGTGGTCGTGTGATGGCTTCGGCTTGTGAATATATATATATATAGCATGATGTGAGTAGCAGATACAGGTTTCCATACACTTGCCTTGAGCAAGAGTCAATTTTGTGTCACATTTTGAGCACTTGCATGCACTCTTGAGCACTAGCCTTTGGGTGCCTCATCGTGGTTGCCTACATGTTGTCGGGCTTGCGAGTAATGTAGTCTTGTTAGCTAGTTACATTATTGTGATTTCAGTTGTGTCTTGTACCTTGACACCCACTGCACTCTCCATTGCACCTCATCATCTACATCCCCATTGTACCTTGTTGTGATAGTCGTGGACTAGGTAGAGTTGGCCGTAGACTTTGCATGGTTATTTGGTTATCTACAAGGTGTTGCCTTGGAGGGCTTGTGGTTGTCTTGGATATTGTTTCAATTCTATTATGTTGCTTTGCCAGTCTTGACATTGTTTCAAACTGTCTATTTTTAGATTCTGTTGGGTTGAGCAATGTGAACCATTTCCATCTACAAAAGACATGCTTATAGAGCATTTTGAGTACTTCATTCTTAGCCATAAACCCTCATTTCAACAACTTCAAGCATATCCTCATTCTTAGCCCATAAACCCTCATTTCAACAACTTCAAGCATATCCTCTTACAACATCAAAAAGTCCAACAACAGGACCCCCCTCTGGTCTTGCCTTCCTCTTTTTCCCTTGTTCAAGCCCCTCTGTGCTGCCCCTTCGTGCATAGTAGTTCCAAATCTCTCTCTCTCTCTCTCTCTCTCTCTCTCTCTCTCTCTCTCTCTCTCTCTCTCTCTCTCTCTCTCTCTCTCTCTCTCTCTCTACCATTGTAATTCAATCATCGTAATCTGTTGATATTTCAAGGTATGGGTACCCCCTACTTATGCATTGAAGGAGAATCTCACTTTATTCTTCTTGTCCTTTTTTTAAAAACAAAATCATAGCACCTACTCCTTTAAAAAAAATTCAAAAGGTATTCCTAATGGCCTTTAAAAAAAAAAGGTATTCCTGATTCAAAGATTCCCTCAACAACAACAAAAATGATGCGCTAATCTATAGCACGTAGCCACGGGCAATGACGAAGCACGTAGATCTCTAACAGTGTTAGCTATAAAAGCGGATGCAACATTGCGCGCGCGCACAAGCAAAAGAGAGAGAGAGAGAGAGAGAGAGAGAGAGAGAGGACACTTTGAAGAGAAGAAAATGCTAAAGGAAAACTAAAGGAGAAGAGAAATACCTTTTTATATGGACACAAAAGGTCTTTTGACTTTCCACCTTCATATGTCTGTTGACTTGACTTTTCACTTTCATTTGTCTTTTCATTTCTAAACTCACCCTTCACTCATGCACTTAATATGTTTTGAGAGAATTTTTATTTTTCTAGGATTCGGGAGAGTTAATCCTTGTAAACACAATTTTAACTTGTCACCCCGGCGTGTTCACTAAGTAAAATCTTCTTATATCGTGTGCGTTCACCAAAATTGATTTTAATTACCCCAAAATGAATTTGTAAATTTATACGAAATTTAAATCCCTTCTATTGAATCCGTGTGCTATGTTACATATACTTTAGTGAACTCCTTGGGCTTGTCACTAGAGTGTGTTTTGCATTTAGGTTCATAATTGCTTCTTTGTTCCCTCTTCTTTGCAGCCCAATAGTTTTGTAGACCTAGCAGAAGTTCCCTTGGGGCGTGTTGTGTAATAGACAATGGAGGAAGATATAAGGTGTCTGTACTACCATTGTCGACATCATGTGATTCCATGTGGAACAAGTAACAAGGCTAATGATACAACAAAGAAGACCATCAAAACACCGCCATAGTACTCATGGGTGGGGGGGGGGAGAGAGAGAGAGAGAGAGAGAGAGAGAGAGAGATGGCACATGAATAGTTCTAGGGAGGGAGGGAGCCATTGAGCGAGTTGCAGAGTCCAAAAGTAGCGATGGTGGGAGAATCTTCAATAGAGTTTAATGGTCCAAGTCAATTTTCTATACATTTAAAAACTCCAAGCCCGCCCATCTTATTCCCTCCCTCTCTGCCGAAAGGGCTTTTATACTTTTACTTATAACATTTGAAATTAAACAACCCACACCCCTCTCTCTCTCTCTCTCTCGCTCCTTCCAAAGGGGTGTCCAAGACACACCTTTTTGGTGCCACCTAGACATGCTTTCACCCATTAGTGTTTTCATCTAAGCCACTCAATTTGAGGCCACTAAAGCACACTTGATTTTACAAAGTGGGAGTTTTTATGTGTGTGCATAGTCCTTGTTGAAAGCTTCTCAAAGCACCTCTTTGAGCTTAAAGTGGCCAAGCACTGTCATTTCAATTGCTCAATTAAGATCTCAAATTTAGTGCATTTTAGCCTCAGGGGTATGTGCACGTATGAGCCTCAAAAGGGGTGTGTGTGTGTGTGTGTGTGTGTGTGGATTTGAGCCGTTTTTAATGCCTACTTAACACCTTTTTTTTTTAAGTCTCACAATCTTGGCCACCTGGTGGACCCAAGATCCAATGGAAAATCGCATTGCATAAGGCACCAAGTCCACAAGCATGGCTGCTTTTGCATAGGCACACTGTGAACCTTCACGGCTTTTCAAGTGTTTCTGCACTAAGGGAATTAAAGCCAACAGAGCTTCACTGGTGGCTCTCAAACCAGATTACCTCGTCACCCTCGAAGCATTACGTTTCCCTTGCTCTGACCCTCACTCTGCATGGCCCACCTACCCTGGCTTGCCGCTTGATAACCACAACCCCCTGGCTATCACACTTAAGCCTCGGTCACCACTTGCAGTCAGATCGACCTCAAACTCATCATCTTCTTGTCCTAATATGCACATTAGGATCACCCCCCCCCCCGGACGTCCTTTTTGCTTTAACCGAAGCACTGGCGGTGTCCCCATATTTTATTGGTGATTGATCCTCTACTAACACGTGCTTGAATCCATTGCCCTTGACCTGCAACATCATCTAGTGGACAAAAACTGCTACAACAACGAGCACACAACTAAAAATCAAGTCTAACCACCTCCTCTCTCCCATCACAAGTCCACATGAACCCTATCAATCCAGTAAACCAACAAACATAGATAGCATTGCAAGGACATGACGGCCACTCTAGTGCTCTTCGATCATGCCATAGTTGCAGATTGGCATTCCCTTGCTTTTGACGACGTCGGCTTCTCTCTCATTTCATGCTTTTAGTCAAATTTTGTCATTTTCTTATTTTGGCAACTTTGAAATTTCTCTTTCAAATTAAATAACACAAAAAAGGAGGTTTTTGTTTTGGATTTAAGAGACAGTTCTCACACCCACAGTGAAGGTGACCCCAAAAGCACATTGTCATTGAACCTCTCTTAGAGGTCTTTCCCATAGCTCATACCACAATCCAAGCTCGCATCTTTTCAAGACTATTCACTTCAGCCAATTTTTATTGCACAACCGCTTCGCTTCCAAGCATAAGTTAGGTGACTGAATCAATACCATTAAAGCCACTTCAATGCAACAACAAAACTTCACACCAAAGGTGGCTAAGTCCGACCTCGTCAAGTAGTTTCAGTTCAACGTTAATCAAATTTCAAAGGCATGAGTGCAATGCACAAACATGCTATGGAGATATTGTACACACCCATGTTGTTTCCGTTAATGTATAGAGGTGACACTCATGCACAAAATCGCAAGGAAATGTATGTATCATTCACCATTTATGGGTTTGACACTTTCATTGTGCTATAGAGGACTAGGCATTGTCGCAATTGATAGTAAGACCTTCCTTGAGAGAAACTTTTGCCACAATGCCATGCACATCATTATTTGCATGTTCTTATGTATGCCAAACCTTTTTTTAAAGAAGAGATCCAAAAGAAAAGCTATCATTGCGACAAACGAGTTGCAGCATTAGCAGCGGCAACAACAAAGTTGTAGCATATGAAGAAGATGATTAGGTTAAAGGGGGGGTGCTACTATGAGTATACAATGGTAGTCGTACTGTAGATATGGTTGGCCTTCCGCCCTATGTGTTTGAGGGGAGGAATCTTTAGTATGTGTGATACCATGTCAGATGAGACCTACTTCTAGTCTTTGTGACTACAATCCGAGTGACTACCCTAGTATGTGTGACTATTAGCCTGTGTGGCATTGAGTTTTGATTTGCCTTTCTTCAGTATAGGCCATGTCCAAGGGGAGGATTATTGGGTGGGCATGTCCAGCCTAGTCTTAGTTTTTGGTGAGAAGTAACTCCTAGCTATTAAAATCCTATGTGGGGATAAGTGCTTGTGTGAAACGATATTTGTATGCTTTTATGAAAGTCAAAGGCTCTCAAGCATGGACGAGCTACAACATTAGCAGCAGCAATAGCAAAGCTGTAGCATATGAAGAAGATGATTAGGTCGAAGGGGAGGTGCGACTATGAATATACAATGGTAGTTGTAATGTAGATATGGTTGGCCTTCCGCCCTATGTATTTGAGGGGAGGAATCTTTAGTATGTGTGACACCATGTCAGATGAGACCTACTTCTAGTCTCTGTGACTATGATCCATGTGACTACCCTAGTATGTGTGACTTTTAGCCTGTGTGGCATTGAGTCTCGATCTACCTTTCTTATGTATAGGCCATGTCCAAGGGGAGGATTGTTGGGTGGGCACGTCCAGCCTAGTCTTAGTTTTTGGTGAAAAATAACTCCTACCTATAAAAATAATATGTGAGGATAAGTGCTTGTGTGAAAAGATATTTGTATGCTTTTATGAAAGTCAAAGGTTCTCAGCCGGGACAAATTTTGGTTTTATAAGTAAAGGCTTTCATGTACATATCCTATGCTAAAAATAATATTGTGCATTTTGTATATTGAGTACTGCAAGTGTTTACTTCTCTCTCTCTCTCTCTCTCTCTCTCTCTCTCTCTCTCTCTCTCTCTCTCTCTCTGTGTGTGTGTGTGTGTGTGTGTGTGTGTGTGTGTGTCTCTCTCTCTCTCTCTCGTAGCTATGGCTACCTTGAGCTTCAAGCCACCTTGAACTCGTTTGCACCCACGTCGATCCCAACAAAGCATTAGATGGAGCTGCGAGCCGAATGGTTCTCATTTGGGGGGAAGAGGCTTTAGAAAAGAGCTCAGTGCTTTTGATGTTCGCCTTGGCCAAACACCCAAGAAGATAAATGCCTTTGTGGCTTTGAATTCTAAAATTAGTGGCTTTTCCCACATGCCTTGTAGGCCTTTGAAGCTTGGAGTCCAACTTGGATCTTTTTCCTCTAAAAAAAGAACCTTGAGGATTGATCTCTCAAGCACACATACACACAATGCTTTTGACATGTTGTAGAAAGACCAAAAAACCAAGCTTAAAAGCTTGATTTTAATCGAGGTGTTGATTTACAAAGCTTAGCCCAAAATGTGTGTGGATGGTTCAAATGAAAGCTAGTGATGATGGCCACACACACACACACACACACACATAAGTATGTTCTTCTAATTTTGTTACCACCATGACTTCCAATTGAATAGCTTCAAAAGTATAATCATGGCTCCCAATGAAGTAGCTCCAATGCAATGCAAACTAAATGCAAATACAACCTACATGCACATGCTAATTGACTTCAAATTAATTGTTGGGGAGAAGCCCAACTTTGGAGGCCAAGATGAGTGTGAATTTCATCTCATCATTGTAAAGTGTATTTATAAGGTTTATGAAGACCTAATTGATACTCTCTTTTTTTGTGCACAACATGCTCGCTTATCCCCTTATTTGCATCTCTCCTCTCTCTTCCTTGATCACTCCCTCCGTAGCCATTTTCATTCATCAAGCTATTAGCTTTCGCATTCCCAACAATTCGTATCAGAGATTTGGCATGGTTTGGACATTGGGTTCCAAGCTCATGAGCTCTCCATATCTCTTTGGCCTACTTCTCTCATCCCCCCTACCATAGCATTTGCCTTACTTTTGGCATACATGGACCGCAGCCTCTAGAAGCAGCTTATTGTGTGCACAATATGCATTAGATTTTTGATCTCTATGAGTAATCTTTCTTAGCTCTGCTTAGGCAGCAAGCCAATAGCAATGTCAAATTTGAAGGTTGTGGTGGAGATCTTGCATTTAAGTAATCTACCCCCTGAGGATGGTGAAGGCTCAGCAAGTTCCTATATAGAAGTGAGCTTTGATGTATAAAGGTTATAGACTCTAAGACTAGAGGGGACTGGACCATGCAGCTCTCCACCCAACCTTGCTATATATAAGCTCGTATCCATCCAAATATAACACCCCTTGACCGCATGCCCATCCTGGCCCTTGACCTGCCTGGTCTTACCCTAGGCATGACATTACTCTCCCCTTGGAGAAGTGTTTTCGCCCTCAAACACAAAAGTGGTGATATCTTCATCAGAACACTAATGTTTTCTGCAGTGGCATCCTTCATAGATCCAACTGTCCATTTGATTGTAACATGATTCAATAGGAGGTTCAATGAAACCAAGATGAACATCTTGATTTTCCACATTTTTGTCCCTTTGCAACCGTCTTGTGTAACCAACCATATCCAACATAGCATAATGACTCCATGTAGAACTCACTTGAGTATGCTAAACGAGTCATCACAACTAAGAGATATCTGGAAGAATACCTCCTCTCACTTTCCATGAAAGTAACTAGCTGACATAATTTATCAGTAAAGGATAAGTCCTTGACTTATTATCAATCTTCCATCAGTAGACAACCCCACCATAACTGGTGTTCAAGGTTGAGAAGCTGACTTAAACATGAGGAGACTAAACTTAGTCATAAACATGTTTTGCCTAATGATAAGCAAACTCCAACTAGAGAGATATCATTTCCAATTGGATTGCTTGGTGCTAGCATATGCACTTAGCATATCCTTTAGCACAAGATTAACACTTGTAATTTGCCAATCCTCTCTGGATAACTGATAGTATTGGGGTGTCTTTTCCCACCATTTATAGATAGTCCTCAAGAATGACTAGTAAACAGGGATCACAATTTCTTGAGAAATTGTTGAGTAATCAACAATGTTAGGAATAACCATCTTGGTTAACTTTAGTGAGTTGATCTACAATCATCCAAACCGATCCATGGCCTCTATTGGTGATTGGTAGATCTATAATTAATTGCATAGAGATATTGCACATATAGTGTGAAATGCTTTAGAAGCTACTAATGTCATAAATGTGCATGCTGCTCCAAATCAGACATTTCTAAACATTAGGGCCCATAACACCTAGTGTGCATGCATTTAGCAAAAAACAGATCCGAAATTGTATATCCATGACCATACTTGCCAATGCTTATGGTCAATGTTATGCTGATAGCTATAGGGAAAGAAGTAAATACTTTCCACGTGAGAACCATGCTAACATATTTGGACCATAATAGAATGTGAAAATCCCTCACATCTAGGTACCAAATGAACTAGTTCATTAACAGAACATGACTTTACTACGCGTATAAACAACCATCCATTAAAGTTGTTTAACTATACTTGTAATCTTAACAAGTCCTATTAAGTATTTGACAATTTTTATCCATTGGAATTGTTCTTGATACAATCTGCTTAAAATGGTCTAATAAATGGAATTGACCAGCACCTGGGGACTATGTTGCGACACAAAATTGAAATAACAGGCACCAATGTCAGCCCAGAGATTCATATCTCCGGATGTGGAATATGTCTCATATAAGAATGTCCAAAAAATGACATCCCCATCAAGTATGAGAGGCACTTGCGTGTGGAGGTAACGGTAAACACTCAACGACATGAGTGAGAGGGGCCCTTATAAACTTTTCTCCACACTGGATAAACTAGACTCCGTGAGTTCCTAGACCATGTTGCTCCTCTTACCGATCTAAGACCAAAGGGGACTGGACCATGCAACTCTCCACCCAATCTTCCTATATATAGGCTTGTACCCATCCAAATATAGCACCCGTTGATCGTATGTCTATCCTAGCCCTTGGCCTGCTTGGCCTTACCCTAGGCATGACAATTAAGGATTTCTAAGTAGGAGGTTGTGTCCATGCACATAGGGTGCATGCTAGTACACTTGGCCCTAGGAATTGTTTGTGTATTGAGTGTAAGCTAAAGTCTTACCTCAACGAACACCCCCATAAGTTGAAGCTTACAAAAAATGCATGGATTCTTATCAAGGAGTCTAATATGGGTTACATAGGGTAACTGCAAATGGCTCATAATATGAATCTAATGCAAGAGGGTAGGTCTTACCACCAAACTTTGGGTTTAGGGAAGCCACCAAACTTTGGGTTTAGGGAAGTTTCTAAACCCATTACAATACCTTCTTATAATAAACAGTGTTGACATCCCCTTATTCTTCTTCTTGTTCCACGACATGTACTTTTCCTTTAAAATCTCTAGGCTTTTGTATTTATTAGTATTATCTTTGAAAATACACTGACGGTTGGGTGCATGTCCCTTCTTGTTGCAATGAGGGCACACCTTAATGCGCAAGCAATCCTGTGATTTGTGGTTTCTTTTGCCACAATGTGAGAAACCTTTACCGTTTACAACAAATGCATTATTTTGAAACCTTGTGTAAGTGCCCGTTCTTTTTTCTTCCACTAAAAGTGACTTGATCACATCTTCAAATGCATGAATGGGATCTTTCTCCTTGTGCATACTTACAATGTTACCAAAATACTTGGTAGGGCTTTGAGAAGGATGGCAATTTTATCCCCATTTAGAACTTGTACCTTGGCATAGACAAGTTTGGTTCAGATACAATTAATTTTGTTGACAAGGCTAGCAACATCATCTTGGTCTTGCATAGTGAGACCATAAAGTTGAATTTTGAGGCTCATTTTGGAATGCTTACATTAAGCACCAAAAGGATGCTCTAGAGTTTGCCAAGTGTCAAGCACAGATATAGCAGAATAAAGTAATCTTTGAGTGTTGTGATGATGATTCCAAGTGGTTGTTCATCTTTGGCTTGTTTTTTAGCATTCAAAGTTTGTTCCAGGCTTCCCTCGAATAAAATGGCCTTCACTTTTGTTTGCCAGGTGTGAAACTTGTCGACATTTTTGGTGGACACTGTGTATGCAAGGCGGTCTTACCAAGCAATTTGGTAGTGTCTAAACTCTTATACAACTTGGAGTGCAAAACAAGAGAGCCGATAGCTCAAATATACATACACAGTGGGTTTTACAAAAGAAGATAAATATTATCATTTCAAGTGAGGATGGTTGGAGCTCAATGAAGGAAGGGAATTTCTTGAATTGAATCCTCGATGTTCTTTAAAACTTCTTATTGGAATGGGACTTTGACTCGTCGACAAAAGGGAAGAACGGGGAGTTGCTATAGGAAGGTGGTCTTAGGCCAATGGTGTTTGGGAACATAGGCTCAATGGAGGGCAAAATGGTTGATGTGGTGTAATTTGGGGTTATAAGGCTTGGTGGGAGCACCCCTTAATGAATTTGGGCAGCAAGGTCAAGGTAGGCAATGGGGGCAATGAATCTGGGCAGTGGAGTCAAGTTGGGCAGCAAGGGCAACAAAGTTGGGTAGCAACGTGAGGGTGGGCACCGAGGGCAATTGTGAGGTCCCCACCCCGTCGTATCAAACAACGGATCTGATGGTAAACCTGGTGGCCACTAGATCTATAGCGGAAGCAAATAAAATGGTTCAGGGTTCGACTAGCGGACGATCTCTCATCACAAAGTGTGTCGAGTTCGAGCCTACTAGCAAGGAGATCTAGCTCCACCTCGCAGGGGAAGCGTACTTAAACTATCTAGCGATCCTATGACCCACCTTCCAAGAGGAGAGAAGCCTCGAGAGCCTTTTTCCCCATGTTTCAGAGGCACGTACTCTCGAGAATTCCCCGCTCTAGGGGCAATGAGCGTTACTAATATCGAGTAAGCACTACGGGGACAGAGAGTTCCCGACCAATCGGGACCACCCATCTCGTAGGCATTGGCAACCCGAGCCAAGCCCCCACTTTCCACCCCCACACTCACACTTCATCGTGTGACCTAATTACTACCATAAAGGTTGTTCAACATAAATATTCCTTGTTTAATTCCGAATCACATGGTTCGTTAAAACAGCCCTTCAACCAGTATTGCAAACAACACCAAGATAGAATTCTAGTAAAAATTCTACTCAAACTTATTCATAAAAATTCCAATGTTCTGGAGGTACAACATCCCCCCTCCAGCGAGAGTTCACTCCTCCCGTTGTCGCCTAGCTGCCCATACAACTAGGTATGTCCACCGCATAGAAAGCACGTCATGGACACTCCCACCGCATAGAAAGCAAGACGTGGGTTCCCACCGCATAGAAAGCAAGTCGTGGGTATCCACCGCATAGAAAGCAAGTCGTGGATTCAAGAGCCCTAACGAGGAAGTCTGCCCCCTGTGATCAGTAGAGGGGTCAGGACTGATTCAACATTGGAAATAAAATGAACATGTCGAGCTAAATTTTCCCTAGCAAACATTCTTTCCTCTTGCAAACAGCATACCCATCAAACATTACCTTCCTACTTTAGAACTTAATGTATAATGATTTCAATGCCGGGGTTTCCGTCGGATTTCTCCAACATGTTTGGGGATATGAGCATTCCTAACTAGCATATGCAATGTTAATTTAAACAACTTGAAAAAAAAAATATGATCTACCTCTTCCACTTCTTCATCGATGGCCCGTGAGATGGCCGGTATTTGCTCGTCCATGGGAGCCTTTCCCTTTCCGTTGACATTGCTCGTTCCTGCTTCGCGATCATGGGCACCACCGAAGCGCGTCCTCTTAACCGGGGCCATTTCTCACTACTTTAAATGATTAGCTTGGGGAAAGAGCTAAGGTTCACAGCATCATAACAGTCCAATGGGTAGATTAGTGACATCAATTAATCCCTCCTATATGAGAGTCTAGATTTCTTTCATAAAGCAATCATTAAGGATGGCACATAATCCTATGGGAACCGGCTCTAAGATAATTATTCGGCTTACATGATCAAGAATAATTAGGATTTCATTATTGGAATTACCAGAGAATTGGATTAAGTATGATTAGACTATTTCCTAGCAATTAGATGATGCAGATTTACCCCTTGCATATGTGTGAGGAAAAACCAATTCTTAGAGACTTATTGACGGATTAATTTCTCCTTAATTACGTCTTAATGCATAAGAGAAATGAATTCAATTAAGCTACAATGTTAATGAGTGATTACAATAGTGATTCTCTTCAATCTGCACAAATACTAGCTTACCGATTAATTACTATGCTATCTAGAGAGAGAAGATTCTGATAATTATGCTCTAATCATTAATCGAGAGTGAAGAATGGCTGATAATTCAGCTATGGGATAATGATTACATAATAGAGTACGAATAAGGAGAATTTAGAGAGTAGTCATAGAGATTTTCGGCTAGGAATAGACATAATGTACGAGAATTTTTGATGGTAGAGAAAGGAATTTTCAGATAGCATTAATTAAAATGTCGTTACCGTGATTAAGAGCTGGTAATCTTCTCGATTTTCTGATCTAATCGAGCCTCTTGAGATGAAAATTCGGCAGCACCTCCCTCCTAGCTTCTTCTTCAATAGGTGTGTGATTCGGCAACACCTCCCCAATGTATGTGGGTGTGTGTGTATGCACTGTGTGAGTGTGTGTGATCATAAGTGTGTGTGTGTGTGTGTATGCAGGACTTTAAATAGGCTCCTACAGGCTGAAAATCGATCTGGGTTGCTAATCGCATCTGGGAGCTTCTCCAGTTAAGCATGGCAAGTCCAGTTCTCTGCCCACCAAGTGTCAGGTTGGCTTGGTTAACTGGTTCTGAGACTGAGTTGCAGGCTTGGCAGCTTTCCCAAGACTCCCACAAAGCAAGAGGGCGCCCCCTAGCTGCTAAAGCTGATCTGGAGTGGCCTGGGACCTGTTCCCACACAGTCCCGGGCCCCCGGTGCCTCCCCGGACAATTTTTAGGAAATTTGGTTTTAGGCTAAAACGGGTCATAAGAATCGGATTTTGATGCCGTAAATTGCCATACGAAGCTCTAACTAAGGCGTACTGGCCCGAGTACCTGCCATATTTAGCAGCCCCCGGGGTCCGAAAATGCTTTTTTTTTCAAATTTGGGGTACGGGTGCAGTTTTTCGAGACGGTCGAGACAGGACGGTTCGGGTGACCAAAAACTTACTATTTTTGGAAGTTTTTCACAAAAATTATTTTAATTCACATTTTCAAGCTTTATAACATTCTAAACATCATGGCACTGACAGAATCTAAAAAACTGCTAAAAATAGTAACTTATTCCATTGTATTCATTTCGTAGTACAAGGGTGCTCTTGTGATCGGGTCAGAGACCTTACAACCTCCCCAACGTGAAAAATTTGAGATGTCCTCATCTCAAGAATGAGTTCGAGTAATCTTTTAAGAGAGTCGATTCGTCTTCCCAAGTTGCATCTTCTTCAGGGTAATCCTTCCACTTTACCAGATGCTCCGTGATAGTTCTGTTGCGTAATTTCCTTTCTCTTGTTTCAAGTACATAGTCAGGTTGGAGCTCAAGAACTCCTTGTGCTGGCATGACTATCTGATCTGAGTCCAAGAATTGATCAGGGTTGGGAATACAGGGTTTGAGTAAGCTGACATGGAATACATCATGAACCTTCAAGTTTGCAGGTAACTTTAGCTTGTAGGCCTGGTCACTTATAACCTTAACGATCTCAAAATGGTCCACAATATCTTGGGCTAAGCTTCTTATATCTGCCTAGTGATAAGTTGCTTTTCTTAGGTCGGACTCGTAGAAAAACCTTATCTCCTTCCTTGAAAGTCCTTTCCGAACGATTCTTATCTGCATAGTGCTTCTGTCTATCCTGAGCTGCCTGAATGTCCTGGCGAATGGCTCTAGTCTGGGCTTCCATATCTTCTAACATCTTTCTAGAGGCTTCTACTCTAATGGTTGGATCTGAAAAGTTCAGTGGTGTTAAACAGACCTGTCCATAAAGAGCTTTGAAAGGTGACATTCCAATGCTTCTGTGTTCAGAAGAGTTATAAGCGTATTCTACCAAAGGTAGATATTGTAACCACTTCTTTGGTTCTTGCGAACAATAGGCTCTGAGAATGTCCTCAATGACTTGATTAACTCTCTCGATTTGCCCGTCGGTCTGCGGATGATATGCTGTGTTGAAGGCTAATTGTGACCCAATAGATTGGAAAAGAGAGGTCCAAAATTTTGATGTAAACTTGGCATCTCTATCACTGACAATACGTTTGGGTAGACCATGTAGCCTGAAAATCTCCTTGATGAATACCCGACTAACATCTGAAGCAGTAAAGGTCGTCTTTACGGATATTAGATGAGCCACTTTTGTGAGCATGTCAACAACCACGAAAACAGAATCATAACCTCCTGTAGAAGGTAACCCTGTAACAAAATCCATACTGATGCATTCCCACTTCATCTGGGGTATGTCAAGAGGTTGAAGTTGCCCTGGTAATTTGATCCTTTCGGCCTTTATCCGTTGACAAGAAAGACATTGCCTCACATGGAGAAGTATGTCTCCTTTCATTCCAGACCAGAAATAACTCCTTCTGACAGCGTGAAGAGTTTTAGCATAGCCTGGGTGTCCGGATGTAGGGCTATTGTGTGCTTCATATAGAATGGCCTTCTTTAAAGATGGGTCTCTGGGTACACAGAGTCTATGTCTGTAGTAAAGACATCCTCCCATAAGAGAGTAATCTTTCGCTTCAGGCATCTTATTCTGCTGGACTAATGAAGCCATACGTTGATACTCTGGATCTTCGAGGGATGCTTCTTTGATTCTATCCCAGATAGGGTTATTTGGAATAGAGATAGCTCCGAGAAACGATTTTCGGCTAAGACCATCTGCAACTGCGTTTTCCTTCCCTGGTCTATACTTTATGTCAAGGTCATATTCCTGTAATAGCTCTATCCATCGCCGTTGTCGCATATTGAGAATGGGTTGAGTAAAAATCCACTTTAAACTCTTGTGGTCTGTAACCAACTGAAACTTGCGTCCAAGAAGATAATGTCTCCATAACTTCAGTGCATGTATAACTGCTAAAAGTTCCAGATCATGAGTGGGATAATTCTTCTCATGATCCCTCAGCTTTCACGAAGTATACACCACCGGTCTTCCTTCTTGAGTAAGAACTCCGCCTAGAGCGAATTTGCTAGCGTCTGTCGCTACTTCAAATTCTTTACTGAAGTCTGGAAGCTTTAAAATAGGAGCTGAGACCAAGAATTCTTTTAGCTTAGCAAAGCTAGACTCGTGCTCGGTCTTCCAATCGATCCTCATTCCTTTCTTCAGGAGTTCCGTCAAAGGTGCAGCAATACGTGCATAATCCTTGACAAAAATCTTGTACCATCCCGTTATTCCAAAAATCCTGTACCATCCCGTTATTCCAAGAAATCCTCTTACTTCACTGACAGTGGATGGTTGAGGCCAGTCAACGATGTCCTTGACTTTACCTGGGTCCACTGAAATCCCTTCAGCCGAAATGACAAATCCAAGATAGTTGACCTTTGGTGAGCAGAAAGTGCACTTGCTCTCTTTAGCGTAAAGTTGGTGTTCTCGAAGGAGATCAAGTACTTTGCGAACATGTTCCTTGTGATCTGCTTCATTCTTAGAATAGACTAGAATGTCATCAAAGAAAACCAAGACAAAATCATCCAGGTATGGTCTAAAAATATCCTGCATAAGTCGATTGAAGCTTGCAGGAGCATTTGTTAGACCAAAAGACATTACTGTGAATTCGTAGTGCCCATACCTAGTATTGAAAGCTGTCTTTGGAATATCTGATTCCTTGATCCTGATTTGGTAATATCCTGACCTTAGATCTATCTTTGTAAATATTCTGGCGCTGTGGATTCTGTCCAAAAGTTCGTCAATCCTTGGAATTGGATACTTGTTCTTGACAGTTACCTGGTTCAGTCCACGATAGTCTATGCATAGCCTTAAGGTCCCATCCTTCTTCTTTTGGAAAAGAACTGGAGCACCCCAAGGAGAAGTACTGGGTCGAATGAATCCTTGCTCAATGAGTTGCCTAAGTTGTTCTTTGAGTTCAATGGCCTCCGGAAGTGACATTTTATAAGGTCTCTTTGAGATAGGTTCACACCCAGGGATAGTCTCAATCTCATGATCTACCTCTCTGTGCGGTGGAAGATTCGTAAGGTCCTCGGGGAATACGTCATCATACTCCCTCAGCCAGTCTGGTCGAAGTGAGGTATCTGATTGGTCCACCTTATTGAGTTTAACTGCATATATTTGCTGACCCTTCCTTAGTCCCTTCAAAAGTCTGCTGGCCTTAACTAGAGTAGCCTTAGGTCTCCCATTTTCCCCCTGAATTAAGGCTTCATTACCCAAGTTATCTGTAAAGGTAAAATTCCCTTGTGCACAATGTATGTGGGCCCTATTTTGCTTTAGCCAGTCCATCCCTAGTATCCCATCAAAGAATCCTAAGGGTAAGGTTCGAAATTGGGCAGAAGTCGGGTTTCCCCCTAAATCAAAGTCAATTTTGCCTGCAGAGTGTTGAGATACTACATCCTTGCCGTTTGCTAACTCGACAACTAGCTTGCTTGCCGGATACTTATCTAGCTTAAGCTTTCTCATGCATCTGGGTGAAAGAAATAAAAGAGTACTGCCACAATCTATAAGGAAGTTAACTTGTTCACCTCTGAGAGATCCTGGCGTATGAATGACTGCGTATTGCTCGCAACCATTGGGATTGTCAATTGCAGCATGTAGGGTTGCTCTCTCCACTGCTTCATCACCCACAGTTGGTTGAACTACTGCGGCATTTACTCTGGCGGTAGCTCCACGCCCTCGCCCTCTGTTCATTCTTCCGCGTCCTCCTCTTCCATTAGCTTGGTCACGCCCACGGGTATTCAAGGGTATGGCATTGGCGTTGGTTGCATGAATGTTCCTGGGGCAATTGGATCTGTAGTGTCCATGCTCGCCGCAACCATAGCATCGAACATCATGGAACTCCATGGTTGTGGTGGTAACCACAATAGGGCGCTGGTTATAGGTTTGGTTGGCTGTTCTGTTGTCCCAAGTAGTGTTCCTTGCCCTCTTTGACCAATGATTCCTCCTGTTCTGATTAGCCTTTTGTACTTCGAGAGCTAGAGGTTTAGCCCTCAACAAGGCATCCTGAAGTGTTGACGGCCTGATAGCCTCCAGCCGAGTGTTCAAGGGATCGATTAGTCCTTGACAGAACCTTGCCACCTGTTGTTCCAAGGTCATCTTAGGAGCATATCTTCGAAGAGTGACAAACTTTGCATAGTATTCTTCGACCGTTGAATTCAGCTGCCGAAGTGAAAAGAATTCATTCATTCTCAAGGTCCTATAGGCAGGTGGTAAATAACGTCCCATTATTGCAGCTTTGATGTCTTCCCAGGACTGGGAAGATCCCCTAATATCCATGTCCCTGCAATGTTGCTTCCACCATATCTTGGCATCGCCAGTCAGGCGGAACATCGCAAGCATGGTCTGATTTACGGGTTGGGTTCCCGCAGCTTCAAAGTAATCGTCCATGGCTTCCATCCATACTTCCGCATCTCTCTCCACATTTGCCCCCTCGCCCTTAAAGATTGGAGGTTGGGCTTGCTTAAGGAGGAGCTTCTTCTCTTGTGCTGCCGAGTACAAAGCAACAGGCGGTACCTACATGGGTTATACGAATTTCTTGCTACCATTACTTGAATTTCAAGATAGACACGAGACTTTAATAAAATTCAAAATTCCACTTTATCAAGAGACAAATTCAGAGACAAAAAGCACTTTATTGATGGAAATTTATTACAATCGAAACTCCTCAAGGTTTAGAATGACTGATGACTGCTTATTACATGGCTTTATGGATTTGCGTATGACATACGCCTAGGAAATGGTATTGACATGATGCACTACTTCATTCGTGTAATAGTTCTTATACACATTCTTGAGGGGATAATAAACTAAGATATCGGGCCGGAGTTCCGCTTTCAGTAATCCAAAGGTTTTGACTCGGTTTGCTGGGATCACATTAGTGACCTTCTCCAAGAGCCAATCGTTGATGGTTCGGTTGGAGTTGCCCGAAACAGTCTGATCTAATCGTGTGGGCACCAAGTAGAATATCTCTATCACTCTCAACTCTTCTCCCCAACGTATCTTCTTCAAGTCGGTAGCCAGGCATCCTAGCTTCCGAGCATTGATGTAGTAAACCCCTCCTGGAAATGTCCAATCAAGTTCCCATCCTTTGTCAATGCGAGTGGAGTGTGGCGTATAAGCCTTCAACAGTATCTCCATGACATCTCGCCTGAACTGGTAAACAGGGGATCTTCGAGCTTGCTCATAAATAAGCTCAAACACTTGGAACTTCCGATATTCGAGCACGGGGTCTTCCTGCAATACCAATGCAAGGAATTCGGATCAACTACCTATATACTTTCAATTCCTTTTAAATGTTCAAACAATACGACTTTATTTTCCCAGACCCTTCAACCAGTATTGCAAACAACACCAAGACAGAATTCTAGTAAAAATTCTACTCAAACTTATTCATAAAAATTCCAATGTTCTGGAGGTACAACATCCCCCCTCCAGCGAGAGTTCACTCCTCCCGTTGTCGCCTAGCTGCCCATACAACTAGGTATGTCCACCGCATAGAAAGCACGTCATGGACACTCCCACCGCATAGAAAGCAAGACGTGGGTTCCCACCGCATAGAAAGCAAGTCGTGGGTATCCACCGCATAGAAAGCAAGTCGTGGATTCAAGAGCCCTAACGAGGAAGTCTGCCCCCTGTGATCAGTAGGGGGGTCAGGACTGATTCAACATTGGAAATAAAATGAACATGTCGAGCTAAATTTTCCCTAGCAAACATTCTTTCCTCTTGCAAACAGCATACCCATCAAACATTACCTTCCTACTTTAGAACTTAATGTATAATGATTTCAATGCCGGGGTTTCCGTCGGATTTCTCCAACATGTTTGGGGATATGAGCATTCCTAACTAGCATATGCAATGTTAATTTAAACAACTTGAAAAAAAAAATATGATCTACCTCTTCCACTTCTTCATCGATGGCCCGTGAGATGGCCGGTATTTGCTCGTCCATGGGAGCCTTTCCCTTTCCGTTGACATTGCTCGTTCCTGCTTCGCGATCATGGGCACCACCGAAGCGCGTCCTCTTAACCGGGGCCATTTCTCACTACTTAAAATGATTAGCTTGGGGAAAGAGCTAAGGTTCACAGCATCATAACAGTCCAATGGGTAGATTAGTGACATCAATTAATCCCTCCTATATGAGAGTCTAGATTTCTTTCATAAAGCAATCATTAAGGATGGCACATAATCCTATGGGAACCGGCTCTAAGATAATTATTCGGCTTACATGATCAAGAATAATTAGGATTTCATTATTAGAATTACCAGAGAATTGGATTAAGTATGATTAGACTATTTCCTAGCAATTAGATGATGCAGATTTACCCCTTGCATATGTGTGAGGAAAAACCAATTCTTAGAGACTTATTGACGGATTAATTTCTCCTTAATTACGTCTTAATGCATAAGAGAAATGAATTCAATTAAGCTACAATGTTAATGAGTGATTACAATAGTGATTCTCTTCAATCTGCACAAATACTAGCTTACCGATTAATTACTATGCTATCTAGAGAGAGAAGATTCTGATAATTATGCTCTAATCATTAATTGAGAGTGAAGAATGGCTGATAATTCAGCTATGGGATAATGATTACATAATAGAGTACGAATAAGGAGAATTTAGAGAGTAGTCATAGAGATTTTCGGCTAGGAATAGACATAATGTACAAGAATTTTTGATGGTAGAGAAAGGAATTTTCAGATAGCATTAATTAAAATGTCGTTACCGTGATTAAGAGCTGGTAATCTTCTCGATTTTTTGATCTAATCGAGCCTCTTGAGATGAAAATTCGGCAGCACCTCCCTCCTAGCTTCTTCTTCAATAGGTGTGTGATTCGGCAACACCTCCCCAATGTATGTGGGTGTGCGTGTATGCAATGTGTGAGTGTGTGTGATCATAAGTGTGTGTGTGTGTGTATGCAGGACTTTAAATAGGCTCCTACAGGCTGAAAATCGATCTGGGTTGCTAATCGCATCTGGGAGCTTCTCCAGTTAAGCATGGCAAGTCTAGTTCTCTGCCCACCAAGTGTCAGGTTGGCTTGGTTAACTGGTTCTGAGACTGAGTTGCAGGCTTGGCAGCTTTCCCAAGACTCCCACAAAGCAAGAGGGCGCCCCCTAGCTGCTAAAGCTGATCTGGAGTGGCCTGGGACCTGTTCCCACACAGTCCCGGGCCCCCGGTGCCTCCCCGGACAATTTTTAGGAAATTTGGTTTTAAGCTAAAACGGGTCATACGAATCGGATTTTGATGCCGTAAATTGCCATACGAAGCTCTAACTAAGGCGTACTGGCCCGAGTACCTGCCATATTTAGCAGCCCCCGGGGTCCGAAAATGCTTTTTTTTCAAATTTGGGGTACGGGTGCAGTTTTTCAAGACGATCGAGACAGGACGGTTCGGGTGACCAAAAACTTACTATTTTTGGAAATTTTTCACAAAAATTATTTTAATTCACATTTTCAAGCTTTATAACATTCTAAACATCATGGCACTGACAGAATCTGAAAAACTGTTAAAAATAGTAACTTATTCCATTGTATTCATTTCGTAGTACAAGGGTGCTCTTGTGATCGGGTCAGAGACCTTACAGCAATGAAGTCGAGCAACGGATGCAACTCAGGTAGGTGGGCAGGGATCTTGGGTAGGTGGGGCCAGTTGCTGGATGGAGACTGTAAGCAGCTTTGCGGTGTTCGATTGGTAGGTAATTTTGGTTTGTTTGGTGAGCGACCAGACGACCAGTGGGCCAATACTGGTAGTTTGAATGGTCAGTTCAATGAGTGCCTTAATAAAGGGATAGTCCCACAATTGACAGGGTGAAAACATGTATAGGTGGTACCAATTTTTGCACTTTTTGGTAGTACCCTTTAAAAAAGTGAGGACTGGTAAAATTTTTGCAAGAAAAAAACAAAACTTGTCGAACTTTATAGTTTTAGAATCTACATGAAAAAATCTATCCATTGATATATAACATGCTAGTTTATTTTACATGTAACACATGAAGATGTTGCTTATGAAGTGCTACCAAAGGACTGTCCAAGACACCCCTTTTTGGTACCACCAATACATGCTTTGGCCCGACAAAGATCTTCCCAAAGCAATTGAAGAGCCTTTTTGTCTTGTATGCCACACACACACACACACACACACACACACACAATCCAGAAATCAATGAACATGATGAGCAAAAACATGGAGTTTTCTCAAGCATACGAGCTATGATTCAAGCATGCATAGGTACAATAGGGAGCTCTTGAGAAAAGCTTTTCATGTATGTGCTGGTAGATGGAAATTTTGCAATGAAAATACCATGAAAGATTACAATGTTGGCCAAAATGCCACTTTGAGAGTTGTAAAAACAATTATCCAATGCATTCAAGGAATATAACTAACACACAACCTAACTCTCAATCTAAATATCCCTAAACATTGGCTAGGGTAGTGGCCATATAGACTTGCCCAAATCCAATGATGAAAATGATTAGAATCAAGTTCATTGATGTAGTCCTAAAGTTAGGAATCAATTTGCCTAAAGAGAGGGAGCACTAAATCTAGCATAGGGATCTAACTAATGTAATTAAGAAATAATGATCACATGCAAGCTGCTGTACCACATGTAATGCCTATGGTGGATAGACCAACAAGACACGCATCATAGTGAGAGCTTCATAACAAATTAAGAGCAAGTAGATTAGAGAGAATGTACTCAATAAAATGAAATGAACTTGCTTGATTGATTAGAATGAGATAGCAATACAAGTTAAGCATGGTGGCCTTATATAGGCTCAATGATGGAAGGTGGAATAGATACCCATCATCGATGGAAAAATTCTTCCATCTTTGCACCTCAGCACTCGATAGAGGAGAACTAAGTGTGGAGGCTAAAGATGCACTACCAACATTGAAGTGAGAAGGATACCTCATTTATACATGGCTCCACACTTTGGAGTATGCCTCATCGTGATCACATTTTCCCATAAGAGATTCCAAAAACTTGCTTTGTATCTCAGTGAAAAGAAGGGAGCTGATCTGAGGCATTTTACTAAGCGAATCAGCTACCACATTATATCATTCTTTATGATACCGGAACTTAGCATCATACTCCTGAAGAATCTCAGCCCATTCACCCTTCAAATTTGATTGTTGTGTAAACCATTTTATGCTTTTATGGTCAAACACATTTTCAAATTGTGTCCTATACAAATAATGTCGCCAAGTCTTCAAAGCATACACTATTGCATAGAGTTCTCTGTAAAAGAAGAGGGATATGCACCACATGAAGTGGAAAGGGGGCAAGTATCATGTAGGCTACAACATGTAGCTTGCGGCTATAAAGAGTAACATGTGTGCATGTCATGAGAAGCATGTGTTAGTGATTTTTATGCAGGAGGTTGTATCCATGCACATAGGGGTGCATGCTAGTACGCTTGGCTTTAGGGATTGTTCATGTATTGAGTGTAAGATAAAGGTTTACCTCAACACCTTCTTGAAAAAAGAAACTACCAAAAAGTATGTGTAAGGAGGTGACTAGATCACATATAGATGCTTGTGACCTATAACATGAGTGTTTTTTTCCTTATCCCTTCTTGAAAAAAACTACCAAAGAGAATCTAATTATGTGTAAGCTAGCATGTGATAACTTTTAGTTTTGTTCAAGTTGTTATGCGCATTCTAGTTTATGGTTCTAACTCTTTTTTATTTATCTTAGTTATGCATATTAAAAAAAATAGAATAATGAGTGACAATTTTGTGGGTGATGCTAATATTGGCATAGTCTAATGGCAAGTTCCTTTATGAGCTATGGGTCTTGACTAGTGGAGAAGAATGTAATGAAACATGTTTGGGTGGGGATTATGAAGTATGAGTGAAGAGAACATGAGTGTGTGGTAAAGTACATATAAGCTAGAAACACAATTAGAAAAGATACTCTTGACATGACATTGGGATGTATGCCTACACTATGTGCTGAAGCTTGACCTTAAAATGTTAGATATAGAAATGAAAGTAATCTGAGTAGTGTAGAAAAGTGGCTGTTCTTCCAATAAAATGAAATTCAAACATGGCAATGGGAAAATCCACCCAACCAAACCTTACTGTAGAAATCATCTATAAGTACTATATCATACTTTATTTTTAGAGAGGAATATGTGACTAGATACGTGTATTCCCAACAATATGGTGGCTATCTACCTATGCATTTTATTTTTTTGACATTTAATCATTAGGAAAGAAATGGACTCATTTTTGCCTTTTAGCTCTAGTGAGAGAATGCTCCTTAGCCAATAGGAAGAAGGCTAATGTTACGTTGAAAAGCCTTTTGTCTCATTTTTGAAAATATCTATAAAAAACATTTTGGTGAAATTATCATTGTTATGAAAAAAGTGAGGCGCTTGATAGTGACATCTTGCACAAGCGTCGAGCGCCTTTTTATGACCAGTTGTTGCTATCTCGCACAAGCATCAATCACCTTTTTATGAGGCACTTGCAATTCAGATTCGAACGTGTTGTACTTGATAGTGATTGATAGGTACTATTTAAAACTGTGAAGGGGTCAGAACCAAGCGAATAAAGGCCCATGAGGGGTCTTGGGGGCCTCTATTCGCTTGGTTCTGACCTTATGAGGCCCTCGGCTTAAAACGACTGTATCTTGAGCTAGAGACGTCAGATTTTAGTGTTCTAAAGTGCTATCCTAAGCTTTTTGGATGTTCCGGATGCATCCATGGTGTTCTTTTTGTATTTTGAAAACGTCTCTCGTGTGTTTTCTCTCATCGCACATCACATCACTCATTAAGATTCATGGACGTAAACATGGATTTTGGTGCACACTTAAGTTGGGCTCTCGAAAAGCATTTTGTATGAGCATGCATTTAAGCGATCGAGCAAACTTTTACGTATGTACTATGAGAAATAGAATTCCAAAAAACTACTTTTGTATTTTTCAGGGTCACCTCTCTCTATGCTAAGTTGATGTTCTTACAGGGCCCAAAATTGAGTCCAACTTTCTTCTAATGGCACTTCGCCTTAAAAATTATGGATTTAGGTGTGATCATGACAAGGTTTAGGGTTAAGCCTAGGGTTAGGGTTTATGATCCAAAAGTGATTCATAGTAGATAATAACCACTAATCGTGTCTTTGATACCACTTGATATGTTTTATGGTGGATTAAAAAAATGATGCATTCATGGTGATATACATAAATAAGAGAGATTAAACAAGGA
Organism: Adiantum capillus-veneris; assembly: GCF_014529385.1. Taxonomy (NCBI): domain Eukaryota; kingdom Viridiplantae; phylum Streptophyta; class Polypodiopsida; order Polypodiales; family Pteridaceae; genus Adiantum; species Adiantum capillus-veneris. Next base: position 28,044 of record NC_140932.1, read on the forward strand.
ATTGATTCAAAATCGATGCAACAAAGTAAGGCTGCAAAATAGAGTTGATTATGCTTAAAGTTTGTACAACAAAAGCTATTTGTGGAGCTAGAAAGGATGTTTGAGTTATCACACATACGAGCACTCTAAGTGGCTTATTGTAAGCCTTTCACATCATTGTTAACTAAATTTTCCACATGGGACAGATGACATTGCTATGTCTTCACAAGCTTCCACATAGGTAGAGAGTGTTCACACACATATGGTGCAATAAATCTCATACCCAACAGAAACATGATTGCAAGGTGGTAGTCTATCGGCATCCCCTAATGGTTACGTGTTCTTGCATGGCATCCTGCTGGCCAAGCATAGAACTTAAAAGAAAAAGCAATTTTAGATGCACAATACTAATCTAGGCTCACAAGTCTATAATACCGGTATGACCATGTTGATGTTCTAAAGCCAAAAAGGAAATGTCCATTGGGCATTTAAGATGACCTTCACATACACTAGACAATAAAATCTTTATTAGGATTACCAATTATAGTTTTGGCTAAATTTTGGTTATAATTTAGCATGCATTAAAGTTTTGGTCAAAATTTTGGTTGAAGTCCAATATGCATTAAAGTTCAATTGGTGTTGCTAAATTGGCACCTTCATGGTTAGTCTCTAACTTGTCACCAAGTATTGCTAGTGTTAAATTCTATGAAATGTATCATCTTTAAACTCAGGCATTTATTGGTGGTTAGAATTCCAATTGCTAAGCTATAAGTTCATGGAGGATGGAGGGGTGCTGCGTGCATTTTAGCAAGGACTCCGTTGGAGGTGATTGCATGTATGAATTTTTGTTTGCAATAGTGGAGTGAGAGAATAGATTGGTCGGTACTGTGAGTAGATCATGCATGATTGTGGCTAGTCAACAATGGATATGCTTACAATTTGCTGATGTAAATGTAGGTTGATGGTCTTCAAGGGCAGGATGGTCAAAGTTGGTGTTTGTTGCCTAGTAATTAGTTTGTCGCGATTTTTTGTAATGTATGGTGCTCTTCTCTTGTTTAATGCCTTGGTGTCAATGCTTTTGCAATGGTCTTGACCGTGTGTGCAATGAGTATTGTTGTTGTTGTAGACATGTGGTAAAGTACATAGCTGACGGTAGGCTAAAAAACCATTTGTGATCATCGAGCTCCTTCAGTTAGTCCAAGAATTGGTAAGCTTTGATTATCACATCGCATGCGAAAATTGTCTTTGATTGCAAATTTTCCTAATACAGACAATGGGGAGATAATGAGATGAGACTCCTTCATACATGTGATAATTGTGCAAAATAACTATCTCTAAATTGAAGTTGTTTGGATAAAAGCTATTGGCAATGCTGTTTTAAGTTCATAAACGTTCAAACCATTTTGAGTCTTACATGTAGTAGGGCAAGCACCTTGTGAGACTGGTGGAGGAAAAATTAATCAAAGCATTGAGCGAGAAAGAGCAGAGTATTGCTGTACACAACTACATAATCATGTTGGCAAGTTGTAGCTTGTGCTTGACAATGGCAGAGGGGCCTCTAAGTGCACTAATTCGTTGTTGAGTGAGTTTGTGCACTGCCTATCTTCTCTCAAACAGGTGATACTGTGCGCTACCTATCTTCTCTCAAGCCTATTTGTGCGAGAGGGTTGCTCTCTCTCTCTCTCTCTCTCTCTCTTAGCAGACATAATTAATTCGTTTGATTGACGCCAAAAGTTCTAGCATCAACAACAACAAATGGGCGCCCATGTGACTAAAAAAGGCAAGCGGTATATCACCTGTGACCACTGCTTGTGTGTGACAGAGGCCTTACAAGCACTGCAAATATTGGACTTTCTCCTACATGGATAGATCCAAGCAAGAATGGATGACGACCGTGGATGCTCCTCAGCATCGAGCGGTAAGGCGGGAACTTGTTTGATCTTGGTTTGATCTTGGTTTGCTACATTATTATTTGGGTATTCAGCTTGTACAATGTGACAAATGCATATACATGTTTTAGACAATAGTATATACTCAAAATATTGGAAAAAGTTATATGCAACCCATAGTGACTACATCAACTTGTGAATTTTATATGGAATCTTTCATAATGATGATGATAGTGTATGAATACACAAGTTATTGGCAGATCTTTGGGAGTGCCAATAGACGCTCACCACCATTTTTTATATAGAGTGAATGTGTTATGGCGATTGCAAGGAATCAGGTATTTTATGAAGGAGCACAACACATAGAGGTTCAATACCATTGTCAAAGAAAGGCTACATATAGGGGAGATCACATTAGATTACTATCCTACATAGGCTAGCATTGCAAAACTGGTTACAAAGGCATTGTTGTGAGAAAATTTTGAAGCTTTCAAAAAAGCTTTGGGCTTACTCCCATACACAAAGATCATCTACTACCTTGTGCATAGTT